>NC_049213.1:33153141-33475641 GCF_013347855.1 Anguilla anguilla | reverse complement strand
ATTTCCCACCCTGCTTGAATGTGTGAATAATGGTAGTCATCAAGTGTAATCCTCAATCGTAGAGTGAGCAGAACAGGATATAAATTGGAAAGTTAATTCCTTGATGATTACCAATAGAGGTCAGGCTTCAGGGCATCCACAGTGGCCAGAAGAGTAACCCGCACTGTTTTAGGTGGCTACTACTGTAAAGCATATGATAGAGTTGGACTGATCCACTTCATTGCTGGAAAAGGTTTTACATTAGGATTTCCACTCCACCTCAAACCACATTTCCTCTGTTTACTTCTGATGTAACACATATAATTAACCAATGCATTCGTGAGTGACTAGTCCTTCGCGAGATACAAATTGCAGTACAATATTAGGTACTTATTTTCAGTTTGCCCCCATCTTGGACTCATTATTGTCTTGACTGTTACACAGGGAACAACCAATTAACCAAGTCAAATTCCTTGTATGTATAAAAAAACATAGTGTACTTGGCCAATAAAGTCAGATTTTGAGTATTTTTGGGAAGATTTAATACCATGGTACTGTAAATAGAATGTGTTACAGTGGGTATGGTGGAATGTTCAACTTTGTGGTTGCAAATTCATTATTTTGTTCATAACGCTTGAATAATTTGTTTTATATAGCCATGGAGACCTAGTTTGGGAATAGGTCACAGAGATTTTTAAACATCACTCCTGGAGGCATTATAAATAAATATAGAAATTTTATTGAGTTGAAAAAAACATTGTATAAACACAGAATTCAAATGCATGGTACACATTCTCTTTCAGTATAAAAAAAAAATGTATTCATACAGTTAAGGCCAGTCTTGAACCTCCCAGGACTTCTGCTGCACAGCAGCAAGTAATGTACTTGCTTTGGGCTGAAAGACAGTCTGTAGTTTACCTCCCTCTACCATCCCGGCATCACACATTCAAACATTCGTGTTGACTTTCAAATTCGACTTCCAAACACATCTAAACAAAGCAGCCCAACAGCTTGGTGGGGTGGTGGGGTATGTTTAGGATGCATGCAGTCTGTTGGCTGAGCTCCTCCGCCTGATCGCTGCCTGCTGAATCTTCTTCTTGGGCTGGGTCACCTCACTCTGCAGCGGGGTCCCCTCTGTCCGCTCTCTCTGCCTCTCAGCCTCCAGCAGACGCTGCTCGCGCTCCTCCAGCCTGGCCAGCTCCTCGTCCAGGGGCTCCTCAGCCGAGAAGGGCTGGCAGACCGTCTCCACCAGGCCCAGCGCCACCCCGAGGAACGCCATCGCACTTCCTGCCAAGTAAACCTTCACCATGCGCCGGCTGAGCTTCTGGCTCAACATCTCCTTGGCGAACGGGATGATCTCGTGAATGGTCTCCATTTGGACAATTTGGGAAAATTTGAATGTTTTTAGTTCCGTCTGCAGGGATCGGGGAAAGAAGAATATGTTAGTTGCCGATATTCTATCGCAAAGGTGGATTTTGTTGCATGCAGTCAGATTCCTTTTTATTCGGCTACCAATACTATCTGGTTCTTCGCCTTGACGTACATAACACAGCTGAATTTCCAGAACAAATATCACATACTGCATAAAAGTATATTAAGTGAATATTATTTCCATTTCCTTGGTAGAAAAAAGAAATCCACTTTTACAGGTAGATATTTTCTATAAATACAAATAACATATACAACACTGAACAAGTACTTACGCTAATAAGTTATTATTTTGGTTAATCCTAATTGTTCCTCCCTCGCCACGCAACGCCTCAAGCAAGTGCTGCTGAGTGAAGTAAAAGCACGCGCCACGCGAATTTAAAGACCTGAAAGTCTTTGTTCACGCCTACTGGGCGGGGTCAATGTTGATGAATATTCATGAGAGATTCCCGTGCCTTGATTCCCAAGTGAACAAGTAGCCTTTGTCCTAGACGTGAGGTTGAACATGAAAGCAAAACTCCTTTGGTGTCCAAAAAATAAAGATGAATTTAAATACTAAAAATTATCCCTCTATCAATACCCTCTATATATGCAGAACAGTGATATTTATCAACGTCTATTTTTTTTTAATCGTGCAATTATATACATTTGTGTTTTCAATATGTCAAATCGATGCTATTGCTGCAATTTTTATTGTTTGTTGTTGTCGTCGTTATTATAACCACAAATAATAATAAATTTGTTTTAAGTTTCAACCAGAATGTCTAATATTAGGCTACTCATATAAGCATTGGGTGTTTGGGAACTTCTCATTTATTGCAAAAGTTCTAACTTGTGGCCCAACTAGCACAGATGCCCTTTCATTACGTAACAAAAAATATGTGGCAGACAAACTCCACTGCCATCACTATCTAAACTGTCCCCTTTCACCGACTCACCATTGAAATAATTCCGGACTGTACGGGTAACGATCAAATAAAGCAGTCATTTTAATCCAGACGGCATGGCCTACCAGCTTGTTGCGACAGTATGATGTTATCTTCCATAAAATTAAATTCAGTTTCAGTTCAAACAATTTTTTCGAATTGAGATTTCATTGACAGTTCTGTAGCCTACGTGGGCGCATGAAACAGTCATTGGGAATCAGTTTGGAATAGCGTTCAAAATCAAAAACTTGAGCTGTCTTTTATGCTGATGGTTATACGTCTCCATTGGTGTATATGCTCGTAATTAATGACGCGTACTAAAAACGTATTGAACAGATGCTGGATGTGCTGGAGTTGAGACGCACCGTAGGGGAGTCAGTGTGACGTGAGCACTTGATGAAGCACATTGACCGATATGAGGAGAGGCCAACTTCACATATGATGTCATGTAGCTCAGCCTGTTAGCACAGTCCTTTCAAATGGATATTGATTGAATCCTGTGGTTATATGGATTACCCACAGGCCAGTGCAGTGATCCATAATAAATAAGTAAATAAATAAATATATAAAAAAACTTATTTTCATATTAATTTTCTTTATTAGCATGCAGCTTAGCTGAGGAAGAGAATATTATGGCTGTAATAATAGTATTTTTAAGCGAAAAATCTCTCTTGAAAATTATGTTGACTGTGCTTGGGAAGAGGTCCCACTGTTACTGGAACTGATCCAAAACTGGACCCAGTACCAGTAGTTATTGTCTTGTGTTCTGACCATTGTGTCTTGGCAAGTTACCGTATCTAGACTCTAGAGTACGCAATGTAACCTACATTCACAAATTACTGTGCAGTTCTGGGGAGGGGATAATATAGCAAATATACCACAAGCTAATAAGACTAGAGGCTTTTTTCTTGGTTTTTTCGAATCTCACAATACAGGAAGAGTCTAGATCAGATCATAAGTGAAAAGGTCAAACCTGTATAGTAGTTCAAATGCACAAGATGCCATAATTTACCCTCATGGAACATCAGCTACTTCACAGAATCAAATGACATCATATAGCAAAATGAAGGACAATACACTACTCCTGGAAAGTCGTGCAAATATAACATGTGGCTAGCTACATATGGCTAGCTAGATATAAAGGTCTGTGACACAAAATGTCCTTTTGTTAAACTGAAATAGAACATAGATATTGGTTGTATAGGCCCAAGTTCTCTGAGACACCGTCACAGTGCTTGTTCATTTTTTTTGCGTGTCTCTTTGTGTAGGCCCGCATTACTAATATCACAAACGTGTCATTTTGCATTTCATCTTAGGTATAAATCTAAATTATAGAAAATATTTCCCCTGCATGATGCCACAGAAATGCTTTGTGATTTTATAATTGCTACATAACAGCTGTTAAGTTTTTACTATGTGGTTTCTGTAGTTTTTCTTTGTAAAACGTCCAACTGGTACAGAGTGTAGCTGCAAGGGTACTTAGAAAAACTAAGAAATGTGAACATATCAGTGCTGTGGTCATGTCTCTACTGTCTGACTGACTGATAGTTTGACTGATTCTGCATCTAACTTGCAAGGCTTTAAATGGTGTTGCTCAATAATATCTTAGAGAGCTACTTACCTATTACTCTCCATCTTGACAGCTTCATAGGAAGTTTCAGGCCTCACTTAAAATCACAATACGAGGCAGAGACTTCTCCTACAGAGGTTGTTTCTTATGAAGTAATCTCCCATTACATGTTCCGGCTTTAGACACTTACTGTTTTCACATTTTGGCCTAAGGCTCACCTTTGAAGTCAGCCCCTTAGTTAGAAGTGCACAGGAAGGGTGGGTCTGGAGCTCGGGCCTGCCAGATCATCTGAGCTGACGCCCTGTCACTGCGTGTGAACACTCTGGTTGGCTGTTCTGTGCTGTGTTTGGTTCCTGTCAGTCCAAGTTCAGTCACGGTTGTGTTCACCCCTTTCTTCTCATTTTCTCCTCTCCTTATTTTCATATATGCAGCCATAGCAAAGCACACCGGTGCTATTCCAGCTTACACTCTCCACGCGTCGTACATAACATAAAATGTATCAAGCTTCAAACACCAATCTCCCTTTTCTGTTCTCTTCCCGTGTGCTTCAAAAATTTTCGCCCAGTTTACAGACTGTTCTGGCCCCAATCCTTCCCTGACGAGGCACCTAGGCAAAAAAACTGGAAGCCTGGGTGCATCATTCTGCTCTTGTGACATACTCAGCTCATATAAACTTCTTAGCTTGGTCCATCTTTGTGCCATCTGGTCTAATACCTTTGGGCTGTGGTTTAATCTCCTCAAACACTTTCATTATTTGCCCAGTATATTCCCTTTTACCTCTGTATTATTATTTAACCAAACAACTGAAGCCAGGCCAGCTAGCAGATGAGCATCACTCCAAGCTGGGTTCTGCCTGAGATTCCTTCCCAACAGGGAAGGAGTTTTTTTTTCCATGGTTGGGTGTTATTTCTCAGTGGGGAGTTTGATTTTGTTTTTTGTTTTTTGTTTTTTTGGGCGGGGTGGTTGGGGGAGGGGGCGTTGTGGTTTGGTCTTCTTTCCCCTTTTCCCTATTTTCCTGCAGAGTGTCCTTGTGGCAGTGTCTCTGAAAAAAACTGCTTTACAAATACACCTGAACTGAACTCAGTTACAAATAAAGCATTTCAGGCAAGACTGTACCCATCATCGGCTTAAAGAAAAGCACCTATCAGAGGAGATGGAATCTCACTCAGAATAAACATATGTTTTTTTTTTACCCCTGAGGTATTTGCTACGGTTTCTTGGCAGTGACAGTTGAGGGCGTGGCTTCGGCTGTGTGCAGACTGTGATTCAGTGAAGACACACCCTTTTACCTTGTGTTAGTCACCACTACCATGGAGAAAAACAAGCTGAAATGCAGTAGCCTCGGGTCAGGGATTTTTACACTGATGATGATCGTCACGCAGTTACGTACAAATGAATTAAAGCCTCGATTTGTTACCTGTGCCACACCTTTCTCCTGTCTCAGAACTATTGAGCACTGCATACGCAATTCAGTGGAGTTTTTTCCTCTGTGTACATTTTTCCATATATTCAACATTGCAAGTTAAGCAATCATGACTCTCCCCCTTTCAAACTGACAACGTCATCAGTTATACAGACTTTCAGCAGCTGGAAAAGCACTACTATACAGGGCATGGAGAAATGAAAAGGCTTGCTAGGCCCTTTCTTGTACTGATTTTTTTTTTTTAAACTTTAGATTAAGCTTGAAGTTCATGCTTTTGCGAGTTCCTTAGCACACAGCCACAGCAGCTACAGGTGTGTACGTGTGTGTGTGTGTGTGTGTGTGTGTGCATATGTCTGTGTGTGTGTGTGCACCACAGGCAAGTTCAAACTGCACAATAGAGTGGCAACACCAGTTAAAAGAGCACAGATAAGAAGCTTGTTGGCCACATTATATTGCCACATTTTATTGGTTTGTATTGTTCTGTCTCCCGCGCATAGAAAACGTACAGTACTGTTCTCACAGCATTATAACTGTGGGCTGGATGATCACATTAGCCACAGTTGTAGTAGCGGTGGCCTTGTCTACATGTTAACCACACACTCAAGCTGTTTCCATTAATGGTTCACTAGCGGCTTTAATTATGGCATCATTATGGGCATTATAAATACCGCTTTAGCAATTTCTGGTCATAAAACTTTTGGTGGGTGAATCATGTGGAACAAAAATTTATAAACATGTTAGACATGTAATCACATTTGTTTACTTGTAATCACCTATTATTTTATTACCCCAAAAATGAAAACATTAAAAAAGAAAGTCAGGTTTTCAAGTCACCATTACCTTATTAAGATATATATCCATAGTTTACACGTATGTGCTGCATAATCTGCATAATCTTACTTTCCCTATTTTCTGTTAAGACAGCTTACCTCATCGCACTGGAATCAATTAGAAAGGTGTTAAACTGTATTTTTTTTAAAGGTATTGATATTTAGTTTGATTCATTTGGTTGAGGGAATGGGTCTTTTTTTGGGACCGGAGACAGTCCAGACATTTCTAGTGTGGGTTTGATTCTGCCGTGTGGAAAAATTCCCTTTAGATTACTGTGCGGATGTACTGTAGGGTGAATTTCTCTCTTTAGCATTACGCTGCGGATATAGCGTGAATTGATTCATATCTCAGCGGGTGTGGCGGTGAACGGGCAGGGCGTGTCTGTCTGCCGCGCCTCTGACACACGCTTCATCACCTCAGCCCAGGTGAGTCTGTGCTTATATAGAAACAGGACGAAGAAAGAGAAGAAGTTTAACCATTCGGAGCACCACACAGCTCAAAAGCCTATACTCAGACTGGTGAGTTCACAGTGCAACGGAGTGCCTTTGTGTTGGTTATCTTCAACTTCTTCATCATCTTGCTGAATGTTTGACTTCACTGGTCCAGTGGAAGAATGAATTTGTTCTGATAATGACTGAATAGCTTGTTTGTAATACCAGTAATTTTTTTACAGCATTTTTCATTTTGGGAATTTTTATACAACTTTTAAATAGATTTTTTTCTGTAATTGCAGTTGGTTCCGAAAGATTTCATGAAGACGTGGATATTATTCCAATTAGCAGGTATGAATAACTGATTATCTTTGTTTGTACTAAGTTTGTCCTATCCAGAAAGCTTATCTATAATGAGACATGTTATTATTTCTCTGACAGATATTGTTAACATTTATAATTTATTATAATTATCCCATTGAATAATTAAATACTCTGTTGTTGCATATTTTCACATTTCATTCATTTTAGAAACTCTTCATTAGAAAAGTAACTCAACTATTAAAAATTAAGAGCAAACTACATGCCAATAGATTTGAAACAAGGTGCCTTGTAGCTTAGCAATGCATTGTCTAATAACTGTAGGAAAGCTTAAGGCTTATAGTCTTCTATGATTGTCCATCCTCCTGGATATCACTTCCTAGTAAGAGTCTGAACATGAAATGTTTGGTAAATGCACAAGAAGCAAGAAATAGAGAAAGAAAGGACACCATATAGCAAGCAGAATGTCCGTCAGACTGTGACGCCAGTCTCCCTAGATAAAATGAGGTCCTCATGTACTGTTTGTGCTTAGCCGAACATTCTAATGCTGATGTGACAATCACTACTGGTCTGAAAGCAGTAGATTTCTAGAACACTGACTTGGAAATCTGAAAAAGCATTCCAAAAAGAAGAGTACTGTTATACTGGTATTAATGGAGACTAATGGCCTGTACTCTTTGGATTGACTTTTTTTCTTCCTCCATAGCCCTGGCTGCTCTTACTGCTGCCCAGCAGGACTGCTCAAAAGGCGCCTGTTACCCCCCCGCGGGAGACCTGCTCCTGGGCCGGGCAAAGCAGCTCCATGCCTCCTCCACCTGCGGTCTGCTTGGCTCGGAGGTGTTCTGTACACCCTATGGACTGGTAAGCCCCATCCCATGTACTGTTCTAGCACTCACACAGCTGACTCCTGGGGGAGGCGGTGTAGCATAGTGGCTCAGGAACTGGACTTGTAACCGAAAGGTCATAGGTTCGGTTCCTAGGTAGGAGTACAAAGCCATTGTACCCTTGAGCAAGGTACTTAACCTGCATTGCTTCGGTATATTTCCAGCTGTGTAAAATGCATGTAAAAAGTTGTGTGAGTCACTCTGGATAAGAGCATCTGCTAAATGCCTGTAATGTAATGTAAAGTAATAAAAACCTCTCACCAGCTAGTGAGGTTGGTTAGAATCCATTAACTGTCAGTGTCCACAGCATTTTTCTATACACCTGTGGACAGGATGTTGGCAAAGCCATTAACCATAGATTGACAGAAATCCAGCATTGTCGGTTACCTTATCTTTCAATATGTTTGTGGATGTACGTGTCACTGGCTGCTGTTTGGGATTATGGTGTGCTGTTTGCATTATGACACATGACACAGACACCTAGCGAGTGTTGACTTCAAGTGTCTTGGCAGTGGTCGTAAAAAAATTTGTGTGATACAGACAGACTGACAGACAGACCAGCGCTGTGCAGCTGGGTTGAATGTGCTGCTCTCTGTTCCTACTATCCGTGGGGGTGGGGGGGGTTGCGGGGGGGGGGGGGGGGGGGTTAGGGGTCTGTCTGTTTTGTGAAATTGTCTGGATTTCATGCCAATTACTACGTGTTGCAACTCTTGTCTCTCATCATAGTGAGGATAGTGGATATCAGAAGTCAAGTTGTGGGGGGGGGGGGGGGGGGGGGCGGAAGAACAGGAGTAAAACTTGAAAAACAACAACACAGAGAAAAAGAAGGCAGCAACATTTAGCAATTTCTGCCCTGTTAAATATACGAAGTAAATATTCACTCAATAAGTGACCAACAAATTCACTCCAATATGACTGAGTAATCATTAAAAACATCCTGCATTGATAAACCAGATACACTTTGAAATCTCTAGGAAGGATGTTACTTACATTTAGAAGCATGTTTGCAGCGCTCCAACAACGGTGATTGTTTAGCTGTGTTTGTAATTGTTCATGATTTAACAACGGTGTCTTTCCATGGTGGAAAGTTTTGCACATGCACATGCAACGTTTTTTTTTTTTTAGATGTTACCAGAATGAGTCTTCCAGAAGCTTACCCCTGTGTTTTGTGTTTCTGTTCCACAAGAACAGAAAGTAAAACCTCCTTTCCCATCCTAGTATTCTCATGTATTTCATATTTTGAAAATGTGGAAATCATTCCCCCCAGGTTGTCTAATACGAAATAATAGCTTGTACTCTTTGTGCAGAGTAAATCTATATTTGTTTGGATTCCCATAGGGGCTGACATATTACTATACTGCTCTATGAGTGTTTTTTTTACCCTGTAGCTCATGAAAATGTCTGTTCCTTCCTCTCTTCCTGTATTGGCGTCTTCTATGATATCATTCATCCAGATTAAGAATCTGCTTGCAAAGTCTTGTTTTCAGCCACAGCGAATTACTCCGTTCATGAGGTTATATGATTACATTTTCCAGAACTTGTTTACAGGAATTAAATACAAGCCCTGTCATTAGATTGTCTGGTTAATTGAAAGGCAGATTTAATCTGTAGACTACGAATACTGTTGTCAATAAGCCAGAGTGCTTTAGGTTTATTTTGGGGGTGAAATGTCTTATTGTTTCTCAAATGTTCTCAAATGTTACCATTTGTGAATGAGCATACATGTTATCTGATAGACACATATTTAATAAGTGAGCATGGCTACATTATGTAGAATTCGGATCAGATCACAGAATACAGCTTCAGTAAGAAAGTAGAAATTTAACCTGTATTATTGATGATTGTTTGTTGTTGTTGTTGGATTGGCCACACCCAGAAACAGTTTAGTGAGTTATTTCAGGAGGACAATATGAAATATGTGTGTAGATTATGGAAAATCATAGTATACATTTGAGCCGTACAGTTTAGCCCCCAATGTTTCAGCATTAATGCGAGGCTACGGTAACTCTGATACAGTACATCTCTATAAGTCAGCCCCCTTTGCTGAGTCACTGTAAAATCATCAGCTCATCACGATCAAGCATCTCTGACTGTCTGCGTTTCCTTGTTGCTAAGCAAGTGAAGTGTACTTCAAACATAAGATTCATACTCGCAGTCCATTGCTGAAGCAGCATCGCACACATATTTCGCAATTTGAGCTGCTACTGTTTTACCGCTGAATACTGAGTACTATCTGTTTGGCTGTGTTGGCTTGTTGGTTGCACCCGGAGCAAAGAGTTTTGGATAGTTTACCGGCATGACCCAACAGCATCGTTTCCATGGCAATGTGAAGTTAAATGTTCCGGCCATCTCAACGTGTAGCCTCACGCAGTACGTGACATCACTATTGAATCCTTCTCACAACAACAAACATGAACTTGTCCTCAGTTGTCTCTACCTGTAATTCACCACACCTACCCCGCCCTATGGAAAAATGATTTTAACTATAAATATAAACTTAACTATAAATATTTTGATCATTTTACCATTTAAATGGTCATTTGAAGGCAAATGCAATTTCCATGGTTTTAATGTTACATTTTATATGTGAGCAATAATGTGACACATGTACGAGCCCTGATGAAATGTCATAAAAGTATAGATGTGGTGTGTCACTGTAGCTGAATACCTGTTTCTACTAATATGAAATCTTGAAATTCTGTACTGCAGAAATTTGGCCAATGAAAATGTTTTTGTCTGCTCTGTAAATGAGTCGAGCTGTAGACAGATGCGTATACTAAAGGGTGAGCGAAGCTGAACTATCTGTCTCATGTGCTTTGAAGTCTAGACCACTGTGCTCTGAAAAGCTTGGCAGAACTTGTCCCACACACACTGCGATGATTGCACATTCTGCAAGTATATTCAAGCAATCAGTTTAACATGTTATTTTTGATCTGATTCATTTGCAGACTGTCTTAGCAGCCATATGAGGATATGTTCAAAAAGTACAGTCTGTAAAATTCCTGGTGTTGTCATCTGTTGTGATCCACTTCTTTACAAGTATATTCCTGTAATTGATATATTCCCCTTGCTCTTAAGTGATGATGCCAATTAATATTAAATCAATAACTTGAGTAACTCTTCAAGATGGGTGGGGTGAAATACGATTATATATAAAAGGCAGTTTAGTCAACCCGGGGCCTAAAAGACAGAATAAATAGTCCTGGCTTTAAAAATCAGCGCAACAACTCTAATAGACGGACCCATGACACACAGCACATTAGACACCAAGGGGATAAAGTACACCGCGAATGTGAGTGGCTGCTGGCGTTAGGGCCAACTTTTCCCCTGATTGGTCAACAGCCAGCCAATCGAAATCTGCGGCTCTGCCAAGCGCCGGGTGCCTGAAGCAATATCTTGCAAAAGAAGGGCCCTCAGCCAATCGCCCGGCCATCAAGGTCGGCACATGAACACCCGAGGCTAAAGTCACATTGATTACGTTACCCTGGATGTCCCGCCCCTGTTCCCCGTCGCACCAATCAGGAAGCCGAAATGCAGGGCTCGCCCCCCATTCTTCTGGGAGGCAGGAGTGCTGAAGCAGCAGTCGACCCAAGGTCAGCCCTGTGCATAGCATTGTGGCTTGTGTCTCTCTTAAAATTTATATGGTGGCTGAGACTTCCCTTCTGTTCCAAGTCAGACCGAAGTCAGGATTTATTAACCAGTTTAGGAGGTCAAAAGGCATTGATTGTCCATTCACCCAGTCATTTATGACAGATATTGATGTATAAAACGTGGCAATTCAGTGTTTTATGTGGCAACTTTGGGACAGTTTTACGTGGCAATTTAAATAATAAGACATTTAATGTGTGGCAAATGTGAGGCCTAAAGTTCGTCGGTAGGAATCCTTCCTGTCATTTCTGTGATGTGTTCCAAATTGAATGATCAGAGCAAAAATCTTCCATTTGCACATTAAACACATTTAAGTCAATCAGAAGGGGTCAGGACAGGAGCTGAAAACTAGCAAGAGCTCTGATCTCCGTATGCGGTACATCAGTTACATCAACTTGTTTATAACGAGTTGAAGTGGTACTATGTTAACTTACATTGTCCCTACCAAATAAACTATAAATAAATAAATAAATTATAAACATATTGTTCTCAGACAAAGTGATTTTATGTTAAATGTGGCCATGGCTCTTTAAACATGTCCTATCAGGGCATTTGTTGAGGGTTATGGAGGTCTGTATTGTTATATAGTTTTTTATTATGTTATCCAACAGTTTCAAGACTGAAGCATGAACTGAGATCAGTATCACTGTTTTGTCTGTATAAACGTGGTAGAAACAAACATGAGCAGCTTGGGCGGATGTTTTGTATTGAACACATACCATGTAGCCCTGGAGCAGCCTTACCCATCCAATAACCTTGAGGTTGTCTCATTCATTACTTACGATATGCTTACCATGCCAAATTAAAACCCTTTAAAATTGCTCCACATCTTATCCAATTATGCAATTCAATGGCAAGGATGCATAATTGCCATCAGGGCTTTTAATTTGAAATTAATTTCCCATTTCCTTCTCTGGTTTCAGGAAAGGTGGGTGTCCTCCAGTTTATGTTTTTAGCTCTACTGCTTTACTTGGTGGTCTTGTCTGAGTCTCTGTGCAGGGCTGGCACCCATGTCCTCGATGCGTGCCCAGGGCTGGCACCCATGTCCCTGCTGCGTGCCCACACTCCATTGACCCAGAGCTGTGGCCAGCTGGATCCAGACCTCCAGCTCTTCGCCAGAACCCTTAAACTTATTGCGCTGCACAACACAGAGTGTTGAAATAGTGGACAAAAACTCTTTGGGCACCTGTCCAAATTTAATTGGATATTTTCCGGTCACCCTTCTCGCTGTCCCTTCCAGCCTCACAACTTGGGAACAAGGGGTAAACCAGCCAGCCGTGGTTATTCTGTGTAAAATGCAGGGCTTTGTCACGTTCTAACAATTTATGTAGTTGTCATAGCCAGGCAGGTATGATTATGTACTGCACGACTAGCCAGTCACGCTTTGAATGACTTGCCAATCAATGGCACGTTTGAAGCCGCAAAATAGATTTGGTCCACTTTGAGTCCCGCCATTTTGACGGCAGTTCCTCTTCCTGAAATGGCCATCTGATACTAATTGAAAAAGGGACTGAGGAAATGACAGGGAATTTCAGTGTTTATACAGTAAATACGCTGTGTGTGCTCGTATGGACACGTGTACATAATTGGACGTGTGGACCCACGACCCCGTCCTACCCCCCCCCCCCAGCGTGATCTACAGACCTTTCCTCCAGTCATCAGTGGTCCTCTCCAGGGCCCTGTGTCACGGTGTTCTCTGGACAGGGCATGTAAGCGGGCTAGGCCGAAAAACCCTGAGCTCAGGGGTTCCGCAGCCTGAAGCTCTGCACGTTTTCCCCCTGCCCAAGGAAATCCCAGTCTTTAGCAATGACCTCCTTATCACTGCAGCTGTTAGCATGCAACGACACGTCCGCATTACTGGTTCGTAGCTGAAATTTCGGGAGGGAGGGCGACAGCTGTCCCAATAGCTTCATACCCCCCCACCCCCCCCCCACCCCCCCCGCCGTTATTATGTCATCACTTTATTTTTGTCATAACAATATCCAGTCAGATCAGGAACATCCAGATTTAACAAAGCTGGTGTAACTCTTACCACACACAATTAAACTGCATGTAAAATGTTTTTTAAATCAAATCAGTTTTTGTTAATGCTAAATCATCAGATTCCAGGTGTGAGTTCTATAAGCTCACTTCTAAAATTAAGTTGCCTGTCAAAGTCCAACAATTCCACAGCCTCTGTTTGATTTGGCTCCAGAAATGGCACCTGTTTGATTTGGCACCAGAAATGGCACCTGTTTGATTTGGCACCAGAAATGGCACCCGATGCCGTCCAATCCCAGTGACTGCTGATCTCATTACAAGAATGGACTGGGAATCTCAAATGTGCTCAAATTTGGGTGCCTGAGCACTTGCCCCTTTTTCCCCAAGTTCCCAATGTGCTCTTTTAATTAAATTTTTTTTTTTTAAACAAAACAAAAACCGTTTTTCTAGGTTGGTGTGCCCTTTTTTCTACTTTGCCCCTCGAACCGCTCTGCATGGCACTGCTGACCAGGCGCTTTACGCCAAGCTACTTGTGTGCCGCATAATTTAGGATGACCTATGACCCTATGATCAGCCTCATAGTAGGCCTCCACTCCAGCATCAGTCAGCAATCAAGTGCTCAGATCAGACTAAATACACACTAGTGGGGGTTTTTGTTTTCTCATTTTCATGAAAGATTATCTGCACTTGCTGATGTTGGATGGCAGTGTAGTATAATGGTTTGGTATAGTGGAACTGTAGTATAGTGGAGCTGGTCTTGTAACCTAAAGATCATAGGTTCAATTCCCAGGTTGGACACTAACCTGCATTGCTTCAGTATATATTCAGCTGTATAAATGGATGCAATGTAAATGCTCTGTAAAACGTGGTGTAAGTTTCTCTGGATAAGAGCGTCTCTAAATGCCTTTAATGTAATGTAATATTGCTATGTTGTGTGACCTCACCCTGCCTGTCCCCCCCCCCCTCCCCCAGACGAGAATGAAGTGCTGTCCCTGTGATTCGCAAAACCCTGGTGGTCCGAACGCACACACCATCCAGGAGGTGCTCTCCACCTCAGCACCCCACAGGTGGTGGCAGTCAAGGAAAGGTGAGAGAAGATGAGATGAGATGCTAGTTTCACAAATGTACTGTTAGCAAACAGTCAACTGCTGTAGCCCACATCACAGGGAGACAAGAGAGAGAGATCAAGCCCTTTTCTGTGCGTTTGAATTTGGAGCTAACAACTATTACATTCCATTACATTCCATTGCATTCCATTCCATTCCATTCCATTCCATTACATTACATTACATTACGTTCTATGACATTTTATTGCATTCGCTTATAAGCTGCACATATCCAGAGCAACTTAGAAAAGTGGAGAACGTTGCAGTCAGGAATAGAAAAGTGTAATATCACCCAGAAGGCACAGAGGGCCCACATGTAATCAGTGACTGTGAAATGTAATGACTTGTTTAACTTTGTTTAAAATTTTTTTAGTTGTGTCATTTATTTGCTGTACAACTCAAAGAGGGGTGTAATGATTGCTTCCATGCTGGGTTGCTTCTTCTAGGCGTGAGTCCAGTTAGCCTGCAGCTGGACCTGAGTAACCCTTTCCAGCTGGACACCCTGGTTATGAAGTTCAAGGTAATGCCATCCTTCAGCACCCTGATATAGCACGAAACCATGTGAATATTATTATGCCATATTCCATGTACTAACCTTCATTTCTTACATGCTGGATATTGATACATACAGGCGAACTGTAGAGCTTCTCTAGAGGTGTATCATACAGCATAATGATCCAAAAACAGTGTTGTTAGCCCACACTTAACTGTGTAGTAACGGCACCTTCTGTTTTTTTCTCGACAGGGACCCCGCCCCGACGCACTAATCATTGAGCGATCGACAGATTTCGGGCACACCTGGACGCCTGCCCTGTACATGGCCACAGACTGCCGCTCGACCTTCCCCTCCATCAGCGTCTCCATGCCCAAAAACCTGGAGCACACCTACTGCTACCCCCTGCTACCCATCACCGGCAACCACTACCTGGACCAGACGGTAAGTCTGCCCTGTCTGCAACCTGGACGGCAGTTTAGACTTTGATCTTTATTCCACGGCATTCTGACTCCTTTCAGCATTACAATTGAAATTTGATGCACAGAGTCAAGTATTTAAGTGAACTCTGACCCCTTTTCTTGCCAACTGTCCAGTCGTGATTTGTAATGTCCTAGGCTGTGGTGTTATATGTTAGGCATACAAAGTGTAGGCTACATTTCATAAGCACACTATCCAGTCTGTGATCACTGGAGCAAGCAGATATAATGACTGTTACAACAGCTTAATTTGAAGCTCTGTTTAACTTATACGAGAAAATCATTATTGCTGTATCTGAAATGCTGATGATTATCAATTCATTGCATTTATATAGCACTTTTTTGAACTTCCAAAAGCTCAAAGTACTTTATAGTGATGAAGGGGAACTCACCTCACCCACCACCAAATAATGAATGATTAATTAATTAATTATACTGTACCACATTCCCTGTGGCACAGATGGGCAGCTTTTCAGAGTCCAAGCCAGAGTTTTAATCTACATATGCTGACTGTTTTTCTTCTTTTTTTAACAGATTTACTTCTACCCATTACGCCAGTTTTCTGACGTCAGTACCCCAAACAGCCATAAGATCGAGGGTAAGGTCCATTTACTCCTCCTTCATGGGGCTGGATCTTCAGTCCTTTACTTCTCCCTGTTGCATTACTCTGGTGTTTGATGAGTATCGTCTGGCACAGGTGCGGTATTTGAAGCTCTTTTTTTTTCTGAGAGAGTGGATAATCACATAATCAAGCGCTTGTACCTCTTTAACGATTCCACCGCCTCAGAATGTATACAGTCTTCTGATTGGTTCATTTGAATGATTGACAACCTACGGTGACAGAAATTCATAAAGAGAATGATGAAGCCTTACTTTCCCATTGCTGACTCGTCCTGTTTGTGTCCCTTTTCCACAGAGGTGACTGACTTCACCAACCTGCGAGTGAACCTCACCCAGCTGGGACAGGTACCCCACGTGCCCGGCCGTTCGCCGAGCCGCTTCTACGCCCTGAAGGAGATGCAGGTGCTGGGCTCCTGCTTCTGCCACGGCCATGCCAACCGATGCCTGCCCGACCACACCACCAACCAGCTGCCCTCCACACAGGTAAAAACCTGGAAGTGCACCATGTGCAGTAATTCACAAAGGGCCACACTCTGCAGTGACGTGCAGGAGCCACAAGGGGCAGCACACATTGTTCTGTGACATACAGCACACTGTATTCCAGGCCTGTTCTCATGCGCCTTAAAGTAACACTGCCAAGATTTACAGGCTGAACACTATTAGACAATCCTGCATTCATCAGTTTCCTTTTTGATGGATTCAGCGTCAAATTATATTCATTTTTGTATTTTATTCATGACTGTTTGTGTAACAGAGCGCTAAGCGTTAACTTTTCATATAACTTTTTATATGAGCTGAGCCTGAACGTAACTGAAACTTTTTAAACTGAAATTGTTTCTTTGTGAATGAGTCCAGAGGATTGCATTAAAGGCCTTTAGTCTGGGACGCACGTGTTCAGTGGGGCATTTTTTTGTAACGGGACTCTCTCCCCCTCTGCGCTGTGTGCGCGCGCTGTAGGTGAGTCCAGTGTGTGAGTGCCAGCACAACACCGCCGGGGTGAACTGTGAACGCTGCGCGGAACTCTACAACGACCTGCCCTGGAGACACGCCGAGGAGGGCCGCCCCAACGCCTGCAAACGTACGCGCTCCCCCGGGCCCCAGCACCCAGCGGGGCCCTGTCCTTCTCTACTATAGCCCCAGGCCTAGCAGGGCCCTGTCCTTATCTACTATAGCCCTAGGGCTAGCGGGGCCCTGTCCTTCTCTACTATAGCCCCAGGCCCAGCAGGGCCCTGTCCTTCTCTACTATAGCCCCAAGCCTAACAGGGCCCTATCCTTCTCTACTATAGCCCCAGGCCTAGCAGAGCGCTGTCCTTATCTACTATAGCCCCAGGCCTAGCAGGGCCCTGTCCTTATCTACTATAGCCCCATGGTTAGCAGGGCCTTGTCTTTCTGTACTATAGCCCCAGGCCTAGCAGGGCCTTGTCCTTCTCTACTATAGCCCCAGGCCTAGCAGGGCCCTGTCCTTATCTAATATAGCCCCAGGCCTAGCAGGCCCCTGTCCTTATGCACTATAGCCCCAGGCCTATCAGGACCCTGTCCTTCTCTACTATAGCCCCAGGCCTAGCAGGGCCCTGTCCTTCTCTACTATAGGCCCAGGGCTAGCGGGGCTAGCAAAATTTGATTAAATTAGATGTCACCTCACAGACCACATTATATTAGATATCACCTTTAAACCCACTGTCTCTCCTCGGTGCGCCCTCTGCAGGCTGCGAGTGCAACAACCATGCCCAGCGCTGCAGATTTGACCGGAAACGTTACGAGGCCAGTGGACGTGTGAGCGGGGGTGTGTGTGAGGGGTGCATGCACAACACCGCCGGCCCCAACTGTGAACAGTGCGCCCCTAATTACTACCGCAACCCCAGGAGTGCCATCGACCGCACCGACACCTGCTTGCGTGAGTACCACACCCCGCAAAGCTTTCAGCTCATTTTTCACTTTCCAAACTTTTCTGTCTCACTTTTTACGTTAAAGAATTACATCCAAATGCCTACACATTCAAGTGCATGTCCAGATACATTTGATAGATTAATAGCAGATGTTTTAAAGTGTTCCACAAAAATTTTTTGTACTTGACTATAAACCATATGAAATAATTTAGGGTATTAAAAATGTATTAAGTGAAAAGTCCAGTGTCCAAACTCTTCCCCCACACTGCTGTCTGCACACCTCCACACAGCTGTGTTTTGGGAGGTTGTAGAGATACACGGGCCCTCTGCTTCTCTCATGGAGGGGGAAGGGGGGGAGGGAAGGGGACCTGGGCGTGTGCTTAAACAGACGTGCCAGGTGTTGACCTTGCCCTGTTTGTGCCCGTCCCTCTGGGAGCAGGGTGCCAGTGCAGTGCGGAAGGGGCGGAGCAGGGCAGGCAGTGCGACAGCACGGGGGCGTGCCTATGCAAGGCCAATGTGGAGGGCCCGCGCTGTGACCGCTGCAAGAAGGGGTACTACGGCCTGAACGCCGCCAACCCCCTGGGATGCTCCAGTGAGTACCTTACCTTACATTACATTACCTTACATCACATCACATTACATTACATTACATTACATTACATCACATTACATTACCGTACATCACATTACATCACATTACATCACATCACATTACATTACATTACATCACATCACATCACATCACATTACATTACATCACATCACATCACATCACATCACATCACATTACATTACATTACATTACATTACCTTACATCACATCACATCACATCACATTACATTACATTACATTACCTTACATTACATTACATCACATCACATTACAGGCATTTAGCAGACGCTCTTATCCAGAGCGACTTACACAACCTTTTACATAGCCAAGTCTCTCCTTTCATCTCTCCTCTCTAAGATTATTAGGCTATCATAGGGCCTTTAGCTTTCTTAGAAGCAGTCCAGGTTAAATTGCTTTGGTAAAATTCCTCAGCTTAGGGTCTCAGCTTAGCTCTGACCCATGAACCCTTAGCTAGCCCATATTTGCTGTCACCTGTGGACTTCTCTGAGGGTAATGCTCTGTCCCTTGTGAGATGACAGAAATGCACCGACCAGAAAAAGAGTGACAGTGGTGTTTGTTTTTTATTCCTTTCGATTGCTAGATATTTCAAGCCCATTATCATTGAATGTGCATCTTTTGGCTGCTTACAATGCCCACGGCACTTAGCAACAGGTGCTGCAATGGACACCAGGAGGTAAACTTTGTGCGTGTATTAGTGCATTAGTGACTGTTTGTGCCTGTCCCTCTGGGAGCAGGGTGCCAGTGCAGTGCAGAAGGGGCGGAGCAGGGCGGGCAGTGCGACAGCACGGGGGCGTGCCTATGCAAGGCCAACGTGGAGGGCCCGCGCTGTGACCGCTGCAGGAAGGGGTACTACGGCCTGAACGCCGCCAACCCCCTGGGATGCTCCAGTGAGTAAATTACATTACCTTACATTACCTTACATTACATCACATTACATTACATTACATTACATTACATTACATTACATCACATCACATCACATCACATTACCTTACTAAACTGTTCTTGGCTACAAATAGCTGTACAAAATGAGTATTGTATTTTATTGAACCTGTGTTTTGTAGTTGTCCATGACCATGAAATGCACTTTTGTACGTCGCTTTGGATAAAAGCGTCTGCCAAATAAATGTAATGTGATGTTTGTGCCCGTCCCTCTGGGAGCAGGGTGCCAGTGCAGTGCGGAAGGGGCGGAGCAGGGCAGGCAGTGCGACAGCACGGGGGCGTGCCTATGCAAGGCCAACGTGGAGGGCCCACGCTGTGACCGCTGCAGGAAGGGGTACTACGGCCTGAATGCCGCCAACCCCCTGGGATGCTCCAGTGAGTACCTTACCTTACCTTACATTACATTACATTACATCACATTACATTACATTACATTACATTACATTACCGTACATCACATTACATTACATTACATTACATTACATTACATCACATTACATTACCTTACATTACATTACCTTACATCACATCACATTACATTACATTACATTACATCACATCACATTACATTAAATTACATTACATCATATCACATTACATTACATTACATCACATTACATTACATTACATTACATTACATTACATTACATCACATTACCTTACATTACATCACATCACATTACATTACCGTACATTACATTGAATTACATCACATCACATCACATCACATTACCTTACTAAACTGTTCTTGGCTACAAATAGCTGTACAAAATGAGTATTGTATTTTATTGAACCTGTGTTTTGTAGTTGTCCATGACCATGAAATGTACTTTTGTACATCGCTTTGGATAAAAGCGTCTGCCAAATAAATGTAATGTAATGTTTGTGCCCGTCCCTCTGGGAGCAGGGTGCCAGTGCAGTGCGGAAGGGGCGGAGCAGGGCAGTCAGTGCGACAGCACGGGGGCGTGCCGATGCAAGGCCAATGTGGAGGGCCCGCGTTGCGAGCGCTGCAGGAAGGGGTACTACGGCCTGAACGCCGCCAACCCCCTGGGATGCTCCAGTGAGTACATTACCTTACATTACACCACATCACATTACATTACCTTACATTACATTACATCACATTACATTACCGTACATCACATTACATTACATTACATTACAGACATTTAGCAGACGCTCTTATCCAGAGCGACGTACGACAAAGTGTATAACCGTAACCAGGAACAAGTGTGTTGAAAACCCTGGAGGGAAGTACAGTTCCAAGTGCAGGGAGTGACCGTGTAGTTTAACTTGGACCCTGTAGCTTAATCTGATCAACACAAACAAAAGCAGCAGCAAAGCAGTCTATGCAAAAAAATACAAGCAATAATTAAACAAGTAGGCACAAGTGCAATAACTACATTTTACATAGCCTTTCATCTCTCCTTTCATCTCTCCTCTCTAAGATTATTAGGCTATCATAGGGCCATTAACTTTCTTAGGAGTAGTCCAGGTTAAATTGCTTTGGTAAAATTCCTCAGCTTAGGGACTCAGCTTAGCTCTGACCCATAAACCCTGAGCTATACCATATAAGCCTTAGCTAGATCAGATTTGCTGTCACCTGCGGACTTCTCTGAGGGTAATGCTCTGTCCCTTGTGAGAGGACAGAAATTTAATATTAAAAAATCGTGACAGTGGTGCTTGGTTTTTATTGCTTTCAATTGCTAGTTATTTCAAGCCCATTATCATTGAATGTGTAGCTTTTGACTGCTTACAATGGCCACGGCACTTAGCAACAGGTGCTGTAATGGACACCAGGAGGCAAACCTTGTGCGTGTTTTAGTGCATTAGTGACTGTTTGTGCCCGTCCCTCTGGGAGCAGGGTGCCAGTGCAGTGCGGAAGGGGCGGAGCAGGACGGGCAGTGCGACAGCACGGGGGCGTGCCTATGCAAGGCCAACGTGGAGGGCCCGCGCTGTGACCGCTGCAGGAAGGGGTACTACGGCCTGAACGCCGCCAACCCCCTGGGGTGCTCCAGTGAGTACATTACCTTACCTTACATTACATTACATTACATTACATTACATCACATTACATTACCGTACATCACATTACATTACATTACATTACATTACCTTACATTACATCCCATTACATTACATCACATTACATTACCTTACATTACATCACATTACATTACCATACATCACATTACATAACATTACATTACCTTACATTACATCCCATTACATTACATCACATTACATTACCTTACATTACATTACATCACATTACATTACCTTACATCACATTACATTACATTACCTACATTACATCACATTACATTACATTAAATTACATTACATTACAGGCATTTAGCAGACGCTCTTATCCAGAGCGACCTACACAACTTTTTACATAGCCAAGTCTCTCCTTTCATCTCTCCTCTCTAAGATTATTAGGCTATCATAGGGCCTTTATCTTTCTTAAAAGCAGTCCAGGTTAAACTGCTTTGGTAAAATTCCTCGGCTTAGGGTTTCAGCTTAGCTCTGACCCATGAACCCTTAGCTAGCCCATATTTGCTTTCACCTGTGGACTTCTCTGAGGGTAATGCTCTGTCCCTTGTGAGATGACAGAAATGTACCGACCAGAAAAAGAGTGACAGAGGTGTTTGCTTTTTATTCCCTTCGATTGCTAGATATTTCAAGCAAGCTTGTGTAACTTGACTGCTTACAATGCCCACGGCACTTAGCAACAGGTGCTGCAATGGACACCAGGAGGTAAACTTTGTGCGTGTATTAGTGCATTAGTGACTGTTTGTGCCTGTCCCTCTGGGAGCAGGGTGCCAGTGCAGTGCGGAAGGGGCGGAGCAGGGCGGGCAGTGCGACAGCACGGGGGCGTGCCGATGCAAGGCCAATGTGGAGGGCCCGCGCTGTGAGCGCTGCAGGAAGGGGTACTACGGCCTGAACGCCGCCAACCCCCTGGGGTGCTCCAGTGAGTCCCTCCTTTCATCTTTGGTTAGGAAAATGGCGAGCATCGTTGGGCTGAATGGCCCGTTCTTGTCATTATACTATGTTATGCTATGTTATGTTATGTTATCTCTCTAAGATTATGGGGTATCATAGGGCCATTAGCTTTCTTAGGAGCGATACAGGTTAAATTGCTTTGGTTTTAAATTTAAATTTTAAATCCCTGTCCACAGTTTTGTGATTGAAGAGAAGTTGTTTCTGATTGTAGGAGAGTTTATGTAAGCATCATAAGCATTATGTAAGGCTATCATACGGTTGTGTGCCTTTGATTGAAGCCTTTTTGCACCGTACCTTATGGCTGCTATCTTAGCCATGTCTCTTGTGAAAAGGAGAGTTTATCTTATGGTTGTAATAAAATTGTGATAATGTTGTGTGTGTGTGTGTGTGTGTGCGTTCAGAATGCTCCTGCAGTGTGGACGGCTCTTCGTCTGACGACGCCTGTGACCCCGTGACCGGCCAGTGCAGCTGCCCCCCCAATGTTCAGGGTCCCACCTGTGACCGCTGTGCCCCCGGCTTCTGGAAACTGTCCCCCACCCGTGGCTGTGAGCGCTGCAGCTGTGACCCGACCAACTCCCTCAGCAAAACCTGCGACCAGGTGAACGCCCGCTTCTGTTTCTGTTTCTGTTTCCATATCGATTCTGTCAGCCCAGGCTCACACAGCCGCTGCTTTGTGCTTCTAGAGGAGCTAAAATAGGTAAAGTGAATATTGGTTTTTGACCATTAAGACTAGGGCATGGAATTCCTTTTCTTGTGCTTTACCACCACCTAGTGGTGCATTAAGGTATTTACAGGGCCTTGTGCAAGTGAATTTACATACAAGATTTGGTGTGTTTGAGTGTATGCTTTGTGTTTTGTGTTTTCCCAAGTTCTGGCTAACATAATGGGTGGGGATTTGTTTTTTTGTATCTGTTTTTTTTTTAGCTGACAGGCCAGTGTCAGTGTCGGTTTGGGTTTGGGGGCCGGACCTGCGAAGAATGCCCAGACAACACCTACGGTGACCCAGACACAACCTGCCGGCGTACGTACATTTACCCGAACACATAAAAACACCCCCCCCTCCCCCCCAGTGTATCTCCTACTACCATGTCTCTCAATGATGACAGATTATTAAACACAGTCAGTGTACAAAATGTCATCACAAGGATTAATCAACCCACTTACAAAAAGTCCATTAATTGGAGTTAGAGCTTGTCTCAGCTTGTCATTAATAATATAGACTGTATTTACTGCCAAGATCTCTCAGTTTAAAAAAATGTAACGTACCTGTTGATACTTTTATAAATGTTTGGAAGCTGACCTGAATGAGGTCATTTACAACATGTGACTTGGATTATTAGCTTAATGTTGCCCCCTGGTGTCCACAGGGTGTAAATGCGACCTCACCGGCACTGAGCCAGGAGGCTGCGACAAGAAGACGGGGCAATGCAAGTGCCTGCCCGGCGTGACGGGCGAACGCTGCGACGCCTGCGCCCGCGGGCGCTGCGACCGCTACCCCAACTGCCCCGCCTGCCCCTCGTGCTTCTTCACCCTGGACCGCCAGCTCAAGGACTTCACCCTCAGCCTGCGTCGCCTCATCTCCCAGGCACCCACCCTACCCGAGACCACCCCGACAGACCTGACCCCCCGCATCCGGGCCCTGGAGGAGACCCTCTCCAAAATCCGGGACACCCTGCCGCTCCCGGCCCCCTCCGACAGCCGGGTGGACAAGCTCCTCGCAGACCTGCGCAGACTCAGGTGTGGTGCCCGGACGATCCCTGGATTTTACATTGCTGCAGCACACCCTTCATGTACTGAATAAGCAATGAAGCTGCAGCTGTAAACAACTTAAATCCTTATGAGTAGACGCTGGCTTCCTTTCTCCTTATACTGAATATCCTTATACTAGGGTTGTTCTCTAGCAATAATTTACAGAGAAATACACAAGAAAATGTGCACACTTCCATTCAAAAAAACTTTTTTTTGTGAGAATCCTGTGTGGATAATAACTTGTGTTCAGCTGCCAATCACACGGCTGAATTTGCATAATGCACAAACTCACAGATCTCGCCCCTC
The DNA here is from genome assembly GCF_013347855.1 of Anguilla anguilla. Taxonomy (NCBI): domain Eukaryota; kingdom Metazoa; phylum Chordata; class Actinopteri; order Anguilliformes; family Anguillidae; genus Anguilla; species Anguilla anguilla. The sequence goes on along the minus strand of NC_049213.1, from coordinate 33,450,998 downwards.
TCTCTGATTTCCAGGGAGAAAGCAGACCAACTGGACCCAGAACTCTTCCCCACAGACGAAGTCCCAGCTCTGGCCAAACAGCTCGATGATCTCAGGGCCGAACTCGCGGGCCTGAACCTGGACTACAACAGCAAGAAAGACGCCCTGAAAAACGTCGTCAATGCCAGCCTTGGAGGTGAGGCTGCCCTCCTGCACACCGTATGGTCAGCCTTAATGCAGGACCACCCAACAGGGCAACGATGTTCACGTCGAAAGAGGAAACCTTTCAAACGATTTAATGCCCCTGTGCTCTGTGTAAATATTCTGCCAAGCAATGGCAGCCATTGTTATGGTGATACGGAAGGATATAGCAGAGAATGTATAAATAGATGTGACTCTTGACTCATTAACTACTTAACAATTCTTCATTACCTTCTAGATTTACTAGGCCTTCTTGCCTTTCTCATTTGTTTGAAAGAATATTTTACGGTATTGTTGATAGAGAGATAAATATGGCCAGTGCTGTATTCTCGCCACCTCTACCATTGAAGCCAAAACATTCCAATTTGACACATCTTATGAATATTCATGACGAACCAGGCCAAAGATATTCATTAATTGTAATATTATTAACTCTAGAAAGTCCTATTAACTCTAGAAAGTCCTGTTACTAACAAGAAACTCCTTCAGTAAAGACGTGGACAGGATGGAAAGAATGCTAGAGCCATCCATCTTACTATGTAAGAGATTCTGTGGTGTTAACCTCTATAATGTATGGAGAGAGACAGAGTTTGTGTAGCACTGTGCTTACTTGTCCTGTTTGCCTCTATTTCCCAGATGCCTTTGGGACCATAAAGAAGGCATACGACGAATCAACAGACGCGTTGAAGAATGCTGAGGCGACCCAGCCCGTGGTGGAGAAGTCAGAGACGACCCGTAAAGATGCAACCGATTTGGAGGGAACAGTCCAGCCCACCAACACAGCGGACCTGAAGAACCTGGACAACCAGCTGGCCTCTCGGCCCAACCTTACTCCGGCGGCAAAGCAGGTGAGGCCTAGCCCAGCCCAGCCCAGCCCAGCACCAGCACCAGCCCAGCCCAGTCCAGTCCAGTCCAGTCCAGTCCAGTCCAGCCCAGCCCAGCCCAGCCTAGCCTAGCCTAGCCTACCCTACCCTACCTTACCCCAGCCCAGCCTAGCCTAGCCCAGCCTAGCCCAGTCTAGCCTAGCCCAGCCCAGCCCAGCCCAGCCCAGCCCAGCCTACCCTACCCTACCCTACCCCAGCCCAGCCTAGCCTAGCCTAGCCTAGCCTACCCTACCCTACCCCAAAATCCAGTGGTCGCCTTTCAATCAACAGCCAAATCAGGCATTTAAAACAATATGTGTGAGTAGTTTAGTCAGTTGGTGACCTACATTAAGCACTAGAGTGTTAAAAATCACCAAAAATCAGAAGACACAGCAGCCCTTGAGGACTGGAGTATGAGATCCTTTCTTTAAAGAGTCCTCACCTGTTTTACTGTTATTCTATGGATTGTCTGATAGGAGCACCCAATCAATTTAGTACTCCCATACCCACAAAGTGATCAGTGGCAGCAAAACAGTATCAGCCAAAGTTTTTTGAGTGGGCAGACACAATAAATGCCAATAAAACTATAGCTGCTGGATTGTACAGGCGGCAGTGTAGTATAATGGATAGAGAATTGGTCTTGTAACCTAAAGGTCACTGGCTCGATTCCCCGGTAGGACACTGCCGTTGTACCCTTGAGCAAGATAACCTGCATTGCTTCAGTATATATCCAGCTTTATAATTGGATACAATCTAAAATGCGCTGTAAAATAAAAAATAAAAAACTCTGGATAAAAGGGTCTACTAAATGCCTGTTTTAAAAAATTTAAAAAAAAGTACGTATATTTATTTTAAAATGAATGAATGTTTGCTCACAGGTCTGCGGCAGCACTCGCTCCACCCCCTGCACGCCCACGCAGTGTGACGGGGAGCTCTGCCCCGAACCCGGCACCGTCTCCTGTGTGGAGGGTGAGAGCTGCGTCGGAGCCCTGCCCCTGGGGGATAAGGCCCTGAAAGACACAGAGGAGGTCAAAAACAGGCTACAGCAGCTCAACAAGAAGATCCAGGAGGCAGCAGACAAGGTACAGCGACACTGTGACACCACACGTCACCATGACAGACACGGCACAACACCAATAAAAAATATTACACCACAGAACACCGTCACAGATGTGATTCAGCACTGATTAACAACGGTACCGCACAGAGCATAAATACAGATAGGGCACAAAATTAAACGACCATGTTACAGCACAGAATACAATCACAGACACAGCACAGCATACCAGGCATTGAGGTACACCATTACCACAAACAGAACATCACTGATTACCGCGACAACCGGACTATTGTGGTGTGCTGATGGAACGGTATCATCACTGCTCAGCTGAGAGCAGCAGCCTGAGCTTGTCTGGGTAAATTGTGCACATAAAATCATCTGTGGCTAAGCATCTGTGTCTGTGGACATTTATGAAACTCCAAGATTCCGGAAGTTACTGATCAGTGCAGTTGAACTTAGTTTCATTTAATCTTTTTTTAAAAAATCTTAATAACACCTGCTTCCACCCTGCCATTGGTTCACAGATCCAAGCCGCAGAGGACTCAGCCAATGACGTGAGGCAATCCACAGATGATCTCACCAATCAGATTAAACAGGCCCGGAATGGTCTGGAGGACGAGTTGGGAGACATCAAAAAGTTTGTCAAGAATCTGAAGGACTTCTTGTCAGGTACGCCTGTCAGTGCACTCTTATAACGAAGAGAAAATGACTGTAACATCAAATACTGGTTACTTCAGATGCTTATGCATTTCAGAACATGGACCGTTTACTCTTTATGGGTGCTGTGTGTGTGTGTGTGTGTGTGTGTGTGCGTGTATTTGCGAGCATGTGCCTGTGAGTGTACATGCACACAGAAATAAATACTGAACTGTGTGTGTGAATATGTGTGAGCATGTGCAGAAGTGAACACTGAACTGTGTGTGTGTGTATGTGTGTGTGTGTGTACGTGTATGTGCAGAAGTGAATACCGAACTGTGTTTGTACAGACCCCTTGTCGGACCCGACCGCCATTCAGACAGTAAGCGAGGGCATCCTGGCCACCAAGCTGCCCCTCAGCCTGGCCGCTTTGAAGCGGAAGATCCAGGAGATCGAAAAGCTGGCCGCTGGCCTCCCGGACAGCAGCAAGCTCCTGGCCAGCACCACGCCACAGCTGGACCTCGCCCGCAAACTGCTGGGCGAGGCGCAGGACGCCAGGTAACTCTACTGCCCCGTACAAACTGATACGCACAGGCTCAATCTGTTCTGGTCCTGCTGCTGTGGTATGTACGTACTGTTCAATACGATGGCATTGGAGTGTATAAAAACTAGACCTGGGTCAAATACGTGTTTGTTTTGGATTCAAATACTTTTCCGTTACGCTTTACTGATCTTGTCTGGTGTATTGGAACCAATGGAATACTCTCAAAAAGTACAAACCCTGCCTTCAGGTAATATTGGCAGGCTCAGTTACACCAGGCAAGATCAATAGAGCACAGAAAAGTGTTTGAATCCAAACAAATACTTATTTGACCCAGGTCTGATAGAAACCCACAGCAGCAGGCAACCAAGCGCAAGCCCCTGCATATTCTCTTATATCTTTGTATTTTGCCTCATGCTCTGTCATAAAGTTGGTATGATTCTTTTGTCTTGTTGGTCTGATGCCACTTTATTGCACAGTACATGTTTGTAGTATATGACAGCATACTGGCGATTGTTTTAGCGCCTTAATATACTCTCACGTAGCTGCATTTATGTTTGCTTGTGAGTGAACATACCATTCTGCTTGATGTTGCATATTTAACACTGCTGTGTCGGACACATACGTGTGTTGTGTCAGTCCGGACAGTATCGGTCTTGTGATGCTGCTCTGACGTTGGTCTGACGTTGCTCTAACGTTACTGTGAACGCGCGACAGGGACACGGCCCTGGGGGTGAAGGGCAAAGTGGACAAGCTGCTGGAAGACCTGGGCAGCGCAGAGGAGTTACTGGAAGACGTGGACGGCAAGATCCAGGACACTCTGGACGTTTTGGACACTGTCACCGCCAACATTGCAGAGGTGGGGGCGGAGAGAGAAAGCACTGCTGCTTGTTTCAGTGTGGCCAACTCCACTATGTTACTCTACTGATAATACGTACCACATGTAGGGTTGCTAGATGCCCAGTTTTCGACGTGATAATAATTTTGGTTGTACAAATTATTTGTACAGGCCTTTGTAGTTACTAAATAATGTCTGGTCTGAGTAATTTATAGAAAATTTTTTAATGTGTGTCTTAACCGGCGCTGGGTCCGCAAAAGGTTTTGATAGCAATAGCATCCACAACCTGCCCCCCCCCCAAGAACAGTCTCAGTTCCAACAGCTCCCCACCTCGTTCGCGATTAAGCTTCCAGCAGTGCACGTTGTTCAATTTTGACGAATTCTAAATCTGGCGACCCTAACCACATGCCTAATAGTTTTATTAACAAAAGCCCAAGATCACTGTCCACAGCTGACAGCATTATTGAGCCGATGGCGTACAGATTGTAAAATCTCTCTTTTTTTCGTTTTGTGTCTTTCCCTCCTCTCTTTCTCAGGCCAAGGAAAAGCTGGACCCCGCCACAACGTTACTGGATGAAGTGACGGGCCTAACGGGCACTATGCTGCCCGAGCTGGACAAGCTGAAGGAGCTGGTGCAGAACGAGACTGAGAACGCCGAAAAGGCCCAGGTCGACGCCGAAGCCGCCAAACAGGAAGCTGACGATGCCACCAAGGTGAGCCAATCAGAAGCCAGTCTAAGGGGAGGGGCCCTGACACTTATGTTACGTCACTCTTAACAGCTGAAGTTCATGAAATGAACACAGTGGTCCATTTGGATAGCGAATGGCAATGGGATGGAATCATTCATCATTTTGTCCTCGACCATGCTTACAATTTAAAGCGAGGGGTGCGTTGGTTTTCTTTCCAAGCAACGTAGCAACATTTGAAATACTTACTTAAATACATCGATTCAATCCAAACCAACGTCATTGCTTCTGTCTAAAAATTCAATAATCTACATGAAACCGAAAACTACCGTAATAAAGAAAAGCCCATTCCAAGTAAATGTTCTGCCTAATTTGTGCTTCTCTGCGTCATTTGTGGGGCAACAATTCTTGCCTATATGCTGTTGAAGAGGGCTATAGTCTCCTCACACGCTAAGGTGTGTGTGTGTGTGTACAGGATCTGCAGGCTCTCGAGGACCAGCTGGAGCTCCTGCGACAGAAAGCCAAGGAGGCTGATGGGAAGGGGGAGGTTGCGAGCGGCGCCGGGGAAAGGCTTAAAAAGCTGCAGGAGGAGTCCGGGACCCTCATCCAGGACACCATGGACATGATGAGGAACCTCACAGGTACGGGCGCATCATGGGGCCGCTGCTCTTCGGCGCACCGCGAGATTCTTAAACGTCGGCGCGCCGCGGAAAGTTTCCGGAACGATTCGCCGTTATGGCCGCCCGCCCGCACGCTAAATCTTTTCTCCCGTGCCCAGGTGCCGAGGAGTCCCTCGCCGAGGCCACGAACCAGCTGCTGAAGAAGGCTCAGAACCTGACCGGGCTGGACAAGAGGCTGCAGAAACTCCTGGACGAAATCCGAGCCAAGGCCGACTACATGAGCTCCTGCCGCGGGTGAGCGGCGGCGTCTGCTGCTGCAACCGCGGCGACCGGCAACCACGGCAACCGCCCGGCCCGCCACACGCCGGTCCACCGGAAGCACGCTTTTCTCTGTGGACTTTTTCACCCCTGTTAACACTCGGGTGTTCCCGTTTGTTGTAGCTTTTTTGTTGTGCTTTATGGGTAACCCCAAAAAACAGCATCTGCCGAGTGGCTGTAGTGTGACGCTGGAGCTCTCATGGCTCCAAGTCAGCGCTGACATGGGGGCCTGAACACCACTGAGCACTTTGCACAGACGGCTTGGAACCCCGCCGTTCTTCACCCTGTCTTGACCATGTTTTCTTAATTTATTGTTTATTTATGAACCGTCGCTAAACCAGGCGTTGGCACGTCTGGTCCTGGAGGGCCAAAACAGACTAAACCGACTGAAAACACACTCGCTTTGGTCAGCGTATATCACCAGCTTTTAAAGGGAAATGCATCAATCTGGTCAATCAAGCCAGCTAGGCATCAGATGCCCTCTTGGTCCCCTGTTCTAGAACAGGAGGTGTGAAATTGTATTACCAGATGTTATACAGTAATTCAAAGACCTCCAAAGTCAGGATAACATCCCTTTGGGGACTTCTCAAAACCTAGCAGAGGAGGACATCTTGTATTTTCTCTGATGAGTGGTGATAAACGTTTACTGGATCAATGCAAATCCACCGCAAGATGTAGTTTTTTTATTGCATGTTATCAATGCTGCCAACCCCATCCCATAGAGAGTTGAGGTCTAATTCTGAATGGATGGTGATAGAGATGTTTTCAGTTTTTTTTTTGTCTGAATCAGCCCACTGTACTCATCACTGGGCACAACACAGACCTCCATGTGTCCCTTTATTAGCACTTTTCTCCAATAAAAGCATTTTTTTAAAGACTGTATCTATCCGTCCTTTCTTTAACCGACTTTTAAGATTTAAACCAAGGATAGCGGCAGGTTGCCAGATCCCCGCCGGACATCTGCCTGGCTGGGCTGTTCCCGTCCAGCCGACACGTGGCGCGTGACCCACAACTTAAAGGCTTTAGAGCGCGCCAAAGAGGATCATCTGCGTGAAGCAGGCAGAACTAGAACAGCTTTCCTCATCCATATCCATACCCATAATCCCAGGATATGTCAATGGAAACGACCACAAGAGTACAGGGCTGCACACACTAGGTTTTTATTGTTTTTTTATTTTATTTATGTGTTTTATTTTATTGGTAATACAGAGCAAGAAATAAACAAACAAATAAATAAATAAAGGAACACAATTCATATTATTTTCTCGCAATAAAAACCAGACCTGGGTCAAATACGTATTTGTTTTGGATTCAAATACTTTTCCACATTTTACTGATCTTGTCTGGTGTATTGGAACCAATGAGATACTCTCGCCTTCTGGTCACATTGGCAGGCTCAATTACACCAGGCAAGATCAACAGAGCACAGAAAAGTATTTAAATCCAAAACCCAGGTCTGATACAAACACAGGGTATCACGGCACAGCTAGGGGGTGGCACTGAAACAGCCATAGCAGCTCCTCAGAGCGCTGCTGCCGCTGTTCGTAATCTCTTAGCGGCAGCTCCAAGGAAACATGAGCCTTTAGCAGTCAGGCTAAGATGCAGCACACCTCTAAACCTCAGCACAGCTCCTGCAGAAAGCAACAGCGGGGGCACGTCAATCATTCTGACCACGCCCCCTGCTCTAGCAGCATTAAAAGAGTGACTGAAGATTGGGTAATATTAGCATTCGCTTATTAATAAGAGTTCATAGCATAAGAATGTATAGCTCTCACTGTCTGGTAACTGCCAGTGTAAAATGCTTGACAGCAGGCAAGTTATACATCACTCTGCTCATTATAAATAAAATGCATACATTGCTGTCGGTCCACAGTCCTATGTGAAAATTCATTCTGAAACATAGAATTGGTGTGGAAATCCACTTCACTGACCCAAGGGTACCACAACATAGACAATGTCAACAGAGGAATATGAAGAATGTCCACTTGAAGTACGCCGCACAGAGAAGCTCATTACTACATCATTCTATATTAACATCTCATCTACCGCCCCTGACTTTGTCACAGAGCTTTAACTTCAATATAGCAACATTTATAAATAAATAAAAATGTTCCGTCGTCTTCAAATACACACAGTCAGGAGTGAAAGCACCCCTAGAGGGCACTAGACCACTTTTGCAGTGTTACCAACTACAAAGGGGCGTGTGACTCCATATACATGAGCCAGTGTGTGTGTGTGTGTGTGTGCCTGTGTGTGCGTGTGTGTGTGTGTCTGTGTGTGCGTGTGTGTGTCTGTCTGTGTGTGTGTGCGTGCGTGTGTGTGTGTGTGTGTCTGTGCGTGTGTGTGTGTGTGTGTCTGTCTGTGTGTGTGCGTCTTGGCACTCCTCTGAAACCCTCTGGGTTCAGACCCAGCATTCATTCGCCGGCGGACAGACTCCATCCCCATGGAAACGGCCCCTGCCTGAGTGGCACAGGGTGGTGGCACGGGCAGCCGGCACAGACGTCATTCCGGCTCCCGGTGTTGCGACAGCCTGACCTGAGAGACCCGACAGGCAGGCGGGAACAGAACAGAGGGAGCGAGACAGAGGTGAGGGAGAGAGCAAGGGCAGAAACAAACAGAGCAAGTGTGAGAGGAAGAGGGAGAGACTTGAATCTCAGACACACAGGGAAAACGAGTGAGGTCCGGCATCCCAAAAAGCAGACAAGCTTTTCCCTCCAGCGCTGTTGCTATGCGCCGTACGTTACAATGCGCAGGCCAGTGAGAGATGGGGGGGTGGGGGGAGGCTTTACCTTCTCTAAATGCCCCGCGTGGCAGGCAGCTGAGGTGGTCACATGACGGAGCACACCCCGGTCTGCAGGGCCTGGACGTGCCTGTTGCCACACTTGGCCATCGACTCGCAGCTGCAAAAGAACAAAGGCAGAGGTCACTGAGCGGGGAGGGCCTGTGGAACCACTTCTACTGTTCCTGGACCAACCTCTGGTCTCAGTTACTTAACTAGCCCTAACATTTACACCATCTGACATTTTAGCTACATTTCCTGACAAGCACATGAATGAGAGATGATGGCCGTTCTTGTGTCGCTATATTTTTTTCTGCTTCACTGTGATCTAACCTACGAGTGAACCGGTGTTGGTGTACACAGCCCATTAGCTAATATGCCTGGGTAATTGGTGGAAACAAAAACCTGCATGCACACTGACCTTCCAGTAATAGGACTGCCCAACTCTGTACAGGATGCCATGATGCTCCTGGTACTCAAGAAATGTAATCAATGGGCATATGCTTGTTCCAAACTGAAGTATTTGTTTTCGATTTTCTAAGCCAATGATTCCTGCAGAGAAGGACTGTGAACAGGACTGCGTACAGCAGGGGTGTCAAACTGAATCCCAGGGAGGCTACAGTGCCTGTGGGGTTTTTGTGGTTTCCTTTCAATCAGCTGCCAATTTAACAGCTTGAGAACAAGGTGTGAGGATGCCTTAGCCAACCAACGACCTAAATGAAGCACTGCTGCCAAAAACACCTGTAAAACCAGCAGACACCGCAGCCCTCCAGGACTGGAGTTTGACACCTGTGGTATTCAGTGTTCACCGAGATTTTTTCCAGTTCAGAAAACCCTTCACCTTTTTGACTGGGTCACAATATTTCACAGGATGAGCATCACCTGGTAAGTCCGACACATTTAGACACACCCGGGGGTCTCTTGGCACGTCGAATAAAACGGTACCTTTTCGCCGTGACGGCGCGGGAGTCCGGCTCAAAGCGGTTGGAGTGCCTGCCCGTCTCGGCCACGGTGTTGGCGTGCACCGGCTTGCTAGCGCAGGCCCTCCCCGAGTGGTGCCGGCTCTTGGGCTCGCTGGAGTCGGGCGACAGAGCCGCGGGACCCGCCTGCGGTTTTCCTTTCTCCTCCAGGGGCTTGGGGACGAGGTCATCGTGGGAGGGGCCAGGGGAGGGAGCGCCAGTGACGTGGATGGCTGGCTCAGGCCCCTCCTTCGTTTTGATGCAGGCCTCAGAGTGGGCCAGCTTTAGTTTCTTCATGTGGTTGATGGCCACCGTGGCATTGAAGGCTTGCTGCAATATAAACAGGTATATGTCCGGTACATACAATATAAACAGGTTCATGCCAGGTACATGCAATATAAACAGGTATGTCTATGTTTGAGGGTTCCTGTCACTCTTTTATACTCCTTTCCCAGGGTTTCATTTTCTCACACTGATTCCAATGCTCCAATTAAACTGACAAAAAATGACAATTCTATCGATAATTAATGTAGGAATTGATAATAACAGGGGGGAAATAGTGACACTTCTTCAAAGAAAGCCCACTTTAATTTTCCTGTAAATATTTGAGAACATTTCAAAATGGTGGTTGTAATGTGAACTCACTCTCCACTTGGACCTGGCAAAGTTCTTCTGGATCTGCACACTGACTGAATAATAGATGTCCTGGCTCCGAGCCGTATCCCCAATTATCCTGCGCAGGACGGGGGGGGGGGGGGGGGGGCACTGTCAGCAGTCTTGGTACACAATGTTGTCTTTAACAAACAAGGATTAAGCCCAAAATTGGATTAGACAATCAACAGGGCCACCATAAGGGGAGTCCGGATGATTCTAGGAGTCCTGACTCCTAGGGGCCCTCAAAAAAATTAAAAACACAGGATTTTTTGGGGTGGTGGGGCCCAGTGGGAGAGGAGATTTTTCCATGGGGCCCAACATGGGGCCCAACATGGCCCCATCCCATTACCAAGCTGTACTCACCATGGGTGCCTGAGGGCCTCCTTGGTGGTGTAGCGCATGTCGGGGTTTTTCTGCATCATGTTGCGGATGAAGTCCTTGGCTGGAAGGGCACAGAACATGGCCGAGGGTGAGCGCTATCGGATGCCATAGCGCGGCCCTCCTGTCCAGGTCATGCGCTACGGGGGGGGGCGATGGCATCTGATCACATGACAGCGAGACGGGGGGGCTCACCAGACTGCGAGATGTTGTCCCAGAAGGGCGAGTCAAACTCATACTGCGCCTTCATGATCTTAGAGAACAGCTCAGCCTCAGTGTCCTCATAGAAAGGGGGGTACCCACACAACCTGGCAGGGAGACAGAGAGACAGGGACGGAGGGAGGGGGAGAGAAAGAAAGATAGAGCCATTAAAAAGTCGATCAAAATTCCAATCAGGATCTGGCTCCACATATTAAGAATCAGTGATCAAACCAATTGAATTTTATGGCAGTGAGGTGTGGGGTCCGCTTACACAACTTGATTTTGTTATTCTCTGGGCACAGAGGAAAACCCAAAACAATGCAATTTGTTTTATTTAATTGGGATCTCAATTCCCATTGAAGAACAAGCACAGGACCCATCCATGTTGAAATCTTGAGCTAAATTTCTGTAGCAATGTTCAATATTCAAGGCGCTCCTTTTGTTACAGGTTTCTATAACATTGCATGGATTCTCTGTGCATTCGTCCTTGAAGGGTGCATCTCAATGTACATCTGTTTTGAAAGTGCTGATGACAACCTGAACATCCTCAGCGGTCACAGTTTCCAATCTACGCATTCGTCGGCAACAACAGCCAACGGCACTCATATTTCTGTTAATATATCTGCACAGTTCCCCTCCAACTGTGTCTGCTCAGCTCACTAGCACGTGATGTTGGAGAAAGACGATGATTAATCTTCCTTATATTTAGATCCTGCATACACCAGAGGAGGCAAGCGCTTTGCAAATAAAAAGTGACATTTTACAAACCTGATGATTTAGCTTGTAATAAAAATGTGTTTCTGTGCACCAGCAGACAGACAGCAGCCCATCCAGCTTCCCTCAGACAGAGCTGACCTACTGCTGAGATGGACCAATAGAAACGCACGAACAGATTGGCCACACCATAAAGCCCAGTGGCCCTGGTTTCCTGAGCAGTACTCACAGGATGTATGTGATGACTCCAATGGACCAGCAGTCCACCGCTTTGCCGTACGGCTTCTGGGCCAGGACTTCGGGGGCTGCGGAGTTGGGAACAGATCCGTTAAATTTTTCCCTTTCCTGTTTATTTGCACCGCTAGTGTTCGTCGAGTAACAACATTTGTTTTTGCTTCAGAATTCAAATTAGCATTACAGGGAGTACATTACTGCGTTTTAAACAGTTTTACAAATGAAAGAAAATCGCAAAGCAAAATCTTATGATCTATTGCACCTGTTACGTTGTTACAACTGCAATATTTGTTCCCAGAGGTAGTGATTCTCTCATTCATCTCTTACAGTAAAACAACTGATTCAGCATCTTAACAGCCAACTATTATTCCAACCACAGCTATAATGAGAGGAAAGGTTTTAAGTGATCCGATACAGGGTCAGTGCTTGAAGTAAAACTGAACTCCTCAACATCTCCTTACCCACGTATCCTGGGGTGCCACAGGCTGTGGACATGGCACAGAGGTCGTCCATCTTGGAAAGGCCAAAGTCACTGATCATAATTTTGGCATTCTCATCTTGGCTGTAGTACAGCAGATTCTCTGGCTGTGGAGGGACAGAGAGTCAACCCCCCAACCTTTAAATATGAGTGCCTTGACTGAAAGGCACATCCATGGATAAAAACACTGGCTTCACAAATGCATTTTCTCTTGTGATGTTATCATCTGGTATAATCAATGATCCATCAGATTTCTCTGCTCATTTAAAATCCTCTCAGAACGAGGTTCAGGTGTTTACTGTAAACAGGTTCAGGATGAGGACTCATTGAGATTTTAGTGTGTGGGCAGACCACATGACAGCAGGTTTCTGAATAGGACTGCATACTTTGCTTTTGCTCACATTTTTGCAGCACCAGTTCCAAGTTTAAAGCAATTAAACTTTTAGTGCCGTTGTCAAAGTTTGGTATTCTTTTTTTATTTACACTACTCTACTGGGTCAAAATAAACCATGCTATTGATTTAATTAGATACCGATTTACAATTGTAACACCAAAAAAATCCAGCTAAATAAATAACAGTTTAGAGAATGAAAAACACGAGGCACTGTGGCCCTCTAGGACTGGAACCAACATCCTTGGGACAGATGGGCCTGAAATAAAAGCAGTGGTCCCGGCTCGGAGCAGACACGCCGACTGCATACCTTGAGGTCACGGTGCACGATGCTGTTCTGGTGCAGGTAGTTGACGGCCTGGAGCACCTGTTGAATCACCTGGCTGGCGTCCTTCTCCGTGTACACGCCTCGGTCCAGGATGCGGTCAAACAACTCACCGCCCAAAACGCTGCATGGTAGAGAAACAAACAGGAGGGACACACGTCTGATAAGAGAGCACCCAGCTTGACAACCTGCAGACTTACAGAAGTATCGATACCTTCTCCATTCATCCTTTCAGTGATGTTTCACTCTGAAATGCAGTGGGCTGACCACTCATTATTGACTCATTACTGACACCTACTGACCACTTTTGTACAATTGTGTATCGCCTTATGAGTTAAACACTGACTCACTACTCAAAACTAGGTGTGCAGTATGAGATAGCAATCAGGTGAGCATCCAAACTAGTGAGTTCAGAAACATATTAAACAGACATTCACTTCCAAAATCAGAGCTGGCCATAAACATTTAATGACAATTCTTACAAAAACTTGTGAGGAGAGAGAGTGTGAGCCAGAAAGAAAGAGTGAGAATAAGAGAGAGAGGAAGAGACAGAGAGGTGAAAACAGAGAATGAAAGAGAATAGAGAACAAGAGAGGAATAATGACAGACAGAGAGAGCGAGAGAGCGAGCGTGTATCTGCATTTTTTCCTGTCATAAATGCACCCCTCTGCCTAGCAACCAAATCAGCCTGAAGCCTGGCCTTCACTGATGTGAAACTAACTACATTATGATTGGATGAAAAAGCGTGCAGATTAATGGATAACCAGGGACTCGGCACTCACAGCTGCATGACGAGGTAGTAATGAGTCTCGCTCTCATAGAAGTCCTCCAGCCGCACCACATTATCGTGGTTAATCCTAGAACAGAGATAACGAGATTAAGCACCAATCGCAATAATGCTCAATGTGACACAATAGTTCTAATTCGCAGATTCACATTCCAATAAATATTCTTGCATCCTAATAAAGGAACGTGTCAATTTATTTGTTAATTGTTTATTCGATTCCCTGGTAATTGTCAGTGAAGACAAAAATCTCTGCTGGTTTTTGTGCTTTCCTTTCAATCAGCAGCCAAACTAGGTTTTGGAAACAAACGTGTGAATCCTCTCTAGCCGATCAATTACTTAAATTAAGCACTTAAGTGCGGGGCCACATCAAAAACCAGCAAACACAGCGGCCTTCCAGGATATGAGTCAAAGATCCTTGACCCCTCATTACCAGAGAAAATATTAAACTTTCACTGTTTATCCATGCACTAGATCCCCCTCTTTCTCTGCACACCATATGCAAATCTGCACACCGACTGCATTCTGCGACACAGGAGCGAAAACCTGGCACGGCCACAAGCGGCCTCTCACCGCCGCAGCACGGCGATCTCGTTCTCCAGGTTGTTCTCCTTCAGCTGCTTCTTCTTCACGCACTTCAGCGCAAAGAGCCTCCCAGTCTTCTTCTCCTTCACCATGAACACCTCCGAGAAGGCCCCTCTGCACAGCCAGACGGGACAGAACCTCGGGGTTAGCCGCTAAATCCTTTCAACAGCATGAGCTGAGGTGCCAGTGCAGTCTAAGTATGGCACTTTCCCCGAAGAGGTAAAGCATTGCTTTCCTCATCAGCTTCAAACCTGCAACCCTGGCATGAACTTGCCAGTTCACCTTGCCAGAGGAGCGTAATTTTATACCGGCACTTTATACCGTAATTTTACACCGGCAACACATCTATGTTGCTTGTATATGATGCCACCTTGATCACTGTTAAAGATGCTAAAATGTGTGCATGCATGTGTGTGTGCGTGCATGTATGTGTGTGTGTGTGTGTGTGTGTGTGAGATGGGAGGGATGTTGCAGCTTCAGCATTGCCAAGCGGAGATTAATTTGATGTCCTTTACCATTGCGCTGCTGATGTTCTATCTTGGACAGTGCCTGGGTACAGCTGCCATAGCAAGTGGATTAGGGCTCAAATCCCTTTTATGCAACAGACAGTACCAACGGTGCCCTCAGGAAGTCTCAGACTTCTGGCAACTGAGCGTGGTGGCAACCTTGATAAGCCGGTCAAAATGTATGTCATACTGGGTATGTGTCATCAATACCAGAAAATAATCAATTTCACATGTGGCAAATACACACCATAATGCGAGACTATAAGGCTATTACACCACACATCATCTGAAGCTCCTAAAACGTATATATACATACAAGTCTTTGAAGCTTCAGAGAATCTTCAAATTATTTTGTTACTTTAAATAACGTGTGAAGTGTCAGGTTTTCCATAGACCTGCTGAATAAGGCCCTGTTCCATGGGCAATGTGATGAAACTAGGGGGGAACTCCCACATGATTAGGACATTTTGCTCTGGAACCCGTATCTTTGAAGAGCTCTTCCACCTGAGGCAGGAAGTAACGTGAACAGCTTGTCATTTCGCTCAGGCGGTTTGTGAATCGGAGGCAGTGGTCTGAACACCTCTCACACAATGCAGCTCAACCCCGTAAACGTTCCGGCATTTCTCCACCTCGGCCTCGTGTCCGAAACAGAGCCAGAGCCGATTTGAGCCACCCGCCGCGAACGAGCTAACGAAAACAAGCGCGTAACAGCGGCAGGTAAAGAACTCACGATCCCAGCGCTTCCATGAAGTCAAACACGTCGCGGATGTCGTCCGTGCTCTTCTTCCAGGGGCTGCGTTCTTCCTTGCGACCCATGATGCCCACGTTAATTTCAGCGGGGATGTCTACCAGGATAAACAAATAGAGAAAATAGATCAAATTTATTCTGTTAAGTATTCTACAACAAAATGTGACGAGATCAATAAGTAACAAAGCATACTGGTTTTCAGAGAGAATAAAAAAAGCCTGATCACTGACAGTGATTTCCTCACACAGCCTAGTAACATTTATCTGAGTCCCTGAAAAATTTATTTGGTTTTCCTTAAAAAAAAGAAGAAGCAGTATCTCCATCTTTAGAACAGTCTGGAGGCTCCCTTTCTTGTAAAGATGGAAGAAGTCGTCTGAAATCTCGCTGCTATAGAATATATCGCAGATTTTGCAAGATTGTCCAGAAGTGTTATTGGTGGCACTGTGGATTAACTGTGTTGTAAATCCACAGTGCCACCAATAACACTTCTGGACAATCTTGCAAAATCTGCGATATATATTCTATAGCAGCGAGATTTCAGACGACTGAGGTTACGGTTATCTCCATAATCGCCAGTGTGGGTCAAGGTTGCCTCGCAGACACAGCCCAGCCAGGTCGCTGTCTGCTGGACTGGATCCCGGTAACACCTCTTAGGTCATACCGCGAGCACACAGCCAGCACAGAACAGCTAATCTCAATGTGGCAACGTGCTAAAGATTTAGCGGTTGTATCGCCACAGCAGCACTAATAGCGGATCAGGTAAATGACAAATGAATGTCCTATTGTATGTCCTAGTGAATGTCCATAGCACAGCATGCTATGGAGAACAAATGCATGTAGGATTCTGCATTCTGTTTAAACCTGTGAAAATTTCAGGCCTAAAAACAACCCCAAAAAAATAATGGCTTTTCTGAAAAAGTGACGCATGATTGAAGATACAAAGGGCAAACTGCAGCTGTTCTTTTGTCTTCAACAAAACTTTTTTTTCCCCCTCTTGTGACTAAGAACCCCTCCTTCACTGCACCACAGATAACCAGCTGAATCATTTATGAATGTACATTCTAACACCCCCCCCCTTTGCTGAGAACAGTGCCCTTCCGTCTGTCCCTGTGCGCCAGGAGTCTAGGGCAGCAGCCGGGGCGCGGGTGACCTCAATCCCCACCTTAAGGCCCGCGGCGTCTACATGTTTACATCCTTCCTCGCCCTTCCTTCGCCCACCTCAAGAACGGGCCACTTCTTTAAAAAGCCACGCGAGGAGGCGCTCCTTTGGGAAGCGCTGTTCGGACGGCATTATTCATTACATTACATTACAGGCATTTAGCAGACACTCTTAGCCAGAGCGACTTACACAACTTTTACATAGCATTTTACATTGTACCCATTTATACAGCTGGATATATACTGAAGCAATTTCGGTTAAGTACCTTGCTCAAGGGTACAACGGCAGTGTCCTACCCGGGAATCGAACCTGCGACCTTTCGGTTACAAGCCCAGGTCCTTACCCACTGTGCTACACTCCGTCATTCAGCGGCGGTACGAGACCCCGGGCAGAAGGGCGCTTGCGCCGGAGCTGAACTGTGGCTGCCGTGATGCGGCGTACAGTTCGCTCCAGCGTCACCCAGGAAGCGTGAGTCAGCGGGGTACTCCCTGGCCCATCACAGAGGGGGACTCCTTTGAAAGACTGGGTGCCCTGTCAGCCCTGCACGTAATCGCTCTCATTTTGCTTTTATCCACGCGCTACTTTCACTGTATGACCTATTTTACCTGTTTTTGTTCCGTTTGTTTCGCTATACCTGCCTTGTTATATCCTTTCATTGTCTTGCCTTTTGTGGAAAGCCTTCTTGTATGACAAAAGCTTTCTTCCCCATCTTCCCCACAGCTCATTCAAAATACTTATTGACATTTTTCAAAAAATAAATTCCCAGCTTCGAAATTCTCAGCTGTCTTTAATGAAATCATACTGACTCACCATAGGGCAGAAAGTCTACAGACTCTTTGCAGGGTTTTGTTATGATGCACCATGTCCCCTAACTCTGACTGTGACATTCAGAAATATTGTCTTTTCTCCCTACGCCTATCTGTCCTTACGTAAGGAAAGGCTGCGTATGAATTGCCAACTAATTATCCTGCTCCACACAAATAGGGTTAAGTGTCTTAAGATCAACAAACTGCTAGATATTTCCTCCATATAATTGTATCTCCAATGCACGACCCTTTAGCGTCATATTTGTGATAAAATTTCCCATTAATAGCAACACTAGAAAAAAATACATTATACATTCTGTTAAAAGTAGAGGAAATTAATCTTTTTCATTAGCCATCTATATTACACTCTGTCTCGCATTACACCTACGAAATTAATTCACAATCATAGGCCACAGTAATTGGAATAAAATTTAGTCGTGGCACTTGAAATGTTTATTATTCTATGAGAGCAAATGGAAAAACTTAACACGATTGCAAATGAGTTAAGGGGAATTATCTATATTCTAAATAAAAGATATGCTATATTCCTGACTCATCTGTCATTTAACAAACGGAAAATAAGTCCAAATATGGGATAAGCAAATACTATCCAAAGGCTATCTGTTTAATCTCATTTTAACACAGCATGCGGAACCAATATCAATACTGCCAGGAACGTTACGCTTATGCACATTCGTAACAGTAAAAGCAACGACAAAATGATAACAGTACCTGTATCCGTTCCCATCTTGTCTGTTCCCATATCTCTAACGCTTTCTACGGTCTGTCATGATATTACTGCTTACAAATTAATTGCCTAAATCTTTCCAAGCGTCATTGCGTTGGCATGAATGATTTCCACCAGCTGCTGGGGGAAACGCTACTGAGCGGGCATCGCGCATGACTGATAAACATCCAGAACCAGAACCATACGCACTATCTTCACGGACATCTTAGCCCATGCAGGTATCTATGCAAAGTACGCGAATAGCAATGTCAACACTTACTCAAGATGTAATTATTGCAACAGCAATCATGTATGTGGTGGAAATAAAATATATCTATATATAAGTTGTAACCGCAATGTCTTAACGTTACGTTTTCTTTACTTTCAAAACAATTAGAAAAAAAATCAAGCGTTTAATGTATACAATCAGTTCAGGTAACATTCTGCAATAGCCTATAACCTGCAAGCCTACAGAAATAACAAATCAATAAATAACAATAAATGAACAGAATACAAACACTGTGAATGTTCTTGTTTTATGCATGCAAAGTTGCAATCACTGAACAGAATTTACAAATATATATGTGAAAACGAACAAAATATTCTCACCCTTTGTTAAGACAGGAGCACGGGGTAAGGTATCTCCAAAAGTCTACTTGTCAAAAGCGTCAATCAGTTTTTAAGAATGGGAAGCAGCGTATCAGGGCGGAGCTTATATCTACTAACAGAACAACATGCAGCTCATCAAGTGTACTGAAGCTCCGCTCAGACACTTAAGGACAGGAAGTACATCTTACACAGTGCTCGAACGAACTACGTTGGTCTAGACTACCGGTACCCAAGCCATTTTTAAAATGGTAGTTTTTGCTGAATTTCAGTTAGTAGTTTATGCCTGCCTATTTAGCCCTTCAACAGATCAAATGGACACCACTTGTCCATATTTCCCATAAAGTTTGCGTTTGTTGCAGGTGGTATGAAAAACCTTTTAAGGGCTACCACCAAAAAGTATAAAACGTTTTTCTTTTCCAATTAATTGCTTTATGAATTGTGGTAACATAATCAAGCAAGAATTTTAATTAACATTGTGTTAAAGGGGACAAGTTAATTTCCTTTTTGCAATCTGCTCCAGTTCAGCATTTTAATAAAGGGTTCAACAGAACTGTTCTGTTGAGTGCTCTTGAGATTTAAACCTGCAACCCTATGTTTACACTACAGTTCCTTAAACAGCACATTTATATTTAACACACATGATAAGAAAACTTCATTGTATCTTGTATTGCATTTTTTTCTGGTTCACTTCTTGTTTAAAAGATACAGTAGTAGGCTATATACTGTCTGGTAGGGCATACACTTGTACAAGAAAGAGTTGCTAGGCATGGGTTGCCAGGCAACAGAAAGTTATCTTTTAATGGCAGAAAATTTGCTACTTAAACTGGTACATTCATTTATGCCTTGTTTTAGAGGTGCATCTCCGTGTCTATTCAGCAAATTCTCTTCCTTGACGGTTTGCGCTGCAGAACATTAGGCAATTTAAGCACCTTGAAAGGGTGGCTCAGTGCTGTACTGTGGTTTACCAAAATAGCTTATACAGTAGCAAACAAGAGTAACGTTCCTTCTGTCCTTGCTTCGACTGATCATTATCTCTACCAGCTGTTTGGGAGCTGTTTTTGTCCCATTAGCTTATAGACATTCGTAGCACTGCTTTCCGTAAACCCATTCTGTAAAGATCGTTCTGTTCATCTCACGCTTCCTGTCTACATTCAGTCTTCACTGATGCTGCTGTTCTTATACAAAACCGCAGCCTTCACGGCAGTCGTGGTCACGAGGCTTTCACCAGTGCAGCAGATTGGAAAAAGTAATACAAATCGCTCTCTGTGAAGCAGAGTACCATCTGGTGTCACCTATGAAGGTCACAAAGATGACAGCCGACAATTTAATGCTCCGCATAAATCAGTTCCTTTTGGGAATTAGGGTGAGTGTATTAAGATTTATGAAGGGGCAGCTGGATAAGAAATGTTGCCCACTTGTTTCGAAATGAGCAAGCAGCGCTGAAGAGGTGAACAGAGCGCTTGACGTTGGGTGTTTTATGGTTCGCAGGCTTGATTAGTGATATTGCCAAGGAGACCGCAGAGATATCACTGCATTGACTACAAATCAGTTTGTGGTTGGTTACTTCAAACTGCAGAAATATCATGGTCTTAGAGGACCATGGGTCATCACAGTCATATGTGAGTGGAGATTATTCTCTAGAATAAATTAAATCTTTTATTTTTGAACAGTATGCCTGACAGTGTGGACAAAAATTAACACTGCCCTGTTTTTTCCCCCCACCAGACTATGGTATATTTGTAAATTTTCAGTAATGAATATTGAGTATATATCTAATATATACAGATATTCATTGTGTTAACATTTTACAAAGCTGGTACCACCAGTGACTTTGTGTGAATAAATAGTCTACACTGGGATAGCCCTCATTTGATTTCAGATGATGGTGTTGAACCAGGAAGAGCAACCAGCAGTATCCCCTTTACTTAAAATGAAAGGGGTTATACCATTAAGCCACTACATTCAAGGAATATCCTGATTCAGCAGAGGCCAATCCATTGTGAGACCTGGCAACCTTAACCCAGCAAATCTGTATTGATAACCTTTACAAAGGTCTTGAACCAATGTGGGGCAGCCAAGTCACCCCAGTTCTTCCATTATTTAAAAAAAAAAAAAAAGACCCACAATTGCTCGGGGCCCTGGAGACATGGGGGCCACATGCTGACTATAAGCAGTTAGCCTTGAATACTGCTAAATATATCACTGAAAAAAAACTACAAACTACACATTTAGGCAATATGGCAGAATTTCACTTTATGTACCTTAGTTTTTAAAGCAAATGGCTCTTTGTCAGTACACTGCAAGGAGGAGTGTTTGGGGACCCCAAAACTGAGTTTTGTTTGGGACCACAGAATTTATTAATCCACCACAGTATATGAATATGCAACAGTCAGTACAAATGAGGTTTTCAGTGTTCCCTTCCCAGTCACATTTATCCAGGGAGACAGAGCTCAGAGTTTACATGTTATCAGTTTCTACTACTAGATGAATAATTCAGGTTAAGCTCAATGCACAAGGGCGCAATTTGATGATTGATGTAACCTTTCAAGTGGCAATCATGCAACATACAATGAAGAATTAAAGTGGTGCTAAAGAGTTATGTTCAGATTTCCTGAAGAGAATAAATGATTCCAGGAAATTGGTCAGATGCCAGGCCTGATTGCCACTACTCACTTTTCCACCTTCATTAGAATGTCATTATGTCAAGAAGGCTTCCCATCCAAGATCTCAGCATCTTAGGTTTGTGACGCACATTAGCAATTGGATACCTAGACTATTGACAATGTTAGAATAAATGCCTTTTAAAAAGTGTTTAAAATATATATCAAGGTCATTGGTCACAGACCTTACAACTCTGTGACCTGCACACGTCTTTTCCTATTCCACACATGGGGTGCATTTTCTATCGGCCAAACATAGGATAGTTTACCTCCTTTTCCGGGCTGGGGGGAAAGCTCAAATTTAAAGAACTTAAGGACCAGAAGAACAAAGGTGACAGACCTCACTTTCCTGAATGGAGTAGGGTTGCTGCGTGTTCAGCTCCCATACCCATAATCACAACCGGTAGTTGAGGACCACACACCCAAAGTACAGCAGAAACACAAACACACAAAACCTTTTCTTTAAAAAAGAAAAAAAAGAAGCTACCACCGCACAATAGGAAGGAGAGGAGAGACAGAAACGAACAAAGACCCAGGAATGCATCTATATTGGCTGCTGCAGCCCAGGTGTAATTAATGAAGATGTGTTCAGCCCAGGTGTGTTCAATTAAGGCTGACTGCTGGGGGAAACGCAGGATATCGCGTCAACCAACAGGGGGCGCCAGAGAAACTTACCACCCGTGCATGTGGGATATGAGCCACATTCACAGCACATTCATTTGTCCATTTGTTCTTGATGTCCCTTCAGTGCTATCTTTAACTGGAAAGCAGCATTGCAGGAATAGAAATGCTTAGAAATGCTTTTCTGTATCACTATAAAAAATAATACAAATTGAATTATGTGTGGCTGGTTGTTTATGTTAACATTATCCAGGAATGTCTGCAATGTTCAAACAAATCAGCCATTTCAGTACTTTCTTTTGGAACATTCTTAAAGTATTAGTCTGCCTGGGAGGTTTTCATATTACTCTGAGAGAACTTGTTTCTTGAGCAAGAGAAAGGAACAAGAAAAATGTCCCTGGGCTGTTTGGGGAGAAATGTACTCTCACAGCCATATTGAAATCTAACCGTAATCTTTCCCAATGTTCTGAAAAGTCAAACTTGAGATATTGTTGAAATAATGAAGTCATTTGAATAATTTACTATAAAGATGAGCAGCATGATTCTTCATTATTAATTAGCAAGATTACAGTAATTTCTGAATTTTCTACAGGTACCTAGCTACTATTTGAAGCAGATTCTACGACTTAAGTCAAATAGGACAATAAGTCAAATAAGCAATCTGCACAAACTTACAGTATAATGCATTCATTGGTGGGCCAAGACTTCAGAGGATAAAGGAACTTCACTCAAAGGGTAGATTAGATTCCAAGATTAAAAAAATAACAAGTACCAGGTCCTAGAATGGTAAAGCGTGAAGGTGGTCACTTAATTAAATACTGCGAGATATTCTCAATTCTCTGATGAAATAAGAAAGTTGTGAGCAGGAGTGTTGAGACATCTTACAATGACTTTGATTAATTGTTTTATACGAAGACAAACAGCCATTAAACAGTATTAAGGACTGAGGGCCAGATTTCTAAAATGTAAACAATGTTGTCAGCATACAGGGAGAAATATGATTTTAATGTCAACGTGAAATGTCAATGTTCAATCTGGATAGTCTCAAGAATCTGTGGTTCAACTACAAGTGTTTAAATGCAGCAGTTCAAAATAAACCGTGTGTGTAACTGAACGCACTGTAGATTAAGTCCTTTCCACCTCCGTACAGTCCAGGCCAACCTTCTCAGAAATTACACTGGAAGTCTTTACTCTCCTTGATGTCTCTAAAATTGATGCTTTAAATATTATAAAAACACCTTGAGAAAGTTATTAGTGACAAAAAAGATTTCAAAAATATGACACATAATATATCTTTGCATTGTGAAGATAAATTCTTGGATGCGAGACCTCCAGGGATAGCAAGGCTGCTGCTGGATTTGGCCAGTCAGGGAGCACTCCTCGCCTGCAGACCAGTGGAAAAACCCAGGGCTTCTGGAAGGACTGCCTGTATGTCCATAGTGCCAAGGCTTTCCTGAAAATAATTAACTAATGTTGACTACAAATGTGTTTCATTTCCTTGTCCTTTTGAAGGGTAGGTTTTTAGGAATGTTTTTTCAAAAGTCTAAGCCAGTGTTCTAGAACTCCAATGCATTCAATTACCAATAGTGATTGTTACATCAGCATTGGAATGTTCACTTAAGAACATTCTAATCACAAATTTGCGACTTTACTCCTTAAAGATTTAACTGAGTCAATGCAGGTCTGTTACATCACGCATTCTACTGGGTACATTCGATAGACGGTAGTCATGGTGACCTTGGATGTCAGCAGCACCTCGGTCCTTTTTTCTCAGAGTCAAATTTGCATGCAATCTTGAGCAGCTGAGTGCCTCTCGTAGCTGGTGCATCAGTACAGGGGAATCATAGCCAGAAGAGGGGAGCTCTTAGGCGCCAGAGTAACACTCCCAACAGTATCACTAAGTAAAGTGCAATCAGAAAAATCCAGAGAAGTGTCCAGTAGCAGTGAGACAGCCAGGCCATTGGGGGGCGCTCTTCATTCAAGGGTGTAGATCTAGGCAAAAAAAAGAGATTGTTATCAGCAATCTGACTGAAAGCACATAAGGAAAATTGATAAAGCACTCACTTACGCATAAATAGCTCCAGGTGGCCCAACTTACTATATCGACTGCCTGCTCTCATAACATAATTCCAATGCTAAGCATGCTGTGTCAAAGAAATTTAGCAGAGGCAAAGAATCTATCCGCAGGTCATAGGTCACATACAATTCAGAGGAAACTTGTTCGGAGTCACTGAACTGGAGGTCGCTCCCTGTGCCCAAGCCCTGGTCTTCCTCCGACTCCACTTCCTCAGCTTCCTTTGCTGCCACATACTTCCTCCTGTGACACAGAGTGTCCTGTAATGGACTAACCAACAGGACTACATTACCCACTGTCCTTTGCAAACAGAGGGCTGACAAATAGACACACACAACACACGCTCCTGTGACAGACTGGCACTCCATATCCTATGTTGGGATCTGTTGGCCAATGACCAGGAGACATCATACCCACAGCACAGGGCCCGTGCCTCGTAGCCGGAAAGATTATCTTTCAGAACAATGAAATTACCCCCCAAAAAAACACAACACTTTAAGAGAAGGCATCCACTCAGATCAGTCACAGGCATGCAAACACAATACAGGGGCCAAAAGATGAACAGGCGCAAATGTGCAATTACGTTGACATTGTAAAATGTGGATGTGGAATGGAACCACTTGCTGTAAGTTGTACCTTTTAACATAACTGGTGTCAGGATCTTCTTCTTCTTGAGGGCTGTTTGTGGGCAGCCCCAGCTGTTTTGCAGGGGGGCTGTCCTCTCGGGATTCAGGGAGGCAGGTCTTCGACAAAATTTCTTTCGAGGAACCGGGTAGTCTAGAAGGACAGAGAAGATAAGTCCCGACCACATGCACAGACTTTGTGCACACGAACACCTGTGACATTTATATTTGTTTTAGAAATCATGAGAAATATAATATGAAGGCCATGAAAAACTAAAAATGGCAATTGAATTGGTTCAATTTATTAAATGTGGAAGTCAGGAGGAAATACTTAGGTCTGTATTAAATCCATATTTGTCCGTAACTTTGATTGACAATTAAACACAAATGTTATTGTATGCTGAATTAGTTCTGATTATTGAAAGAAATATAATTTTGTATTTAATATTTAGCCAAAGTTAATGCCATATGTTGATTGAATCCCAGCCTAAATCTGTTCAAGTTGAGTAATTTAGCCTCAGGGGGATATAACTGAGATTTTTAAATTTGTAAAAGAGAACAAAGCAAATAACAAGATTTTCAGTTTGAGTTCAGTCAAAAGAACATGAGGGTATCAGTAGAAATTTGTGAGAGGTGAGATCAAGAAGCATGTTTTACACTGACAGTTGTCAATGCTTGCCAAGTCACATAGTAAAGGTAATGAACTCTCTGGGCATTTTCCCAATGCTGAATACTCTATATGTACTGAATGTACATGACAAGCTTACACAGGCTACATACGCTGTTGTCATCATTATGTATTCTTAGGTTTATAACCTTCGGAGACCCAGCCAAAAACAAGTTTAAAGATTTTTAAAATTTTTTTAGACAAAATACAAGTGGATGCCAAAAACCAGGTTGCAGTGAAAATACATTTAAAAATATGATTCATTTAATTTTTTCTTGAATGTGCCTAGGTTATTGAGATGAATTGGATGATATGTTCCTATGAAATGTATCTGATAAACAGCTGCCCCTCCCCCAAAGACTACCCACTCACCCACCCAATTGCTTTCTCTGATCCCACAGAGTCAGCATCCCCATTGGTCGTGACAGTTTCAGGTAATTTTGACTCCAGGTCATTGATCTGTGGAGGAGATAAATAAATCAGAGTGCAGGTTTAAGCATCGCACTCCCACAATGCACTGCAAACAACTTACACGCACACGTCCATTTACAGTACACATATATTTCCATTAAATTCCCTTAACAGACACTCTTATCGAGAGCAGATAACAATGTTGGAGAAACACAGGTGCATTCACCGGATTAATATGAGCAACAGTGCCCATCCTGGGTGACAACAATCCCAGACAGTGGGGAAAGGTGCTAAAGCACTAGCGCAGGGTAACTATGCTAGTTAATATGAATGCATACAGATTACATCCATAACAACCCCAAGGAAGAGAAAGAAAACTTCATGAATTTTACTTGAAAACATTTAGAATAACAACAAAGACATTTCAGACATTTCAATTGCAACATATGTGTTTCAGGATTCGATCCTGACCAAAGGACACATCACTGTATTAAGTGTTTCAAGGTGATGGATCTCAGTATTAAAACAGATAAACTCAATTAAGTTTGCCACCTTGCTTACAATCTCACCCAAATTAATTAAGATTCTTTTGAGTATCTCCAAATATATTCTCCCTCTCCTTTTAATAAATAATTAATACCACATTGTGCTTCATCACCCAAATTTGTTCACATATAGAAATTACTGGTCTTGCAAAAAAAGATAATTCAGCCATGTTTACCTGAGCCATTGTTGGTATTAGCGTGATGCTAACTCTTCTGCGAGTGAGATACTAAGAAAGAATAAAAAATGAGAGGTCATTTTCAGGGTTAATGTGGGTGGGAAGTTCAGACATGCATTAATTTGCATGGTTTGGCAGTCCACGTGCACAAAAACCACTCTAACAGTTCACACATGAAGTGTACAAAAATATAAGAAAATATTACCAGTACTTCATAACTAAATTTAAAAAAAGTAAATGACATAATTTAGCATGTAGCTGAAAGGAGTTCATATGTAACACAGGCTAGTGGAAGTCCCAAACTGAAGTACAGTTTAACTGATCAGAAACTTAGTCACTTTTGCTACCTGGTCAGCTGCTTGAAAAGCAGTCGCTTACAAATGCTGCTGTGTTATTACCTGCTGGGATGGTTGCCTTATGAGACAGTGTCTGATATCGCCATCATCTGCAATATCAGAAAACAATTCTAGGTTACTGCACATATGCACATATAGCCAGCAGAGATTTGCACTTATTACAATAGTACAGGAAAATTGAGGGGGGGAGGGGGTTGGTGCCACAGCACTTTTTTGGTTAAATTTGTGTGATACCTGCAGACAAATCATCATGGTCAATGCACCAATATAATAGGATGTGGTGTAAAAAATATACTTGGAGGCAAGAAGGTACTCCCTACTGACCACCTCTTTTAAAACCCCTTGCAAAGACCCTAATTTGTCACATTTCTTTGAACTTTCCCAGACATTTTAATCCAAAGGCCCCCAGGCATTACCACCTTGTGGCTATGGATCCCCATCCATTGCATTTAATACACTTGTGCATGGATCCATTCATTATACTGTAAATAATCTGTTCGCTATTTTCTCATGGATCTCCATAAGACTTGCAAATATTCAGTACAATATGAATATTGAGTAATTACAATGATCACAGTACAACCAAGAATGTGTGAACTGGACACAACCTTTGAATTCAGTCATTTATGTTACATGGAAATATAGGCAACATGTATTCCACATTTTTCAGAGGATCCCCAGGAGTTTTAAAACCCCCACATTTGTGTCAAAGTACGGAGTCGTTTCAGTCCCCCGGGCCGCTAGGTGGCAGCACTTGCCTGTGGAATCACTGTACATACGGCCGCGCGTCCTGTGCACCAGCCGCCTGGTCTCCTCCAGCTCGGAACTCTCCGTGGCATGGCGACGGCTCAGGTTCTGCACGTGGGACACCATCAGCTCCACTGCGTGGGTCACACGGGCCTCCTGACACATCCAGACCCAGATTTCAGCTACGAGACTGGAGCACACCCCCCACCCCCCTGCTCACTTCCTTATAAAGGTGGAAGCTGTCAGAGCGTACCTGGTGCACAGTGCCCAGCTGTTCAGCAGCGGTAACAATCTCCTCCATCGTTCCTCCAATGTTCTCCAAACTGAGCTCTAGTTTCTCCAGGACCGCTGTGCGTTCCCTGTCCTGACACCTCACCTTAAGGGACTAGACACACACAAGCCTAAACATTAGTACAATACTCATTTCTGTAAATATTTTACCTGCATAACCATATTATTTTTGAATAGACAATCTTATCCAGGCCAACGTGTAGGAACATCATGGGCAGATACAGACTGAGCTGATAGAACAGAGGCATGGGTACAGAATAGTACATACTATAAGTACAGTAAGGGTAATCATCTACCAAAAAATTGGAAAAAGTACACAGTCATAGATACCTTTTCTCAACTATCACAGGAGAAAATCTGTCATAAATTCATAGCACAAATGTACATAATATCAACAAGAGGATTTATGTCACAAGCCACATGCATACATGCAGTTATTTACATATGTTATAGATTATAATTTGAGGTATTTGTATTTATGCAATATACTTTTTTTTTTAAAAGATATGCATTCCAGGACAGAGAGTCCAGGTTTAAAAAAACCTATTTTTTAAATACATCGATGGCAAATATTGTCAAATAAAATACAAGAGCTGTCATCAGATAAAAGAACATACTTCAGGTACCCGTACAAATTGTTTTGGACTTTAAGCCCATGTTGGGAATTACAGAGATTGATTACATAACATAATAAGGAAATGCGAAGGCGGGCACGGAGAGGAGGTGACATGCCAGGATCAGATGGCATGAACTGGCAAAGCTGAGGCATTTTTATGCGTGTAGAAAAACCGGTTTTGCCGACACAGATAGTTTATCTGACATCAGAAAACTCCTCTCTTGAGGAATTCTAGGATTTCATTACTTGGGCAACGGGTTTGGAAATCTCTGGGTGACACGATGGACAGTTACACCTCTCCAAAGTGCGATTCCCGGCTACATCCCGGCACCATCTCGGTCAGGGTTCGATCCACACCATGGGGCAGCCGGCTGTACATTTTCTTATTTAAAATCGTATTTGATTTGCTTTGTGAGGGATAAAACCGCAGTGCGTGGGATGTGGGGGGGGGGTGTGGGGGATGTGGGGGTGGGGTGGGGATGTGGGGGGGGTGTTGGGGGGATGTGGGGGTGGGAGGGGATGTGGGGGGATGTGGGGGGGTGTTGGGGGATGTGGGGGGATGTGTGGGGGGGATGTGAGGGGGGTGTTGGGGGGATGTGGGGGGGGGGGGGGGGGGTGGGGGGGGAGGCTCACCTGCAGCGTGTCCTTGGTCCTCTCCAGTTCCTGATGGAGGTTCTCCTCAGCCACAGAGCGGTCGTGCTCCTCGGCCTGCAGCCGCCTCTTCAGA
The DNA here is from genome assembly GCF_013347855.1 of Anguilla anguilla. Taxonomy (NCBI): domain Eukaryota; kingdom Metazoa; phylum Chordata; class Actinopteri; order Anguilliformes; family Anguillidae; genus Anguilla; species Anguilla anguilla. Next base: position 33,421,705 of record NC_049213.1, on the reverse strand, counting down.
GTGTACTGGTCACAGCGGAAGGCCAGGGCCAGCTGCACGAAGGAGTCCTGTAGGCAGAGTCGCCAGTTTAGTGTGGCACACCCAGTAACAATGGGGATTCACCTTTGAGAAGAAAGTCAATTTAAACAGGAAGTGTTTTCTTATTAAGCAACGCAACAGCAATGCAGTGATTAGCCATCTGTGAAAGACGCTCACCTCCACCTCTTGTTCTGTCATCTCCATACTGAGTGACAGAGAGAGTGAGAAAGAGAGAGAAAGTGAGAGAGTGAGAGAATTGACAAAAAAACGACCAAGCATTGACAAATATATACAGTATATAATATATATATATTTAAAAAACCACATGTTAAAATTTATTGAAAAAATGTAACTGGATTCTTACACAAAAACACAATGTTCCCTGCCTGACAGAGTCAAAAACAGTTTCTGAAAAAAAGCACACCCTACTACTCAAGCATTATCAGTTTTCAGTTTTCAGAGATAAGGAAGTAATCAGAAAGGGAGTGAGAGAAAGAAAGAGAAACAAACATACAGAGAGAGAGAGAGAGGGAGAGGGAGAGAGAGAGAGAGAGAGAGAGAGAGAGAGAGAGAGAGATGGCTGCGAGCCTCCGTTTGTGAAAGCATAATAAAAACATAAACGGGGTTCTGTGTGAGTGGCTGTGGAAAGCCTACACACCTGCTGAGTCCTAGGCGCTCCAGCATGGGGAGGTTCTCCCAGGACGACTCCAGCACACTCTCCGCGCTGAGCTCTGTGAAACAAGGAGGACGGCTCATTCACCATTAGCGTCAATCTCCGCTGCCGCACGTGAACGCGAGCCACAGCAACACGCAGGAAATGAGACTCACTCTGCGCAATTCTGCCATCGTGTGGGAGAAATGTGAAACTGCAACCTGCCTTCGGTTTGACATTGTTAAACCGTTCTGAGCCTAAGAGTCCGTGTCAAGCAGCTGTTCATTCACTGATGACATTTTGTCAGCTTTTATTCCAGGTTGCTGTGAAGGAATTTGTGAATTTTGTTAATCTGAAACCAGGCAAAACACAGCAGTTCTGACAGCATGAGGCACGCGTCATGCAACTTTAATGAACAGGCGCCAGAAGGAGAAATTGCACGATGTAAGCAAAGATGGCATTTCTACAAGAAATGCACAGCAAAATATTAAAACTTTGACAGAGTACTAAATGTACATTTAAAATTAAATGGCATCTAGACATAGGAAAGGAATTCCTGTTTTTGGCATGTAACGATTTTGTCCATTTCAATGAATAAATCATGAGTCTTAACCCTCCAATTGGAATGTTTTTTCAACATTCTAAGTCAACATTTTAGAACTCCATTGCTTTCAATCACCATCAGCATTAGAATGTTCAGTTAAGAACATTCCAATCACATGTTTGTGATCTTACACCTCAAGGAGTTTTAAACAAAAACTCTCCAGGTGAAGCAAAACACCATAACGTCAGCTGATTACAATAAATGCAGAGCCTGATCCCTGCACTTTAATTATTCCATTTTTGTGTTTTTTCATGTGCCTTATTTTGTCCAGATCCAGGCACCCCAGGGTGGGATTTCATACCTTCCCCGCTGTCGTCGCTGTCCCCCAGGATGCTGCCATAGTCTCCGGGCTTCTGTTCTCCTGCCGAGGGCTAGAGAACCAGCGAAAATGGCAGTTTACAGCCAAGAATGAAAAAAAAAGAAAGCACAGAAAACAGTCTCCACAGACCAGTCAGTTACTTCACATCCGGTGACAAGAGAGGGCCTGAGAGGGACTAAATGCGAAATAACAGCAGATGTTTCATTTCTATGGAAACGGCTCTTTCCTGTCCTTCACTCTCCAGTCTCGTAGGGGCTTCAAATCCTGTCATTTCAGCAATAATATTTTTGGTACAGTGACGACAAAAACAAAACCAAACAAAAAAAAAAAACATGGTGCATTCAAATTTTAAGGACTCTGCATTTAGAAAAGTACGTCCCACTTCCCAAAACATTTATCATAATTCTACCAATCATGTCGCTCAGTTAAAAATACTCTGCTGTTCTGTGAGAAAATAATCTTTGCCAGTGGTTGGAATACCTTTGCTTTTTTTTTTACATGGAAAGTAACCTCTCTCACAGTCACAGATATACTGTCATTATTATTAGACATGAATTAATACACATTATTAGTTCGCTTAATATATTTTCTTATGCAGCACAATGTACACAATGACATTTCTTATACATTATCCATTCAGTAAACTGCATATCTAAGGCCCCTTGTTCAATGATACAATGGCACTGTCCCACCTGTTGCAACAATTACCGCAATCAATTTGTATGCTATGCATTTTGGCATTTTGACTTGTATCTCCCAAGCACACATATTAAAAGCAAGAAAAGTATGCCATAATTTGTATGCATCCGAAACAGTGAAGGAAAAACAAAATCTGTTCTGCTATTTGCCCGTGAAATACAAGTTTATTGCAAATCTGCATTACTTAATTTGCTTTAGCTTCAACCAAATGCAATGCAAATGCAGCGCAAATTCAAATGCCAATGCAAATGCGAGCGTGAACCATTTCTGGGCATTCTGAGCCTGTCCCTGCAGACAGACTGATTTACACCGACCCTGGCGAAGGCGAGAACGCATAGCTGTGGCATGAGGAGCGTGGGAGAGAGGGCCTTTTACGGAAGTGAATTTTTACTCGTTCCCTCGGCCGGCGCTGTGGGCGTACGACGCACCCCGCTGGGCGGTGTGTTCCTGAGAAGATTCTCCGCGCTCCACAGCTCCGCAGTTAACCCCTTCAGAGCCGGAGGTACGGCGATGGCGAATGAGAAGAGAGAGCTGTCCTAGATCTCTCTCTGTGGTAAATGCCTCGGTAAATTCCAAGCCTCCCCCCCCCCGCCCCGCCCTGTTTTTTTTTGATCATGAGATTGTTTCGTGCAGAAGTTACACAAGGAGTTATGTAGATGTAATGATGGTCAGAAGAAAAGAAAGAGGACGTAAAAGAAGTTTCACACAATGACCAGAATGGCAGATGTTTTAAAACCATCTCCCAAAGTAGACTGAAGCCCCACCTTTTCACTTTGCATCTCATTTTCCTCAACCTCAACCCCCTTGTCTATCAATTCTATCAAGTATCTTAGAGCAATTAATACATATTTTTTATTTATCCCCCATTAGTACAGGTTGTTCTATTGAGATAAAACATATATTCTACTACGGACACCTTAACACTACATTTTTGGGAGATTAAGTGAATACATTTCACAGAGTCGTTGACTGTGCAGTTGAATATAAATGGTTTAAACACAACATATTACACAGTAGGAGGTTCTAAGAGCGTTAGTCATCCTTAGCAGTAGCAGGACTCTGGCTCTGGTCAACCTACTTTAATGTGCTTTGTTTTGTATCATCCAGTTCTGCTAACTGGATCTAACTGAAATATAAACGTGATTTAGATTAAAACTTACCTGGTCATTCATAACACAGGCAGCGGGCTCCTGTAGTGGACATAGGCTGAGATCTGAGTCAGGAATGTGCACTGCTGCAGACCACAAAGTGTCACTGATGATGATGATGATGATGATGATGATGATGATGATGATGATGATGATGATGATGGTGATGATGATGATGACGATGATGATGGTGGTGATGATGATGATGGTGATGATGATGATGATGATGATGCTGATGATGACTCTCAAAGGGAAGGTGAGAATAACAGATTACAGCAGCTTCTCATCATGTTAACACAGCACTTGTTTGACGTTTCATTCCATTATGGAACGGTCAAAGTTAATTTCTCAGGGGTTCAGTGACACATTTTAAACATTTTCTTGCTATTTATATACTGTAGTTCAGCTGAAATATAATGTGCATGCAGAGTACCTCCAGAAGCATTTTATAGCTTCCCATTTTTGGAATTGCCTCAGTTAATCTGTATATGGCAATTGCCCAGTTGGGCCAGTTGGGTCAGGGGAAATTAAGCGATGAATATTAGACAAATTGACACTCGTTACTTTGAGGTTTAAGCTTGGCACCGATGCTTAATGCAGTTCGCCAAAGGAGATCTTCCAAGGAGGACATCGACACTCACTCATTGAGACCACAGGGTTCTCATGTGCCTTTTTTTTCCTCAACTCACTGTGGAAACCTTGTCAAAACAAGTACTTCATGCATCCATAATGGACTTTTGAAAGACTAATGGAGTCTCAATTTAGACTAGCTCAGAAATGATTGGAGATGATTCATGCAGTTGAATGCTCTGTTCACTTGTAAGGAGTAAAGTACTTTTCCAAGTACGTTTACTGAGAACCAAAAAATAGAGATCACGTGGAAGTGAGTGTCTTAGCAGTGCTACTCTCTTTACCTTAAGGGGTAGAGTTTAGAGCAGGGATTCTCACTCCTTCTGTGTATGTTGTTTTTGTTCCAACTGCAGTTAAAACCAAAGAATTGTAGCTATTTGTGGTTATTAATTAAACACGTTTAATGACTAACATATTCAAGGGGGGAAATAGGAAAGAATGTAAGCACATATTTTCAGCAACCTTAATTGATCAAAAGGCTGTTACAAAAAAAGAAGAAAAAAAGCTAGTTTAGGGGAAGAAGAGGCTTGTCATGCTTTATATTGTGTTTGTACAATACAAAGAGAGGAGGAAACCTTGTACTTGAACAAACACAAACGAACACCACTAAAGACAGCATTGCATGCAGACACTCTTATCCAAAGCGATTCACACAGATTACATTATTTGAGATACAAACTATTTTTGAGGCTGGACGTTTTACTGAAGCAATTCAAGTTAGGAACCTCACTCATGAATGCAACAGCTGTGCCCCAGCCAGAAAACTGAACCTGCAAACTTAGAGTTATAAGGCCAGTTCCCTAACCATAAAGCTATGCTAACACAGACACGTCCTGCAGCATCGTTTGGAAAAATGACAACAAGGAAAGAGCATTAAAATTGCTCAATTATACAGAGACAGGAGGTAAGTGTGCAGGAGAGACTGTGGCCAGTGGTTCTGCAGCATATCACCACTCCATACAAAGGCAGACCTTAGTGCCACACAATATGATGCCCAGTAGGTGTACACTGGGCAGACTGACTGCCGTGGCCTCAAGCCTATCAATGAGCCAGCATGATCACAGTGTCTAAAGCAACAGCCACCCATTATTCCCATTTTATCTAAAACTGGATGTTGTTATACAGGTGTCCAATTCCCAGCATAACACCGTGGCAAAATCTTCAAGATGGTGAGGGCACAATAACAGCCAGCATTATGTATAATGTCCAAACTAAGTTTCAGGTGTCCTGGTTTTAGTTGGGAGTAATACACTCTGTCTGGCACATGTGCAAAAATCCTAAAGCAAACTACCCTGTCAAACTAGGAACAAGGTTCAGGAAATTGGCCCCACTATGAAGTAGTCATTTATTATCATGACAAAAAAATAAATCATCATCATTATCAGCATAGCTCAAATGTGTACATTAATCTGTGTGTGAATCTCTGAATCACCCATAGGTTAGTGCAGAAAACTGCAAACTACGGTTTTTCTAAACAACAAAAATTTCTGAACAACAACATGGCACATATTAACAAAATAAATATCCTTTCACACCCAGATCATACAGTTCTTACCTGGTTTGGAGAGCAGAATGAATCCAGACATGCACTGATATTTACTGCGCTTGCTATGATATACTGCCCCACACCGTGTCAGAAGTAATTGTAGCTCTGTTTGTTCCACTCTCCACCCAACCCCATCCCTCTGTTTCTCAGCAGCTGTTTATTCTGTGACCGGCTGAATTCTGTCTCTCTAATACAGACGCATGGCAGCCACTGTGGAGAGGAGGTGGGGCAAAGGAAATGGTGGAGCCTACACTCTCGGCGCATGGACCTCAATCTGGGGCCTGGCTAACAAAAATCTAGTAAGGTCTACCCTTTGCTTGATGTATGGGTCTCCTCCCCCCCCCGCAACAATGTGATGTATTCACTCTCAAGAACATACTTGAAAATGCAGGGAATTGCTTCCTGGCCATTAACTGGCACACGCTCACCACAACATTGGCTTAACCACCACAGCCAAGATATGAGTCATGCGCATGCTTTTCAGACATGCTTGTAAGCAAAGAAGATGCAGCGTTTAATTTATGACCTCAGAGCAGCTTGTGTTCTTTAAGACTGCGTACACAGGGCTGGCTTGGCAGCAGCAACAGAGTACGGGCAAGACGGACGCTGAGCTGGGCTGCCTTCAATCACTGTCAAAGGCCAGCCGGCCTTATCAGAACCAAAACAAGCTGACCAACACAGGCCGAGCTACACATTCACCAACCCTAAAAAAAAAAACACGGCAAGGGTAAGAAAACACACGAATAAAATGCTGAAAAGACCACCCTTACCTTGATACCACCGGTATATTCAGCTCTTGCAAATTCTACTTCTGCATCTTGGTAATGAGGCTAATCCAGTTAGGACACAAGGCTGCAGCAGACACTGACCTCGGAGGATGTGCCCCCTGACCCCCCGCCATTTCCGAAGGAATTATCAGCGCCGGATGCGACGGTTTGTAAACAGTCGCACACATTCTATTGTAGGAGGCCCTCTTGTGAGTTTTAGACCGGAGAGATCTTTGTAACAAAATAATGTTAAAATGTTAAAACACAATATATGGGATCTTCCTCTTAATATGGATACATTGAATATACACAACATATACACAAAATATATGTTATTCTACTCATGTGCATTCATTCATACTTCCTTTATAAATGGCTTATGTTACAGATTGTTTTATATCGCGATTGTGTATTAAAGGTTAAGTAGTTATTTAGAGTAAACACCCATTATCAGAATTACAAATACACAAAATCCGATTTAAAGAATTCTGCCACTCAATGTTCATGCCTAGAGAATAGGTTGGCCCTTCCTGGACTGAATATCATGTGCCAGCAGGCTGTATATCAACAGCAGGGGGACCAAGTGCATTAGGGAAAGACTGTGGGCACTTTTAAGAGGTACCTGTATTCTCAACCCTTGTCAAGCTGACTATTTCATTTGAAGGAAGCTGAGGGAAAGGGCGTCCGTAAGTAACTCATTCTGTGCCTGGATCACTATCCACATTTTACACACACACAAAAAATGCAGGACCAAGTGATGGCTGTGTTGACTTTGGACCAGCTATTGGGAACAGATTGCACTCAAAGCCTTTAAAACAACACTGCAGAATGTCACTGTCTTGGCAACTAGTTGACGTTAAGGTGTGGCTGTGCCCGTTCTTGGCCGATAAAAACAGCTTCAGGACCATGCTAAACTCTTTGAAGAGTAGGTTTTTTGGAATGTTTTTTTTTTCTCCAGAATTCTAAGGCAGTGTTCCAGAACTCAATTGTTTTCGTTAGTGATTTCTACATCAGCATGATTTCTACATCAGGTATGTTCAGTTAAGAAAATTCTATCAGCATTAGAATGTTGAGTTTCAAATCACATATTTGTGAATTTAAACCTTACAGGGTTAATCCTGTGAATACGCCAGGGGGGTGATGATGACATGGGAAGCCAGTGTGCTTCACCTTACATTGCCAGACACATGCAAGGGGTTTGCGCACCACATGCTCCACAACAGCCCTGTACACAATGTGCATAGCTTGGGTAGTGTTCTGGGTCAAGTTGCAGAGTTCTGGATCAAATTCATACAGGGCAAAAAGGTGAGTGACACAGTGAAGGCTGGATGTAGAGTGCTTCAGATGTTGACACCCATTTGTGCTTGTGGAAGTCCTGGTTCTTCACGTTGATCTGGAGAGTCACTGTTTCTGCCGACCTGCACAAATGAGAGAACTGTTGCTGGTGTTATTGCAACACAATATATTGGTGTTGTTTTTCTTTATATCCATGTAGGGCCAATATCCTCCAGAGTCCCGGCAATTCATTTTTGTCCCCTGTAGAGGAACCGTATATCCTACTATACACGCTACAATTTCCAGTTTTTGTAAAGGTAGTAATTAATAAGAAGAAATATATTTATGATTTTTTTAGAACAGTTAAAAAAACAAAAAGTATGACTATCTTCAGAGCACAGCCTGCACATTATTTAGAATTTATTCCAAGTTAACTGCAGTCCATGTCAGAATTGTCCTCCAATGGATGGCGCTAAAGTGCTTAGGAAAGACCTATTTTGTTTCGTTATCACAAACTAAGCATCGTCTACCAGGCTTACTGGCAGTATATATTGCATATTGGGCTTCACATTTCTTTCACCTTTCACTTCTTTTACTTGAAAACTTCTACATCTCTAACAGCAGTATTTGTTGGTCAGCAAAAATATGGTTTGAGCTAGGAACATTTGGTAGAAAATAAAATACAATCATACAAATATTATTTTGTACATTTGTTTTTAAATTCTTGTTCTGTATCTCCATATTAATTATTTTAATTGCATCTTCATTTTGACAAGTATCCTAATATTTCTGATTGTATTAAAATTCTCTCTTTAGCAGTCCTAGATAAAGGCATGCTAAATGGTAATATGATTAATATTTGTGTTTCCGCTTTATTTTAATCATGTTTCTTTCACTGGTACAGCATCCTGAATATTTGGGCGTTAGTTGAAGAAAATTTGTAATTTATATTAACTTTTTAAAGTACTTGTTTGAAAATTCTGTGATTATTTTGATGTATAAACTTGGAAAAAATTACGGACCCGGAACAAATCGACTGCGATGGACTAGTGCCAGACAATTAATTTAGTTATATGGAACACAAAATGGTTGATAATGTTTACAAAATTGTTTTTAGATGTGTCTGTAAATCTTCGATTAAATCATGTTAACTACAATGTCGTTGCATTGTGGGCCCTGCGGAAGACTGCTGGAATGACTGAAGTGAGCTTAGAAACTAATGTATATAATGTATATAAAATCAGTGTTTCCGTGAGTTTGGGAAAGTTCAAAAAACGTATTCGTATGACTCCTTACGCTGTCATACCATAAAGTAGTATTCTGTAACACCAGCACCCGTGCTCATCCGGGTCTCTGTACTGGTAACCAATGAAGTCGGTGATATAATACCTGGGCGTGGTTTAACGGATGGAATAAAATCCAAAAACACGTAAATAAACGTTTCTCTTTGCGATTTTACTGTACCTATTACAAAAATAGATAAGCACACTGTCAGTCGTCAGTTCGAGTTGCACCTAAAAGCCCAAAGTCAAGGAGAAATATTTCCATGCCGCATAAACGTGAGTTTCCAACCTACGACATCAGGGATTGACCAATCAGAGTCTTGTAGTTGCAGGCACTGCGCTTCTCGTGCTGGAGCGCTGGAGAGCCGGAGCGGTCGGTACGGCAGCTGAGCATGCGTAGTAGAGAAAAGTCTTATGAAACCGTCAGCCTTTGTATCTTGTTAGGCAAGCCGAAGGCACAAGGCAAGAGTTCCGTTCAGACTGGGTTAGGAAACCTGGCACTAAACTATAAATTGTCAGAAATTGAAGAAATGCTACATGCTCTGGGGATGACATAGGAAGACCCCTGCGGAACATTTTAAAGGTAAATTGTGATATTTTACGTACGTATTTTGGGGGATAAGTTGCGGGAAAACAATGCCAACAGTTACAAGTTACATAACCAGCGTGCTGCTGACCTCCTTTTGAAGATAGGTGAATTATAATTTATGTAAAACGTAAACTGAGCTAGAATCTGACTTAAGAAATTAAGAAACAGTTTATTGCTTATTTATAAAATTGTTATGATGGAGAGGACATGTACTTTGCGGATGGACTCATAGCTATGTGAACAGTTTGTCCTCGTAGCTACCTGTTTTTGTCTGACCTATTTTCTGCTCTTGAGCAGGGATATGTAGGAAGTCATGCTAGGCTATGTTGTTACATTTGCTCCCGTAGACCATTCCATAGAGTTTAATGTAGACATTTTAGTTCATAGTTATGTTCAGACTGCTCAGAAAAATATGTCATTTTGAAACATAACTAGAATGACTATTTGATTTTATTAAAACGTATTTATATTTACTGTATGCGTGGAAAATCACTATTTCTGATCTGGTTGGATTTTGTTCAGGACGTTTAACACTAGCATTTCAGGACATTGATCTATCTGGCAACACATAATTTACTGTGATACTAGAATTTCATGATCAGAGCTAGTTGTTGAGGTTGTCACTTCTGATGTTAAGTTGCCTTTAACAGTTATCCTTGCTATCCTAACTAGATTTTTGCGGAATACCTTTGATCTCACCGGACAATGACATAAGAAAATATTTATTTATTTATTTATTTATTTATTTATTTATTTATTTATTTATTTATTTATTTATTTATTTACGTCATTTATTTATTTGGTTATTTGTTTTGCAAAACAAAGCCATATTTTCAACTCTAGTCTAACATTACTATACAGTACTATAATAGTCTATTGCCATAAGTTTGGCCTATATGGAATCCACTGAATTAATGTCCTGTACATGAGAGGTAGCAAGCATCCCTACCTTACAGTTCGTATAGATATTTCCTAGATATTTCCTGGAAGGTACTCTGGGGCGTCATGAAATTAATCAATTAAGAATAAATTTTAAAAAACTTAAGACACATTCAAATTGTATTGCATAAGGTTTTACCCCGTCTTCACCACAGTTTTTAACGTTTTCTGTACAACCAGCCCATCTCTTATAAGTCCTGAAATGATTGTGGTCTGCCTTGGGCCGGCCAAGTCGAGTGAAAGTTTTCATTTCTGCCTGATGCCACAGTGTCTGTTTCCGACATGTATTGCAGTTGATTATGGCACCAAATTCCATCCACTGGTTCCGTAAAGGCCTCCGTCTCCATGACAACCCGGCACTTCGGGAGGCTGTCCGTGGGGCGGGCACAGTGCGCTGCGTCTACTTCTTGGATCCTTGGTTCGCCGGCTCCTCAAACCTAGGAGTCAACAGATGGAGGTGAGAAACACTGGGTTGCCCGTTCAGCTGCACTGGGATGACTGAAGTGTGCTGAGATTAGCCATGTTTAGGAATAGGAATGTTTTCAGTAGCATTCTAGATCTTAAGTTGCATTATGACTGTAAATATTTACACAGTAAAATGATGTCCAGTGTTAATTCAACTCTTAGCAGAGTACATCTGAGTCCAATAGGGACCATATGTACTCTGTAAGAGTAGATTTATCACTGGACATCAACTGTGTATGTTATAAGTCGCATATGGTCGAACAAAATGTTTATGCTTGTGTGGACGTGAATTGTCTGGTAAGGGTTCCCTCAGAAGATGAATAATAAAATGTTGAGTTGATAAATATTTGTGATTTACTGCTACCAATTTTTAGGAAGTTCATTCAATATAGATTTGTATGAGAAGCAGAAAAAAGCTCACAAATCACAGTAGAATGCGGAATTAATATGAGGAGTGAGTCATCAGAAACATGTTGCTTAATGCATGTTTTCCACAATTTAAATATAAAAAAAGGTTGAATAGAACAGGGATGGGTAAGGAGGACCATATGTGTTGTCTGTATTGATAGGGCATTAGAAAATGCATCGATATGCACATTAAATAATAGCTGAAAACTGTTCTTGTGTCCCTACATGAAAGGTTTTACTGTGGACAGATGAATGTGTGAACCAATGTTGGTCTGTGTAGATAATTAATTGATTCAGGGTAAATCTTCATACACATTGGCCCTCCAGGAATGATATTGACCATGTCTGGATAACAGAGACTCACTGATTGACTTGTCTCCAGCTGAAAAATTTAGGAGCACACTAATGCCTCCCAATTAGTAGATGTGCGGCTAAATTATTAGCACACATCAGTTTTCAGGAGCAAATGGTCCTAAAATGGGAGCACTGTAGAGAACAGCAATTGCACTGAAAACAAATTATTTAGAGCGAAAATCTGAAATGAAATAATCTGGAGTTTTTCAGTATTTCAAAGAGAAAGATACATTTGAGCTGTTTTGTGAAAAACAGACATGTCTTGTTGCACTATTTTACAGTCAGGTTGTAGGTGTCATACAATTTATAACAACATTTGCTGTAGCGAGTACCGTTACTGTTTTCTAACATGGCCCTTTGAGGTTGCTGGATGACTGTAAGCGTTTCCATTCTGAGCACAGTGATTGCTGGGCTTTTTAAAAAAAAAATGTAAATGCCCATCAGCATCCCTCTCTGCCTCATCTGGTCTGAAGCTTACGCTGATTAGAAGCTGAAATGCTGCATATCCGGTGACACCCCCGCCTCCCCCCCCTCGCAGTCCGCTCCGCACAGGGGTGATTCACCGCGCGCGGCGTACGCGGTCCGCTAACGTCATCGCCATCTCCAGCCCATCTGTGCGGCCCCGTTGCCGGGCCTCCACTGCTGAACAGGGCAGATTAAATGGCCGCGGTCCTGAAACGCACACCGCGGTTTGATAATACGATCTGCATAGCCCCCCCCCACCCAGTTTAATGACGCTGTGTTAGGGAAATGTGTCTGCGATACGGCTGCCACCTTATTTTCCACGCCGCTCCCTCCTGTACCTGCTTGTGCTAGCAAAGGGGGAAGCTGCCAGGTGGTTTTAGGACTGCTGTGTGGCTGCTGGCGATTCACTTTTCCGGATGGAATGCTGGCTAGGCAGGAAACTGCCCACTATACTGCCGGTGAACAGAAAAGTGCTTTTTAATGAGATCAAGAATGACCCTCAAAGGAGTGCCAGGATTTTTTCAGGATTTTTCCAGACAATTTTGTAATTTGTAATTCTACACTATCACACCATAAACCTCCGTCAGATGGTCATTTGATTAAAAAAAATGCATTAACATTGCTTTATTTTATAATTATTATTATTATATTTAAAGATTTTTCCTTGTGAACCACCATTATAAAGGTGTGTGTGCGCCATGGTCCAGTGACGATAAGCAAACATTGCCCGGCACTGCTTCACCACTAGGGGGAAGCATTGGGTTCCACCTTGAACTCAGGAAGCCTGGGGTTGCCCAGGTCAGACACCTGACCCAAACGCTGTACCATTTAATGAGATCAGAGGGAGCAATCAGGCCAGAGTGTCTGTCCCCCGCCACTGGGGGGGAATCGCCGCTGCCTGCTATTTTAGGACCCGCAGTGCGATGTACACACCGCCATGGTCATTCCAGAGTGATTCTGTTCGGGCTTCTGGTTAGCCAGCCACTTGATCTCCATAAATGACAGTTGCTGTTTGATCAGGGGCCTTTTTTCAGCATTGCATTCACTGTGCAGATAAAGAAGGACAATGAGCATCTGTCAAATAGAGATGGTGAGATATGAGCTGAAAAGCCCCATGTCTTCAGCATTGAGCAAAGTGAATATTTACCTAAATTCTGCCAGTAAAATTCTACTAGTAAATCTGCTAGTGTCTCCTATTAAATGGCCCGGCAGGTACAGTGAAAATTGGGCTGGACACTTGGTGCTGCATTCAAGTCTTTGTTCATCCCTTCTTTTTACTAAAAGCTTTTGCTAAAGAATGTCTCCTCGTTCTAAAATAACATTTATTACACACAGTTTGACCATCCATATTCACAGAACCTATGTTCTTCCGCTGCTCTCTAATATGAATTTGTGCTTTTCCAGGCCATTATTGTATACCTGTTGTATGCTTCACCTTTACTCAAAATATGATGACTAATGTTTTCATTCAGAGAACAGATGGCCATTCCACATGCCCTATATCATTTACTTGCAAGTTCATTGCTATTCCATGTCCTCTTTTGAGTGCGTGCACAGTCACCCTCCTGGATTTCTTTGTTTTTTTTCGTTGTAAACATGCAATTGACATCACACTGGGGAGTCAGGGAGACTTGTTTATCTAGGCTACATAAAGCAGGAGAACAGAAATCCTGCTATGCATTCGGAAACACTCCAGGCCTCAGTAATGTATGTTGAAATCGGTTGTTTTGTCTCATTCCTGCCTTCTTTTGTATTCTCCGATAACCCTCAGATTGTTTTTTAAGCTGTGACGATGCCAGTGCGGGTTGGGGAGAAAAGCAGAAAATTGGGCAGCGAAAGGACGTAGGCTAGCGTGTGCCTGGTGTTTGATTTCTGTGAGTCACTGGTTGTTATGGCGACAACCTACTTTTCAGCAGGCTTCCGCGCGCAGTTTTCCTGGCATGTCCAGCTGCAGCCGCAGTCCTCCTAAGCCACAGCCCACGGATTGCTCACCGTCTCTACGGTGAAGAATAAATAAACATGGAAAAGGTTGCCAACGTTTTATAATTAGCAGGGCATTTTTGCTCAGAATCTATACTTTTTGTCCAAGTGTTTCTCTAATATGGAGGTCGATGAGCAACTAATGCGTAAATCTTTTTTATTTTTTTATTTTTTTATTTTACCTAATCACAGTTATCCCATGGCTTGTTGTCACGGTAAACATGTCCAATTAATGAATGGTGTGGGACAGTGGTCCTTGGTAATTAACAGTATCAGTAGTGCACCATCGTGATTGCTGGGTTGTTCCCTCAGTATCTGACTTTGCCTTTGAGAAAACCTTGGCTTTCGCTGTTGCACACGCAAATTAAATGGTCCCATTCTTTCACTCAAATGCAATGGCGTGGGTAGAAGTCCATGCAGTGTAATGTCATGTAACTTACTCAAAGTCAAAGAGCGCTTTTCTTTGGTTCATTAGCTATCTGTAGCACCTGTGATGGTACATATTGGCCTTCAGTACCGGAAGCAAAATGTCCTGCTTTCAAGGTTTGCAGTCTCGTGTGTGGGTCCCAAGTATGCAGTCCCGTGTGCGGTGACTGAAACAGCCATGTTGGGTCACAGTAAAATGGGCCCGAGTGTGGGTGGGCCCAAGCACATAGACCGTGCGTGCGTACGTGTTCTGCTGCAGTCAACATGACTGATTTCCAGACGTGTGCTCATATTTACGATATTTTATTTCAGTATAAAATGCAAGTGAAAGAGTACTCACTACGTGTCTGGAGTCAGTGAAATGGCAGATCTCTTCAGTGCTGTTACGCATGAACTTGTGAAGGGGTTTTAACGGTCCTTTTCGTGTGGTGGAGTGGCGACGCAGGAAGCAGCTGAAGTATCCGTGGCGTTTTTGGCGGCCCGGTGTGGAGCGTTTGCGATCCCGGGGCGCAGTGACGCAGTCTCTGAGAGAGGGCGGAGACTCGTGCCAGTCCCTGCGGTTAAGAGTTCAGCTGAACGCTGCGTTCAGTACATTATCTGCAGGTCAGACCAGCGGGGGGGACAAAAGGAAAAGGCCACGAGCTCAGTGTGAAACGAGGGTTGTCTTACGTATGGGGCTTGTTCTTTCTCAGGAACACTGTTCAGATGGAAATATGGAACTTTACACAGATAATCTGTTCAGTATGTATTAATCTCACATTTAGTCTTTTAACAATAATAATAATAATAATAATAATAATAAAAACAGTCAGAATCCTTTCTCCCTTTAATTTTTCTTACATTCTCTCGTCGGATAATTTTGCATAGGGGGTCAGCCAGTCGGTAAATTTAAAAAATGTTGTTTTTTTTTTTTTTTTTCCGTCTTGGCACCCCCTTTTCATTCTTAAAAACAGGAGCTGGCTGTCTGGGTTGGGTACTGCTCGCAGAAATGAGGTCACGCTGACGCCATCCCTAGGAGGCGGGGCCGAGCGTGCGGATCTAGGCCAGGGCAGTTGTATAAGCGGTAATGCGTGACTGGCGGTCGGCCGGCTCACGTGAGCGGTTCTGCAGCCCCGGGTCGCTCGCGGGCGGCGGGATCCTCTCTCGCAGGCCTCTCTGCCGCGCGGAGAAGGCCTGTGGTTTTGTAACTCTCTTTTGTAACTGCTCTTGAGTAATAATCCCTGTGTGGGGCCTCGTGAGCGGCCGGTGTCAGACGAACGACGCTGAGATTTGCTCTGGCTTTGTGGGGCTGAGATTTGCTCTGGCTTTGTGGGGGGGGGTTTGTTTTGTTTTTTTTTGCGAGAGTTTGTTCGTAGCGTTCGCCGCTCACATGGTCTGAGGCTGGTCTGAGGCTCGCACCTCCAGCACGCACGCGCTCTCATTCCGCCCCTTTTACGCCAACCCTGGGCGTACGGCAGAAAAATCCATTCGGCTCTCCTGTGCGCAATCGCAAGTAAAAGACCGAAATGCGGTCTAGGGCTCGGAGGAAGGGGCCCGATTCACTGCAGACTGAGGCTTTGTTGGCGCCTGCCTCAACGCTTTTGGTCCCATGGCATTGTTTGAATTGCTGCGCCTTGCTCCGGTGGCATTGTGTACCGTGTCCTTCTGGAAGAGAGGTGAACGTGAGGTGCAGTCCTTGGCAGCTACTGTACGCTGGTCACATGAACTCTCGTCATCTCCCCAAGGTTATTTGCCCATGGATGTGTGTACACACAGTGCTTGTGATTTGTGTGTGTGAGATTTTGTGGCTCTAGTACAGTAGTACAGTGCTAAGACGACAGGTAATCCTATTGTCATTTGCTTGGCGGATACTAAGGGGAAGGCACAGACGGTCCACAGGCACATCTAATCATGAGCACAAGTACAGGACAGCAAGTCACTCACACTGAGGGACAAAAGGGATGTGCGTTCAGTGTTTACAGTGGTTCACTACCACCGAACACTGTCTTACACCGCAGATTACTTCAGCATTGCACCAGGCCTGTATAGACATGCCCACATAGGAAATTAATTTTCTGAAATACTGTATGAAACTAGGGTGCTGTAATCCATAAGAAATGAATAACACAGATTAACAAATGCATGAAACAAATTCACGAAGAAATAGGAGTGGTTATTAATTCAGGAAACAAAAAATGCAGTTTCCCCAAGTGTATAATAATGTAAACACCAAGCGGTTAATGTTTAGGTGGGATTATATTTGACTTGGCAGGCGAAGCTGAATTAAGTGAAAGCTATGGGGCTGTATAAATGTGTTTACAGAGTAAACAGAGATAATCCATGGCAATTCTGTGTCCAGTGGAGTTTTTTCTTTTTGGTCATTAGACTCGTCACTGTGGATAGTTTTTTTTTTTTCCATTTTTCTTTTCAGAAAACTGTGCTTTAAATAAAGACGTATAAACTCCAACCACAAGAGAGGACCGCATGTGCGACCTTCTCTTTCCCAAGGTTGAATTCTGTGCTTCCAGGAATTTGTAGGGCGCTGAGTGACCTCTACTGGTCCACTGTTTTAATGCAGTATGTGCCTTTCATTGGCACCATTTGGGTTACAGTTTGCAAGTTAACTGGGAAAGGTTAAAGGTTGCCACGGTTACACTGTTAAGTGACTGTAATAATAAATATGCAGTTATTATGTGCAGTATATTATGGATGCCATGAAAGCTCCATCATAAATGCCTCCAGGGGAGGGTGTATTGAAACTCTGGCTGTAATGGGGAGGAATGACTGACACGCTGTGAATTCTGTTGCTATGGAACACTCAGGTTTAGTAGGTTAATAGGATGCAGCTGTTTTAAAAAAAAAAAGAAAAGAACGCGAAGCAGGAACAGTCATATGTAGGTTACATGCTGTGGTGCCAGAGCTCATGTGTAGAGCCAGCAGGAAAGCGTAGTCATATTAATTCGCACCCTGTCATCTGATAAACTGATAGGAATCAATCAAAAAGACCGATTTAAAGTCAGTGCCTGTTCTCTATTCCACTGTGTTAACATATAACAGATGAGCACCAAATGAAGTGACAGTTCTGTTACTTTCAGTGTTGTTTTTGTAATATGCACTTTTAACGGAAGAAAGCTCTAATTTTATGTCGAGTTCTACGAACCATTAATAATTCCATTGAATTCGCACTGGACCCTGTCTATTTTAACATGTGCATTTATGTATTGCAGTATACTGCCTGCAAGAGAAGCATTTTATGTAATGTACATAATATAATACTGGCAAGGCTCCCAACACTGTGACACTGCTAACAGTCCTGTGCATCAATTAGTTTGCACCCAATTAGTTTGTGACACCTATGTGTGATTTGTCCCTGAGCGCTGGTAATGTGTTATGAGTGTTGTGTGTTTGTGTGTGCATCCGTGCGTACATGCTTGCGTGCATGCTTGTGTGTGTGTGTGTGAGTGCCTGTCTGTTTGTTTGCGTGCATGCTTGTGTGTGTGTGTGTGTGTGTGTGTGAGTGCCTGTCTGTTTGTGTGCGTGCATGCTTGTGTGTGTGCGTGTGTGAGTGTGTGTGTGTTTATGTGGGGGTGCGTTGTGGGGACACACTGTGCAGTAACCACAAAC
This sequence comes from Anguilla anguilla, assembly GCF_013347855.1. Classification (NCBI taxonomy): domain Eukaryota; kingdom Metazoa; phylum Chordata; class Actinopteri; order Anguilliformes; family Anguillidae; genus Anguilla; species Anguilla anguilla. Next base: position 33,403,535 of record NC_049213.1, on the reverse strand, counting down.
ACCTGCTGCTGTTCCCAGGTTCCTGCTGCAGTGCCTGGAGGACCTGGATGCCAGCCTTCGCAAGCTCAACTCCCGGCTCTTCGTCATCCGCGGACAGCCCGCCAACGTTTTCCCCCGCCTCTTCAAGGTGAGCACTGAAGGGTGGAGCTGTTATGACCCCGCCCCCCTTCACCCACCCCCCCACCCCCACCACTCCCTTGTGACCTGGGGAAATCACTTTAGGTTGCAAGGCCCCCCCCCCATTGAGTCCTCTTTTTACTCTTCTCAGGAGTGGAAGATCTCGCGACTGACGTTCGAATACGACTCCGAGCCCTTTGGGAAAGAGCGGGACGCCGCCATCAGGAAACTCGCGATGGAGGCCGGCGTGGAAGTCATCGTGAAGACCTCGCACACGCTCTACGATCTGGACAAGTGGGTCGCACAAAACGGCTGCTCAACTTCTTTCAGATGTGAAACCTTTCAGGCCACATCGTTTACTTTTCCTTTGTTTCTCTCTGACATTGAGCAATGGGTACAGACAGGATTTAACTTCCTGGTCTTGTGATACTTATTTGCCTCCCGTGTTGTGTCAGAAGTGTACATAAGCTAGGAAAGCTATGCAAAAATGAAAATAGGTAACAGTAATGGAAAAAGGTGGTCTGCTTTAAGCACGTTTTTTCCTTTATTTTTTTATTTATTTTTATTACTCTTCTACAGATGTACAAATACTAGTCAACTGCAAGCAATATGCTGTTTATATATCTGTTTCAGCGATGTTGAAAGCGATACCCCTGAGAACAAAGCATCTTCGATAGTTTTAAACACGTTATCCATGTTTTTTTTTATCCATCGTTTGTTATATTCCCTGAGTAAGTCATTTAAAATTGGGGGGAGTCACACTCTCTCTCACGCGCGTTCTCCCGTTCGCTCTGCCGCAGGATCATCGAGCTGAACGGCGCGCAGCCGCCGCTGACCTACAAGCGCTTCCAGACGCTGGTCAGCCGCATGGACCCGCCGGAGATGCCGGTGGAGCCGCTGTCCGAGGCCTTCATGGGCCGCTGCACCACGCCCGTGGGGGACGACCACGGCGACAAGTACGGGGTGCCCTCGCTGGAGGAGCTGGGTGAGCCGCGCGGAGGGGGGACCGTCACCCACGGGGCCAAAAACACTCCTGTTCTAGACATGATGAACTTCTCATTCGCTGTTATGTTTCCAAGGATACACATTTCAATTTGTGATACCTCTATTTATAATGCTTGATTCTGTAATGGTTTTTGTGTTGACAACATAAAAAAATCAAGGCACTGTTCTTTGGTGTAAATATTAAAAATAAAAACATTTTTAAAAATAACCTTTGTCAGGGTATGGCGCAGCTTGTATAACCGGTGCTTGTAAGCTATGAACAGTCAATTAAGGTAGTGCTTTTGATCATTTTTAAGAATTTTTAATACAGAACTTTAGTACTTTATGGCGAAATAGAACCACGATTCACACAATATTTCCACAAAAAAATCCCAGTAAGAGATTTGTGAAGGCGCAGGCTAACGGGGGGTGTGTTTATGTGTGTGCCGTCGGCCTGCTCAGGGTTCGACACAGAAGGCCTGGCGTCTGCGGTGTGGCCAGGGGGTGAGACCGAGGCTCTGACCAGGATAGAGAGACACCTGGAGAGAAAGGTGCGTATCACTCAGCTAGCGCTTTCAACCCTGTCAAGAGCAGGCTTTCTGGAATGTTTTTCTCCTCATAATTCAGTGTCAGTCAGTGTTCTAGAATTGTGAAACGTGGCTTTCAGTTACTAGTAATGAATGCTACATCAGCATGGGAATGTTCAGTATTAGTACATTCTAATCACGTATTTGTGATCCTACAGCTTAAAGGGTTAATAGGTGGCATTACCCATTTACAGTATATGAAATAATGAAATATACCCATAATGAAACACTTAACTTGGTATTTGAGCTGGCAAAAAGACAAAACGATAATCAGACCTTGTCGACTAATTTTGCTTTAGCTGTGGAAGGCTCTTGTACTTTGAATAGATTTTTTAATTTTGTGTTCAGATTTGAGATCGAGTGTTTAATTATAAGTGCTTTGGTAATAGCTGAAACTGAATCAGGGCTTGACTGCGTATGTTGCTTAGTAAGTGTTCCTGACCGCGGATGGGCTCTCTTGTCTTCCAGGCGTGGGTGGCGAACTTCGAGAGGCCCAGAATGAACGCCAACTCTCTGCTGGCGAGCCCCACGGGCCTGAGCCCCTACCTGCGATTCGGCTGCCTGTCCTGCCGCCTCTTCTACTTCAAGCTCACGGACCTCTACCGCAAAGTAAGACCCGCCTGCAGCTTCCACAGTGCCCTTCTTCTCTGGGTTACTCTTCCTGGCCCAATGAAACCGTTGCACTCTAAATAACCAGGGTCTAGCACTGAGGAATCAGTAAATCCAGTTTGGTTATTGAGAATGGTTTCAATCCTAGAGTCTTCATACTCAAATTACAGGAAAATTATGATTTGAGGACCAAGCCCATAAAATTGATGATTAATAATTCAAAAACATCAGAGCAGTCTGATTGGTGGAAAAACTGTAAGGTTCACCCAACTATGGCCCATGTAGCTTCTTCATGGTTCTTACCTCTGACATATTTCTCTGAATATAGATTGTGTTCATTCTAGGTGTGGTGAGATCACCCCATTCAAAGGTTAGAGAAAAGGTTAGGTTTCGTAAAGGTATACTGTAAAATCCAGAGAGTGTCTGTTTTCAGAGAATCGGCCATTTTAAGGAGGTCTTGTGAAGTGTTCTGAACAGTGTTTTACCTTTGCCTCCCAGGTGAAGAAGAACAGCTCTCCGCCCCTCTCCCTGTACGGCCAGCTGCTGTGGAGGGAGTTCTTCTACACGGCCGCCACCAACAACCCGCGCTTCGACAAGATGGAGGGCAACCCCATCTGCGTGCGCATCCCCTGGGACTGGAACGCCGAGGCGCTGGCCAAGTGGGCCGAGGCCAAGACCGGCTTCCCCTGGATCGACGCCATCATGACCCAGCTGCGGCAGGAGGGCTGGATCCACCACCTGGCCCGGCACACCGTGGCCTGCTTCCTGACCAGGGGGGACCTGTGGATCAGCTGGGAGGAGGGCATGAAGGTACATTGTGGATGTTGCTGAAATAAAAGGCCTCTGTGCTGTAATGTAACAGTGTTTTGGGTGTGTGGGTGTTATGAGGAGCTGCTGTTGGGTGTGTGCTGTTGAAGGCTCTGCTGCAGTGTAACTGTGGTCTGGCTGTGCTGCAGGTGTTTGAGGAGCTGCTGCTGGACGCGGACTGGAGCGTGAACGCGGGCAGCTGGATGTGGCTCTCCTGCAGCTCCTTCTTCCAGCAGTTCTTCCACTGCTACTGCCCCGTGGGCTTCGGCCGCCGCACCGACCCCAACGGAGACTTCATCAGGTGGGTGTGGCATGTGACCCGGAACGCTGCCATCGACAGGGAGGGAGCACCGGCGCACAGACGCACGCTTACACACACACACTCACACATGCATCTACACACAAACACACACACGCACATGCATCCACACACACACACACACACACACAACCACACACTGTTAAACTCCTGGAGGGTCATGGGGATTACATTCTTTAACTGCTGACTCCCTGCAGATCATTCGCTGGGGATTTGCATATTAGATTAAGTGTAATGCCACAGTTGAGGATTGATTTCAGTGCACAGGAAAATATGTGCAGACCTGGCTTCCCACCAGGTCTCAAATGCATGTGTCGGGTTTAGGCCCGGTCAGGTTTTATTTCATAATAAGGGCCTGCATTTGGGGCAGACCAGGTTGAACTATTATGTGCCATTTTTTAGTTAAAACATATAAGGTAGTGAGAGACTCAACAGGCACAATGTTGGCCTGAGGTTCACTGAATGCAGAAGAAGGGATTTGAGGTTTTGTGTGTGGTACTAATGTTTATACCAGGGGTGTTCACAGTCTCATCTGAAACAGGCCAGTGTGGGTGCGGGTTTTTTTTTTTTTTTTAGCCCAGCACTACAACACCTGATTCAACAACTAATTAAGTGATCATAGTCTTCAATCAAGACCTTGATGAGTAGAATCGGGTGTCTAAGTGCTGGGCTAGAACAAAAACCCGCACCCACACCGGCCCTTTTCGGATGAGATCGGACACCCGTGATTTGTACCTTGCTTTCACCCGCCCCAAAACAGGAATGTATGGTTGCTTTGAAGACAAACGATCCGGCATGTGTATGAGACGCTGCGGTTTGACCTCTCTCTGTGCTTGCAGACGCTACCTGCCCGTTCTCCGAGGTTTCCCGGCCAAGTACATCTACGACCCCTGGAACGCCCCGCACTCCGTGCAGACGGCCGCCAAGTGCATCATCGGCATCCACTACCCCAAGCCCATGGTGAACCACGCCGAGGCCAGCCGCCTGAACATCGAGAGGATGAAGCAGATCTACCAGCAGCTGTCCCGCTACCGGGGGCTGGGTGAGAGCGCCGCCCGCGAGTGGGGGTTGGGTGCGGGGTGGGGGTGCAGGGTGGGGGTGCGGGTGGGGGGGGGGGGTGTTTTCCACCAGCCCCGCCGGGCCTACCAGGCTCAGAGGTGCTCATGATGGGAATTCAGTGAGGCAGTTATCAGTAAAATCTAGTGGGTGAAGTGCCCGATTGGAATGGAACGCTGTCTGTGGATGAACTGCTAGCCCCAATACCCATAAACACCTTCAGTCGCAAGCACTTCTTCTGCTGCACACAGGGACCCTCGGGCGAAGCCCTCTGGTCTGGTGACTTCTGACCGCGGAGGTTATATTGAGGCTGGGATCATGCTGGAAACCCCACTGACTGCGCTGGTGAAAGTTGTCCCAGAGCTATCCTGTCCAGAGTGTTTTGAGTAAACCGCCGTTTTCTTTCTCCGACGTCAGGCTTGCTGGCCTCGGTGCCTTCCAACCACAACGGGAACGGGAACGGAGGTGGGAGCGGCGGCGGAGGGAACGGCGCCATGATGGCGTACTCCCCCGGGGAGCAGCCGCAGGGGAACTCCGCGGCCCACGGTGAGCCCCAAAACACGGCACTCTGTCCTCACGCCAGGGCCTGACCTCACTCACACTAAACACACAAGACCCTGTTCTTCAGCATCAATTTAGTCTTATTTTTTGACTTCCCAAAAAAAAAGGAACAAAAAATTGAACTACAGACTTGTTAGAAATCCGTTTGAAAGCATTCAGTTGATGCTGAATAACTGAAGAGGGTAAATCATTAAAGAGCAGGTAGAGTGACCAAAGACACACCTCCATCCTCTGATCCCGCCTCCGTGTCATAACATCAAAACTACAAATGAGAACATGAGGACGAAGAGGCGGGAAAACGCGTGATCGCAAGGAGAGGAATTCTTTTAGGAAAGATAACATTTGATCAAAGAAACAAAGATGACTTTTTTTGCATGCTGCGTTCTGTGGCGTTGCGAGTTCATTTTTATAAGCGGGTATAGATCCATTAGATATTTGCCAAAACTTACTGTGGTATGCTAAAAATTGTTGTAACACGGGCAATGCCTGAGATCATTGGAGGCGTGTTGATATTTCATGCTCATTGCTCGCAGTAGTTTGTGTTTATTTCCGTTGTTTCATAAAGTTCAGATTAATAATAATTTAATTGTAGTTTTTTTCCTGTAGAATTCATTAATGGAAGCGTGCGTTACTCATTATGCTATGTGTAAGTTTAGTATAGTATAGTTTAGTTCAGTAACTACTGATCTGAAGAATTGAATGTTGTGTGCTTCTCCTCTTTTTTGGTCTTTTAGTTTGAATTTAAAGTTGATTTGAATTTAAAAAATTTTATTGGAATCAATTGAATCATTTTGCCTGTGTATCGGGCCTGAGGAAAGCCGTTTTAAGAGCTTGAACTGAATTGTATTGTATTGTTTTCTACTTTTGCTTTAATACTCTTTGCTGTGTCTATTCTGATCCTTACAGGCTACCATACTGTGTCAGACCCAGGCCAAGCGATCGCCAGTCACCGGCTTTACCAGGCCAGCAGTTCGCACGAGTTTGCGGTTCCCCAGCACCCAGGTGAGGAAGGGTTCAGAGCAGAGCTCAGGACACAGAGCTACATTTGGTGGGATTTCGTGTTGACGCTTTGACTAATGTTACTTAAAAACTGCAGTGTACATTTTCTTTTAAAGCTGAACTGAGTGACTAATGGTGTTTAGCAGTATATTGGTCATGGAGCTGAGTAGATGGGCTGGAGGGCAGTCAAAGGAGCGAGAAATAATGTCGGTTTTGGTGGGGGTACGATGGAGATAAACCAGGAGATGAAACGGTGCCTGGGGTGATTTGCGCTCACGTCCCGCGTGATTGGTCCTCTGTCCCAGGACGCCTGAGTCACGTGACGGGGAAGAGGGAGCGGGAGGCGGAGCGAGAGGCCGGAGGGGACAGCGACACACCCTCCTCCGCTCTCAAGGTGCAGAGGCCCAACAGCGAGGTGAGTCTGGAGACCGTTCTTTCGACCCTCCCATGTCACATAGCAGCAACGCGCGTGCACAGTGCAGGATGAAAAAAGTGATGGCCAATCACAGGTTGTTTTACTGAATCTGGTCATTTTGCATGTTTGTTTCTATTGACCCTCCTAAAATGAAATTATATACATGGTCCATGTACTTAGATGTTAGATGTTTGGCTCATACTGTACATTTTCTGTGGCATATTCCTATGATTTAACATACATATGATTTATGTGAAAAAGCATTTAAATGGCCTCAAAATATTTTTTTGCTCCAAAGGTTTATGTGATAATGTACTTTGCACTGTATTCAGCAATGTAATTAACAACGTATTTGACCAAATTATACAGAGTGAATGGAATGTACACGTGTCTTACTCTTGTATTGTAGATGCAGTACTGTTTTGGCCAAAGTCTTATTTTACTTCTACAGCAGACTAAATGGTTTCCTGTTGTTAGTCTGGTCTTAGGGCTAATGGTTGAACCTGTTTTTCCTTTCAGAAGAGAGAACTCCAGGATGTGAACTTGGCACCATACTAAACAACTGAACATCAAAAAAAAAAAAATCATACCCTGCAGAACAGATCGAGGACATCAGGCAGATATTCACAGTACTTTTATCATTACGCATGAAAAACAGCTCCTTAAATTTCTTGGTTTGAGCACCGAGATATTACAGTGTTTCAGCCTGCAAGAAGGGGGGGGGGTGGATCTGAAATCAAAACTTTTCTTATTGAGAATTGAAGACAAAGGCTGGAACATCACAATGTAAATGTTATGTAATGGCTGAGCTTTCAGGACAACACCAGACCTCTGAGGACGGCCAGGTGACTGATAAAAGCTGCCTCGTGCTTGCGTGTTGATCTTAGTGAAACCAAGCACTTACCAACATGTTCCTACTCTGAAAACCAGTATCCCTTTTTACTATGGATTACACCAGTGCCGATTCAATAACTGGAATAATGCAAAACATCTTCTGTTGATTCGGCCTGTTGCAAGTACTGACGGGATGGACTTTATGAGGTGTGTCTTCTGCAACGGAGACAGAAGTCCTGAGTGACTGGTCGAAGTGTGTGATTTACAGTTCGTGGCGGCTCCACGCGTGATGTGGTTCGCGAAGCCATCGCTCCTGAAGCGAGCCGTTGTGACGCCCTCTATGTGTGCTGAAACAGATGGAAGAAATGCAGCAACTAAAAATAAAAAAACAAGCAGCTTTTAGTTACGTGAACACGTTTAAAAAAGGCTATCTCAGAGTAGAAGTGCTGATCCAGGGTCAGCTTTACCCTTTAGCCCATAGTGGAAAAGGTTAAGATGTGTGGACAGAGGAAACTGGCCCCGGATCAGCGCTTCTCTGAGATGATTTTGTGAATGTGGACCCTGTTCATTCGCATACATTTTTCCTGAGCCTCACTGCCATTTCGTCCGGATTTACAGATGAGATGGTCGTCATGGCAATACCAAACTTGGTACACTTGGGCTGTCAAGTGTCAAGTGGACAGATCAGTCCTAATTCTGTGATCACCAGCACAACAAAATTGCGGTGAAATCAATAACCACCCGATAAGTCACAGTATGTGACCTCGCATTTTAACAGTCCAGGGGTCTTCCTGAGACATTCTCACGGTCTTTCGAGGTTTCATATTTGCTTCCTGTGACTTCATAAAACCTGTCTGACTTTTAGCGATAATTTGTGATTCAGTGGGTCACATTCCAGTGTGAACATGTCCAACCTTGTGCACGGACACACAATTTGTTTATAGGAGAATTACAATCTTGCCGGAATACATATATTTTTTTATTTACTGACTTTGTAGTATAGTTGACGATTACCCTTATTGTTGGACTTCTACCTTTGAGAAATAAGCCAGTTACATTCAAGCTTCTAGCACAATGCTAAAGCTTCAGTGCAACTGTGCCACCCAAAAGTTCACAGGCTTTCGAAGGATGGGCTCATTGGCCTACATGCATTTCACTGTAGATAACAGAAAACCTCAGACGCTTTCGTGTCATCAGTGCCCATCCAGTAGAGCTTAGACATGCAGTCCAGAACAAGTACAGTGTTGTAAGTCTTTTAGGTGTACTTGGTCTGCAGTGAAAGGCCAAGTGTTTACACCAAGTGGCGTCCATCTTGGTGACATCTTTGTTGTGAACCTTTCCGGACTCCTCATATTAGTGTGGAATTGTTTTGTTTGGTTTGTTTTTTTCCCTCCTTGAGACTTTGGTAGCTAGTGAATTCCATAGCAATGGATGGTCAACATTCCAGAGCAGAAAAATGGGGGCAGCTAGGACACAACTCCGGAGTGGCGGATCTTAACGGAAAACTGCCTCAATGGCAAACAACGCCTCAGGGTATTTTCCAAATACAAAAAGCAGTCTCCCAGTCCAGGTGTTCTTCAGTGGCAGTTGTATCTTGGTACAGAACAAATCCACTGGGTACACTATTTCAGCACATCGTAGATGGCTTATGAGAATGCTGCACTGGTGTGGGTCCTGCTTTTTAATGGTCGGTTATCTGTCCACAACTCTAATCCAACCAAACCCAAACCTTTTGTTTTTAACAGCGTTTTTCATTTCTTTAAATCCAATTATATATTTTTTGTATGTATATATTATATACAAAAGTGTATATAATTTGTCATTTTTTTCTTACAAGCTCAAAAACTATAAATATGTATATTTAAAGAGTTTTGTGTAAAATACTTGTATTACTTGCCTTTTCCTACCAACTGTACGTGCAGTTTCACTTCATATATTGATAAAGGTATTTGTACTGAACTGTATTGAACATGTTTGTATATGTGAGAATATATGCATTATGTACATATGTATATACACAAATGTAGACAGTAGAAATGCTTGAAAAAGCTGTTTTGTGGAACCTATAAAGTGATACAAATAAAACATCTACTTGTGACTGGAATCAGCCAAATACTCACGCGAGAAGTACACTAGATGACAGGGCTGAGGGAATGTGGGCAGGCTAGTCCAAGATCTACTTTATTTTTAGTAAAAACAAGTGGGTTAAAGAAGTTGAGTAAAGAGTAAATGCCTTTTTGCCACCAGTATAAGAACAGGAATTTAAACCATAGATTAAAAAAAAAAAAAAAAACTTTGTGTGGAACCATAAATTTGGGATTGTATATTTGATTACAATGAATATTTTTCTGTTCTATAATCGATACAGCCCATATGGGGAAGCAGAGACTACGCAGGTCATGTCTGGATGTAGTGCTCTTTGGCTACAATTTTTGGCATTACAATTTTCACCAGTGTTCTTTGACCACTACGCTGGATGAGAAACTTTTTAGCCTGTACAGCACCACATTAATGAACACTCTGCTTCGTTACCTCAAAACACAGGAAGACTTTATTTCTAAGATCTGTGTAAAGACAACTGCACAAAATTACTTTCAACATTAACTGCCGGTTTTTTTTTTTTTTTAGGGGAAAGATCATAAATTACTTCCACTGAATTAAGATGTGCACAAATTATTTACGCTTGAATTGGATCTTTGTGAAACAAAAATTCTGAAACCAGGAAATGTGTGCACCTGCAGTTTCCTCTCAGGGACAGAAATCAGTTCAACTGTGATCATCAATCATTGGAGTACAATTTGCCACAATTAAGCTACGACTCGCAGGCAATTAACCGATCTTGGAAAACCAGAGGCGACCAGCAAAATTTCCGAGGTGGTGTGGGATAAGCCATTTTGCTCCATAACATGTGCCACACGCAAAGAGAACAAAAGTAGTCCGCATTAGGCTACTTGTAATATTTAGGCATGTTCCTAGTAGTAATAGTAATGCCCTCTGAATGCTAATTGTGAAGAGATGGCGAGAGCCTTCATCCACGTGCGTACTGAGATTCTGCACCAAAACAATGTTTGGGCCAGGCTGGAATGTGTGTACAATGTAAAGATGTATTCAACTGTTGTTTCTGCAGCTGTACATTGCCATTGTCACTTCTTGTCTTCAGTCTGGTAACCTTTATTTTATTCCATTATTTCAGAAGAGAAATGTCTATACTTCCTGTCAACCCAAGTCTGTGAATTGTCATAGTACAAAAATAAAATGGTAGCGAACATACACTGGCCCTCTTTTTTTTTTTTTTTACCTGATTTTAAAACATAGGCCTAACTAATGGTAAAACCACTGGCGACGGCACGCCGTGTCCTGGTTGTCCAGGGCACACCCAGTTTTTGATTGGTGCACCTAAGAATCTGCACCAGATCGCACTATGATCGCAATCTAACCCCCTCCCGCTCCTAGACCAGTGGCAAATTTCCTTGGGTACACCCATGACTGGAATTCTGGCACTGCTACCGAGTGAAACCATAAATTGGCTATGAGATCGTCATGGGATGTGTCACAACCAATTGTGTCAAGGACACATGAAGGGCTTTGGCCAATCATCTGTGCTAACGGCACACATCGCAACCATTTGGCGTTTCTTACACAGCCAGGCAAAGAAAAAAAGACATTAAACCCTGTTTCCCATACTTAAATTAGATGTAGAAAATCTTAGGTTTTTTAAAGTTTTATTATCTTTATTAAATTGAAAGTACAAATATTGGACATGCACTTCAACGTTCCCCTCACATCCCAGGTCAGACAGTACATGAATGATAACCTATCATTGCATTGAACTGCAGTGTGTGTATATATATATATAAATGTTCACATTCATTCAAAAAGTAAAACTGACAGAGGAAGGTCATAAGCCCTTAAGTCAAAATCAATAAATATATATTTTCTTTTTTTTTTGCTTGAGAGAAGAAACATGTACCTACTAATGTTTTTCCAAGCCATTCATCAAACAGAAACCAACAGTGCACCACAACTGCAACAGCCTAGACCTGATTGCTTTCATCAAATATTAGCCTGAAATTGAAAGTCAATATTAGGACAGTCTAACTTAGCATTACACTTGACTGACTGGTCACATTAGCTTTAAAATGTCAAAGGATACGCACTCTGGTTGCTCATAACACAGCACCCAAACATTTGACACCAACGCCGCTGTTGGTGCTGACAGCCTGTCCATAAATTTCCATTCATGAACAGACACAAACGGCTGAACTGCTTTTGAAAGAAGTGAAAACTCGGGGACCTCTGAAATGACATACTGCTCTCTGTCCAAGGTTAACTGCTGCAATACGCGAACAAAGTTTCACAGCCACTGCAACAGCACCGAGTAAAAGGCAAACAGGAGAGTAGATGGTCTTAAGGCACTCTTTAACAAGCTTATATATACAAAGAGAAGTAAGACAGGTCTACCTTGGACCTATAGGTCCACAGAGATAGCTTCAGTCTTTCCGTTTATGGCTCAGGGACTATTTGGACCGTTCTCTCCATCTTCACTCTGCTTTGTCCTTCCGTTTTGCCGTGAAGGGGACTTTGCTGGCCACGGTGGATCCGACTGTGGACACGCCCCCTGCGACTGCGGACACGCCCCCTTTCACGAGACCCACGCCCACAGAAGGGACAGAGGTGACTGCTGCCTTGGTGATCTCCAGGCTCTTCCCCCCTACCCAGGCCACACCCCCTACTGTGGCACCGACCACACCTTTGGTGGCATTGAAGAGGCCACCGGTCACACGCCAGATCATCCCCGGTTGTGCAACAGGGTGCTCCTTGTCCTTGTCGTCACCTATGCATTGGAAAGAAGACAGAGAATAACGGCTCAGGCATAGTGTGACAGCACATCAGCAGTCTCATGTCCAAGCTGGATGGTCTGCCAATTCCCAACCCTTTCAGGATCAGTTGCCAAGATTTAGCATAGTCATAAATTTAGCTTAAACATCCATTGACTGACGTAAAAGTCAATCCACTGAAATGGACCAGCAGTGTGGAATATTGACGAAGGAACAATGGCGGCGATCCGATGTTTTTCAGGTTTGATTCTCATGGGAGGCAATGCTGTTCACGCACACAAGAGACGGTGCGCAAACCCAACCACTTCAGTGGAAAAAAATATCCAAATATCTTACTGGACATTACAAAAATGTAAGTTATGCAAATCTCCTGGGAATAGCATGTCTGCCAAGCAAGTAATATTTTCACACACATACCAAACTTTATTGCTGCAAGAATTTCCACTGCAGCAGGGGTTTGTAACTGTTCAGCCAGAGCTCAAACATCTGATTTGTTGGAATCACTATTTTGGCCCTCTACAAGGCAAAGTCTGGAAATAATATTGCTCAGTTCAGTTGCATGTTCTTTGTTTCTTTAGACAATCTGAGCCAAATCTTGTGAGTGACAAACATTACCAGTAATAACTTACACACACACACACACACGCTATATATATATATATATATATATATATATATACACACACACACACACACACACACACACACATATATACATATAGGTGCCGCTAGGTGAGTAGACATACCTGCACCAGACGGTTCACTGGCAGCTAATTCTGGTTCTCCCTCCTCGTAAGTGCCTCCCTGCTGATTGTCGGAACTGGAGTTGGCGTTGGCGTTCTGATGTTAAGTTGAATAAAAGAAATTACATTCGTTTAATACATTCGAATAGCCTATGTCACAATAACACAAGGCCTAGGCAAGTCAGTGCTTAAACGAGTGCAGGCTACTTAGAAATAAACAAAACTAGTCATAAAGCCCCCCCCCCCCCCCCCCCCCCCCCCCCCCCCCAGTCCATCATTCTGCGTGTCAGAATATTAAGGGTACAAGATTATGAGAGTCAACAGGGAGCTAGGCTAAATCCAGGAGGGACTTCACAAAGGCCTAATTAAGCGTCTGTCTGCCAAGCCAAGCTTTGTCCTCTATTTTTACCCAGTGTTGAGCTGTGTTTGCTCTGGTGCTATGTCTCTGAGGCACTGACGGCGACCGTATCCCATGAGTTTTATCCTGAAGAAAGCGGAGGGCCTTTTCTGCGAAATAACCTACACAATTTTCATAAACGTCTTAATCGTTAAAATAAAGCGAGTGTTTTATGTAACGTTGTGATAGGCTATATGTAGGACACCTACAACAGCTGAAGAGAAATCAGCAAGCAGCCTTATTTCCTCCAACTGAAAACGGCATTGCAAGTGCTCAGTTCAAAGTGCACGCAACCGTTACATCATATCTATACGGAATTTTATTTTACAGTCCCAAGACACTGTTTCTCAAATGTTAAAAACGCAACCCATTTCAACCCCCCCCCCCCCCCCCCCCCCCAAAAAAAAACGAAAAGCTACTATCGTTATTGCAGAAAACAGCACTGGTCAACCAGATGTGTACAGTTAGAGTTAAAAACAATTCGCCTACATTAACACACGCCTTTAAAAGACTATCGCTAATTATTTCAACCATTTCTGCAGCAAACCTTGTATGGTCAACGATTATAACAAGTAGCCTACAATTGTTACTTCGAATAAGAGGGATTAAACAATCACAATTGTGAACCCAGTTGAGAAAAATAAACTTAAAACATGCTAAATTAGTTAAATGAAATGGTCACCAACATGTTTATTCATACTGTAGACGTATGACAAAGGAGCTAGCTATCTTTGGACATATCTACAGTCAAGACAAACCCACACTTTAAATGTTAGCTTACAGCTGGCTGCATTTGCACTACTTTTCTGTTCCGTGGAATTTCGATTTTGAGAGCACTTGAACACACATCCAACCATTTTCAAGAATTTTACTTTCAGGCATAAAGTTACAATGCGATAGTTTGCTGCGAAACAAAAAGAAACAGCAAACTCCTACCTTCACCATTGTTCCAGCACTTTCTCGATACCTCTAGTTTACGTTTGCACCTGAGACAGATGATTGCAGCGCGTCTGAATATGATCTCAGTTCAACCCGAACGAGGCAATAGCACGAACTAAACGTGAATAATCTCTACAATGTTTTACGCAATCAAGCGTTCCCTATTGTTTAACACCGACACGGCACATTTGGGAAAAGCTGCGAGAAGCACGAAACTTTAACGCTAAGAGTTTGAGTCAATCAGTTCTGCCAACGTGGCGCTGCCTGCTTCCACAACGATAGTTCTCTACCTCCGGATCTTGCGTCACCTTGAACTGTTTTCGTCTCAGTACTGGGCCCCCCTCCCCCTAAGCATAGATCTGCAGCGAGAGCTTCAGACGTGTCAGTAATTCTTGTACGTATACCAAGTTTAGAATGCTTATTATCTTGCAGGAAACGTATCTAATATCTAGCATCTGCTGCCACTGCATTTAAAAAGACCAGACAGCCATTAGATTGGACTTGGTATTTAATTGCTGTTCATAATCTCAAACTCTGGTTATAAAGGTTATAAAGATGATTATATAATATATTTTCACACTCAATTAATAGTAAAAAAGAAAACTTCCAATAATTATTACCACTTTCAATTTGAACAAGGACGTCTCCAAAAATGCAAAAACATTGTGGTTTTCCGTCTATATTTAGTGATTCTTCCGGGTTATCACTGTCCATGTAGTCGCAAACTTGCACAGGCATTGCTGTAGCATCCCTATTTTTGCGTCAAAAATTCCTCGCACGGGAAATGGTCGCAGCGAAATATATTTTTAAAGTTGTATCAATGCCCTTTAACTTGATGGGTGCAGACAGTCCCACGTGGTTATTTCATCTCACATTGAAAGCCTGTAAAATTAGCCACTCTAAATGTATACTACTGACGTGTATAGGCCTACTGGTGATATGTATAGTCCTACACAGATATACATATCGTTTATATTAGGATGTCTGTTAACTTGATCACATGACGGGTCTACTGATACCACGGTTGTAGCCACAGGATGGTTATGGTTTTGGGTTATTGCTAAAACTCTTATTTACATACTGTAATAGAAGACAATGTATCAACATTGATCCATTATGTAACATGCTTATTCCCGGTCGGGGGGGGGGGGGGGGGGGGGGTATACTCCCTGATAAGGTCGCCAATCCATCACAATAGTTATTAACCAATTAACCTAACGCATGCCTTAGGGCTGTGGAAGGAAACCAGAGTACCCGGGGGAAAGCCCATGGGGAGGAGAACATGTAAACTCCACACAGAAAGGCTCCAGCTGGGACTTAAACCCAGGACCTTCTTGCGAGGTGACAGTGCCACCAACCACAGTGATAATCAACATAATCTGACAGGTGGACAAGGATCTCCTTCCTCAGCAATGACCTGGGAGTGCACAGGCCATGACAATGTTCCAATGAAGACTGCAGGACGTATCTACATGGGCTGAGCTAATATTTAAACTGATAGATACACTGTAGCTAGAGTGAAGGACTGGTCTGACGAACATATTATATTAATATCTGTGCCACTGCATGATTTTGCTTTTATCAACAGAGGGTCATTAGAATTCTGTAATAAAATTTGCAAACATGAAGAAAAATTAGGCGCATTCAAATGCTTTGACTGTAGGAATCAGTGACACAACTTATCACCTGCCAGTATGTTAGGATTAGGTAGGACTAGCTTCAAGATTCACACTTGCACAGACCGAACCGAACACAGAATCATTTAAATGCTGTAATATTCCACATTTAGTCTGAATTAGGTTAATTTGTAAATCAGAACACCAGTGTTGTTGAAGGCGCAACAGGTTGGATGTTCATTGTGCAGGACGTTTCACAAAGGGCGGGCATTTCTACAAATGCTTACACCATCAGGGAACTGAACACCTTCAAGCACTCTCCTTCAGTTAGAATCCAACATCTTTTACAATCATATTTTTTTAAAAATCAATTATTAGCATTTTTGGGCAGTCAGGGAACCCCAATAAATGCACTGGAGCTTACTGTAAGTGCCTACAGTCTGATGGAAGGCACAGAATGGCAACGGACAATATAAGTTGCCTCCACTATGCCTCCTTAAATCAGTAAGTAAGGAAGTGGCTGCGCCTTAAAATATGGTGTGCTATGAGCTAAATCTTTTGCTACCTCCTTTGATGTGATTTAATATATGGCCAAAGCCTCTAATCCGTGTACTTATACCCTCCTTTACCGCTTGTCATCGCTTGATCGCACCGCACATTCCCTATCTCCCTGTCTGCACAGTGACTGCTGAGCAGTCTTCAGTAAGCCTTTTCATTTTCTACCTGCATGATACCCATCATGCAACACTTTTTTTTTTTAAAATAGCATAGTGGAACATTACACCCCCCCCCCCCACCTTTTCATATTTTTGCTTTGTTTACACAGGTAGAAAAGGGACCACAGCTTAGAAAAGGCCGTGGTAGGGATCAAACCCCCGTCTGCACAGGGAGGAATCACTCATGGCCAACAGCTTATAGACAGCACCACACGTGCCCAGTGGGGCTTATTATTCACCATTAGAAGAGATCCACAGATGCAGATACACCTCTGTCATCACATTATAAAAAAAATAAACCCAGGAGAAAGATGGCACAGAAAAAAATATCTATTTTAGAATCTATTTCTGTTAGATACACAAATAAAGTTACACAATGCCAGTTTACCAACCTGAATAAGGATAAAATATGACATGGTAGAAGGGCTTTATATTTCAAATGATTCTTGATTGTCTCTCAAATCAGAACACAACCAATGGTGATGGGAAATTGCCTCATGCATTGCCATTTTCCTAAAAAAAAAAAAAGAACAAGGACCCTACAACTGGAAAAATCTTTTTTCCTTTTTCCATTTTCAGTCTTTTATACCCGTGCCGTGTAGCGCTCCCAGGTTCCATTCACACATATTCTCCAAAAAATCGGTAAGTGCCCTCGTACTCAAATTTTAAAAATTTAAACCTGACAAAACATTTTGTATTCCACAAGTATGAGTCACAATATTAATTTAAAAGGCATACATCGGTTCACATCAGGTATATATTAAAGGGAAACCTAAGAGATCATCTAATCTATGGATCCTCAATCTAATCCAGAAAGGGCCGGTGTGAGTGCAGGCTTTCGTTCCAACCAAGCAGCAACACACCTGATTCTACTAATCAAGGCCCTTAGCAAAGACTCTGGTGGTTGATTAATAGAATCAAGTGTGTTACTGCTTGGTTGGAAGGAAAGCCAGCACCCACACCAGCCCTTTCAGGATAAGACAGAGGAGCCCTGATCTAATCCATCGACATGAATCATGAAGCATGGGAGGAGGGGTGGAGACTACTTGGCATCAGGAAGCACTGTGTTGTATGCGGTAAGACTACTGCCAACGGTACCACTGTCTGTATACAGCTGACAAAATCGGAGGTAGTACGATTATTACAAGAAACTACACATCATAGCTTATACAGCCAAAACAAAAAGTTCTCAGGTGCATGCAGTATGCATGAAAAGCAAGCAGATCAACTCGGTGCGATATGCATGCATGTCCTCAGTTTGAAAGTCGGCCTCCAACAGTGTTGTCGTTGTGTTGCAAGTCCACAGCCGTTTCAGTCGAGATTATTGGAGTAGCATGAATGTTTTCAGCGGTCCGTGCTTTGGTTTGGGTCAGGTCCCCGCCTGCCACAGGAGCAGAGAGAAGCATGCAAGGTGTGTGACTCCGCCCCGCCCCCACGTCACATGTCACATGACCATCCCCGAGTCACATGACCCCTTCGCTGAGCTCGGGCAGACGGATGGGGTCGGAGGTCCAGCTGACGGACTGGGCCTTGCAGTCTCCGTCGGGGCTGAAGCGCTTGTTGGCTCTCTCCAGCTTCTCGGACGCGTCCTCCGAGGGGCCGTTGTCCTGGCGGTCCCTCTTCACGCCAGACTCCATTGGGTCGTCCGTCACATCTGCGCGCAGGACAGGGCACAGTGCAACATTGCTGAATAAAACCAGGGCCAATTTGACAGCACTTACAATTTGACATGTAGGCGAAGCACCAGCCAATGCTGGGGCCAATCACGTATTTGCGATCTCACACTTTTACATTGCATTACATTACAGGCATTTAGCAGACGCTCTTATCCATTTACACAGCTGGATATGTACTGAAGCAATTCAGGTTAAGTACCTTGCTCAAGGGTACAACGGCAGTGTCCTACCCAGGAATCGAACCTATGACCTTCTGCTTACAAGCCCAGTTCCTTACTCACTGTCCTACACTGCCGCCACGTTAAAGGGTTAAGAGAGCTCATTCTTGAAGGATGCCGCTTGATAGTGACTGGGACAGAGCGGTGAACGCTACTGACCTCGGGTCAGCTGGGCGGTGCCCTCCTGCTCGCTCCGAAGCTGCCGCATCAGGGCCATGTTCCTCTGGCTGACCTCCTGGTGGTTCACCATGGGCTGGGGATAGTCCTTCCCTGCAAGCAGACGGGAGAGAAACCTCAGTACCGTACCATACCGTACACACACGGGGGTGTACAGCCGAGCGGGTACATTTCAGATTAGGCTAGATCAGGGCTTTCTGGGAACCGCAGAGTATTTGCTCCACTCAGCCCTGTAAGGCATCGAGGTCATTAGGAACACGCATTGATGAGCTTCCACGCTTTCTGATTTCATGTAGAGATGCAGGTTTTTCAGGTACCGCGGCCCCTTTTTAACCTGCTGATTAATTAAAGGCAACATTTTCAACTCTTTCCGCATTCAGAAGACCCACAGGACTTTGCCTGCCAACAAATCAATCATCAAGTCTGACATGCAGGTTTTACCCCGTTTTACAACCCCACAGTTCACTTAACAACTCGTCAGATTGTGATGAGTCTGTAAAGACCCGGACAGCATACATTTACATTACATGACACCACTGGCACCCAGCAGACACTCTCATCCAGAGCAACTGTTTTACACTCCACCAGCTCCCCCCAACCCCCAACCCACCAGTATCCAGAGATACAGCAGGATCTTCACTGAAGCTATTTAGGTTAATTATGCTGCTCAAGGTACAATGGCTGTGCCCTACCTGAAAACTGAACCTGAAACCTTAACCTGGGTAATTTATCCCAGCTCCCTACCCATTCTCCATTATACTACACTGCTGCCATTCACAGCCATCAGTGAGGACAACATATGAACAATAGAACGGACACCATGCTACAGGGGCATTCGATAAACATAACGGAAAATATGACTGCATGTGTTGTCCTACATGTAGTACATGTTATCTAACTCTGATACTATGCCCTCAACCACAGCTGCCGACTGGAAGATTACAGCAACTTCAGGATAATCTTTGCTGATGCTAACTTTCTGTAGCACGAAACATTATCTACACTCCCAGGACAACATCTGGAAGCAGTAACATAGATGATAAGACATTTCATGCAACACCTCTGTCTCATTTCACATTTGATGTTTGTACATTTTGTTAGGTGTAAGTCTTGTTGGGTAACTTTCATGTCAGGTCCCCCTTGCAAATGAGATTTCAATCTCAATGGGGGTTTTCCTGGTTAAATAATGGTTAAATAAAATAAAAATAAAAATACTATTCTGCTAGTTTTGCACTGAAAAGCTTGGCTCTAAAGCTGGGAGAAGCATGCTGCTGAAGGGCAGGACGGTGAACATACCGATTATACACCCAGCCTCCTGCTGCACTTCCAGAGGAGCAGTCCACGGCTCGTAGATGTACTTGGAGGGGAAGTTCTTCAGCACTGGTAGATATTTCCTGTAAGGCGACCCGAACAAAATAAACCGAATCCCAACCGCCACATCCCAACCGCCACATCAACGCCCGAGTCTGCTGATAGATATTAACAAGGTTCTGAGAGGAACGGGTCCTTTAAAAAATCCTGGAGTAAAGATCCCGCCTATTCCACAGAGGCACCAGAGCTGCACAGGTGTAGATATGAAATGATAGATGTGTAGATATGACAATCTCACTTTAGAGACAGATGCAGATAATTTTATTTAATTGGCAGAAACCAATCAGATTTCTCCCCCCGAAATCCCAAACGTGAAGAGAGCAGAAATGTCCCACCTGAGGTACTGTCCATCGGTGTCAGTCCGGCGCCCGAAGCGCACGGGGCAGAAGATGCGGGTGTACTGGTGGAAGAAGGCGCTGGCCGACAGCCACATCCAGTTCCCAGCGTTCACACAGTAGTCTGCATCCAACAGGAACTCCTCAAACACCTGCACACGGTGCAGAGGGCCAGTGTAGAGGTCAGACTCACAACTGCCATCTCAGACCCTGCAAAGGATCTTCCTGCTGTCACCCTTTCAGGCATGCCCTATAGCCTCACTCATTACTCAAACTGTATACTCTCCTCCATACTCCTTAGTACCTTCATGCCCTCCTCCCAGCTGATCCACAGGTCCCCCCTGGTCAGGAAGCAGGCCACGGCGTGCCGGGCCAGGTGGTGGATCCAGCCCTCCTGCCGCAGCTGGGTCATGATGGCGTCGATCCAGGGGAAGCCCGTCTGCGCCTGAGGGGAAGCACCAGGACAGCAGGTGAGCCTCTGAGGCGTCCGCAGCACAGCGCTCACCTCGAACCCGGCACCTCGCTTACACGGGACAGCCACTCACCGTCCTCCATTTCTCCAGCGCCGCCTGGTCCTCGTACCAGCCGATCTGCAGGCAGATGGGATTGCCGGCCATCTTGGTGAAGTTGGGGGTGGCGGAGGCGACAGTGTAGAAGAACTCTCTCCACAGCAGCTGCCCCTGGAGTGACACTGGGGGCAGGGAGTGGTTCTTGGACTGCAGAGGGAAGACGGACACACGCAGTGTGAGTGACTGCTCATCGTGGAACCTATCTGAGGAACACTGAGAGAGCTTTGAAAGCATAAAACCACTCAGCTTTAACAGTGTATCAGATAAGGTCTTTCTTCTTTTGATAGCCTGACAAGGAATGAACATACTGTTGTTACCCACAATGCACCAGGATGGTGATATGGACGCTCTCGCGAGCGTGGCTCACCTGTGCATAGACGTTGGACAACTTGTAGTAGAAGGAGCGGACAGACAAACAGCCCAGGCTGAAGTAGGGACTGAGACCGGTTGTGCTCGGTAACAGGGAGTTTGGAATGGTGCGGGGTTTGGAGAAGTTGACAACCCAACCCTGAGAGAGACAGATGTACATCACAAACACATAGATGTTTTCCCCATGCAAAGTTGGCAGCTATTTCAAACTTTATTCGAAGCTTTATTCATGTATAGCTATCAGAACATTTCTTTTATCGAAGCTATGGAATATATTTTTGGAGCTATGAACTCCCAGACGTTAAAAAATTTTAAAAATTAAAAATAGTGTATGAGGGGAAAAATAGCTTGAATGCAGCTGATTATAAGCAGAACTCTACGGAACACAAGCATGCCAAAAAACTGTACTGCCAAGAATGTGCTTTCATGCACTCTGTGACCCAGTTCCACAGTTCTCATGCTGTACCTGACTCTCAAAATGCTTCTCCAGTCTTTTCAGTCCCTCACTCTCCCCACCAGGCCACAAGACCTCCAGGTCCACCTCTATCCCAAGATCCTCCAGGCTTGGAATCCGGTACTGCTCGTCATTTCCATCATCCACAGGAGTTTTACACTTCCTGAAAGAAAATAATTACCAAGGTACATTTCAAGGGTGGGCCTTCTCTTTCATGGCACCAAAAAACCCAACAAAAAAGACATGGAAATATTTTCAGAGAAGAGCTGTGTACTGCAGAAAAACCTCTCACTGGCTAATCCAGTTTAGGAGCCATCTTGGACCGGGAGATGTGCAAATATTGGCTGAAATCAACCATGACTTCTTCCTTTAGCCAACGTGAAGCCAGTAGAACCACTTTTTTTATCAAGCGAGGGGGGAAAAAAGCTGCACTCCAGCAGTTCACCACAGAAAGCAGCCGCACGGAGCTGCTGATCTCATCTCTCTCTCTCGGTGGGAGATAAGGGCCCACGCTTTCATCTGGAGCGGCACAGAATAGGGGGGGGGGGGGGGGGCTGCCTGATGACCCTGTTCCAGCAGGTGCGTACGGGACTCTGCTGGCTGCGCGGCGGCGGCTGACTGTTTCGCACCTCCCAGCCACGTTTGCGCCGTCACACGTGGAGCCGTTCACGCAACGCAAGCCGCTCGGAGTCTCGGGCAGCATCTGTTTCCGTAGCGCCGTCAACGCACCGGGAAATGATAGCACTCGCGTCCGCTGCCAAGCAACAATCTCCCCATCAGGCCCAGATCCCACAGCTTACTCTCAGATTAGGTTACACACAGCGAAGGGCAAATCACTCCGGGGGCTGTGAAAAATAATCTTTAATCTTATTTTTTTCAGTAGTAGTATTACTTTAATAGCGATGTACTGGCCCAGAGACCCAAGAGAGATGAGCAAGAATGTGTGCTTCTCAGAAGCTTAAAGAAATATGCGTTTCCATTACAAACGCTGTAACTAAGTGCAACTAAAATCCTGGAAAGAGTTTCATTCAATTTGTAGTAGTACCTGGTGTTCTGCTGGGGACATGAGTAATATTGTTCAATAATACAGTCATATTGGTATCTTTCAACCACAGACTGACTATGCGGTGGTTACAAATGTTTCTACTTGAGTGTAAATAGTCGATGAGGGGTAAAGCTCATAAAGGATCCAACGTCTTCATGGACTGAACTGCGCACCTGCCAAATACTTTTCTGAAAAATATATAAATAGACATGTGCGTAACTCAGCAGGTGGTGGATTGGAACGTGAGGGGAAACAAGACCCAGGT
The DNA here is from genome assembly GCF_013347855.1 of Anguilla anguilla. Taxonomy (NCBI): domain Eukaryota; kingdom Metazoa; phylum Chordata; class Actinopteri; order Anguilliformes; family Anguillidae; genus Anguilla; species Anguilla anguilla. The sequence goes on along the minus strand of NC_049213.1, from coordinate 33,380,519 downwards.
GCAAACACTTTGGGGGGGATGCATTTGCTAGGCTGGCACCCACCGGAATTTACAGAGAACGTTGCGGCGTCAGGACACGCCTCTCAGTTATGATTGGCCACTCCAAACTGGCAGAGAACAGAAAAATGGTCTCAGTGTTCAGCTGAACTGCGTGCGCTTACTGGAAGTCCTGGAGCGTGATTTCCCGCGCTGGCTTGTCAGGCTCTCCCAGGACGGACAGCACCTGCAGGAACTTCTTGTAGGTCAGCGGGGGCTCCCCTCCGTTGGCTTTGATAATCCTGCAGGAACAGCAAAGGTCAGGGGAGCTACAGACACAAACGACACCACCCGCCCCCCTCCTCTGTACCTCTCACACTCGCAGACATACATTTGCATACGTGCACTCACCCTCACTCAACTAACCACCCACCTGCAGGTATACACACACACACACACACCACTGCACTCAGCCCCCCTCCTCTGTACCTCTCACACTCGCAGACATACATTTGCATACGTACACTCTCCCTCACTCAACTAACCACCCACCTGCAGGTATACACACACACACACACACCACTGCACTCAGGCACACACACATGCAGGTGTACACACACACCACCGCACACAAGCACACGCAGGTGTACACACACACACACACACATCACCGCACACAAGCACACGCAGGTGTACACACACACACACATCACCGCACACAGGCGTACACAAACACACGCAGGTACACACACACACACCACTGTACACAGGCACATGTCCATACACAATACAGATTAACTCGAACTGAAAGACTGAAGAAGGTTACAGTCTGTACTCGACAGCATATAAATATCACGCTGTCCTTTTAACCGAGCTCAAGCGCTCCTGCGGCATTTCCCTTTAAGTGCAAGCATATGTCAGCTGGCAGGCTCTGCTCTGTGAAAGTGCTGTTGATCTCCCCGCGGTCCTGGCACATGCAGCAGCCAAGCACACTGTATCCTATGATTTTTTTCTTATGAATACTTTATAACTCTGCGTTTTTTTTTTTTTTTTTTTTTTACATAATTTACCTACCTAGCTATCAAATTCAAATGTTTTTTTTTGGGGGGGGGGGGGGGGGGGGGGGGTTTCACATCATACAGAACACTTCAGCGAGGGGTACGGCCTATCTCTGCAGGGGAGACGTACCTCCGGACGTCGTAGAGGGTGTGGGCCACGCAGGAGCGCACGAGCACCCCCAGCTCCTGGCACAGGGCCCGCAGGCCGTCGTCCAGCCGGGCGTAGAAGGGCTCCACCTCGGCGTCGAAGGTGAGCTGCGTGACGCCCCAGCGGCGGACCAGCCGGCGCAGCACGGCCTCGTGGCCGCCCTGCAGCACGTGGAGGCGGGAGCCCAGCGCGGCCAGCCCGTCCCGCAGGTCCCGCAGGCTCTGCAGCAGGAAGCGCCAGCGCAGCGGGCCCATGCGCGTCGCCCCCTCCAGGAAGGCCCGGTCCAGCACGAACACCGGGTACACCGCCGCCGACGACTCCAGCGCCGCCACCAGGGACGGGTTGTCGTGGAGACGGAGCCCCTTTCGGAACAGGTGGATGGTCCGGTGCGTCATTGCCGCGCCCTCTCTCTCTCTCTCTTTCTCTCCGTTCGACCGCTCGGTCTGTTTTACCACGATTACCTGCGCAAGAAAGGTAAGAAATGAACAAATCCACCCCCCAGCAAGTCACCGCTACCAATGCACAGGCACCGACTTCAGTAAGGAGCTTATTAGCCTGTGCAGGTGCTGGGCAGTCATGCTGCACGACTCCACACGAGAGAACACATAATCCAGGAGATCTGATTCGCTCTCCCCGGAGATTAAGAGGAGGTCATGTGACACAACTCCGATGCCCATCTGTACCCGTGGCCATAATGACATCACAAAATGTCAGTTCAGCTCTTGCAACACGCCAAGAGACTTTATTGCTATAGGAACGCAGGGACAGAGACAGAAAAAAAAAATCGACCACTTAACTCTTTAAGGCCCAAGATCACAAATATGCGATTAGAACGTAGCTAACTGAACATTCTAATGCTGATGTAACAATTATTACTGGTAACTGAAATCAATGGAGTCCTAGAAAAGTAACTAAGAACATTGAAAAAACATTTCTAAAAACCTACTCTTGAATGAATCTAAATTGGGAATCTAAATTGGGAGATGCACCATGCACCTTAAACCCTTAATTTGGTTAAACCGGGCAAGAAAACGGTTACCGCCCGCTGATTGCCGTTCCACTGATCTCCACTGCGCCTGTTACATTTCGGCTGAATCGCGCTGTTCTTGTGAGTTACTTGTCTGTCAATGCGACGTGGAAAGGTACAAAGCATGCCCCACCAATTCCAGTGAGTAGGCTACCATGAATAACTTTACCTGTTAATTGAAACCAAGCTCGCTTTCCAGCGGGCTTGAGGAAGGGAAATGAAGAAATGACACGATTTGCACTGAAGGCATGCCAGACCGGTCTTTAGGGTATAGCCCACCATTTTTCATTTTACATGTCAACCATAAGAAGAACATTACGCCCCTTGTATGTCTAAAATAAAACAGAAACATATCATGAAAATAATAAAGCTAATCAATGAAATGAAGCTAAAATGTCCTATGATAATTATGTCTTATGATTAGGTGACCACAATTCCATTCTCAATGAATATTTGTTTTACAGGAAGCTAACTATGGCGTCAGAATTAGAAATAACAAAAGAACCCTCGAATTGTACCTTGAATCAAGACAAAAGTGAAGGAACTCAGCTTCAATTGCAAAATGTGACGCCAAAAGTAGGTCAATGTGCTCAGAGAAGATGTAGGTCAGTATGCGCCCCCTGCAGGCACCGCTGCACAGCCAGCGTTCTCAATAAGCGACAGACAGAACAGCCAGTACCGAGAGCAGATCGCATTAGGCCAATCACTTCGCGGGAGATTTGCATGCACTCATTTTAGATTGCTGAATACCGTTAATGCTAGAATAAGACGTTCTGGATACATCACATTCACAGTGTGTGCGTGTGTCCCAGAGGTGGAAAATTCAGGTTCAGAAAGTAAAGTCCTCCGCAGCATTTTGTTCTAATCGCCTGGCATTGCTAATAAGCACAATTGTTCATACAGTGGGTTGAACTAATTAGTTAAATCAGGTGGCTGAGTTCACGGGTGGAAGAAACACATGGCAAGTCATGACATGACTGATACTTGACTTCTACTTTCTGACCGCTGGACTTTCTACCTCTGATGTGTCCACTAAGCCAGACTCTGGGCCCTGCAGTACACTGAAGTCTGGGAGAGGGCAGGAGTCTATGTTGTTGAGTGGAAACACGGGCTCAGTTATTTTGAGGGGTTTAGATTCCGGAAGAAAAATCTCCATTGACTTTTAACCCTGACGGTCTAACATGAAGTACTGTTCAGGCATTAAACTCTCACGGGTGAATAATCACCTTAAAAAATTAACAAGCGTCCAAAAAGTTTGTTTCATTGGAAATAAGGCAAGGGTACAACCATACAGTCTTAAAATAAGAAAATATGGACAAAGTGACTGTGACATCACCCATCGACTTTCCATGGGCTTGCAAAAAGCGCTTTGATGCCGCAGAAGTGCAGTTTCTCTGGCGCCATGTTGTAAAAACTGGAGCCAGGGACTGCATAGTAGGAAAAAGATGCTTTTTGAATAAAAAAAAAACCACCTTAAACATCATGTTTATAAACTAAAGCATTAGCTATTTTTTGTTTAATCTGAAACATTACTGGTGTCCCAGAGAACCCTGCTCAAAAAGACCCACATTTTGAGATGAAGGAAGCAGATGCTCATATGTATTTCCATGTGTATGCTATTTTTGGCTCCATAACATGACATGCAATTATTTTGTCTAAATGGATTCTTTCCCAATAGACACAATTTTTACATATATGTTATGCCACTGTACACCTTATCTTTTATTGAACCGCAAAAGTGTTAATGGTGGCTCATGATAAATTCAGGAATTTTTAATACTCTGGGATTTTACACTCCTAAAACGCAAAAATGCCATGCAGTGCAACTGCCCAAAGGCAAATACAAACAAATAGAAGTCTTATTAAAATGTTAAATATCATATCAAAACTATTACTCTGACGTGATTATGTCAATGTATATAACTACAGTGCTTCCATATTATACCTAGGCAGTAAACTTGGATAAGTAAAATAATACAGACAAGTAATATTCACAAATGTATGTACATGTATTTTATTATGGTGCATTGGTAACGAAAATAACTTAATGCTGTCAGTCTAGTTAATGTAGAGTGCACAGTTTTCAATTACAACTTTTCTCCATTTACAATAATATTACATTTGCACTAACGATGCATGACTGGGGTATGTTCGTAATATTTTCCTGCCGTTGCAACATATAACATACGTACGTTTTAAAATTATGTTTTAAAAAAAACTTGCCCTTGTAAATAATAACAGAAAACAACCGATTCACAAGCCTTTTCTTTTAAAACCTCGGTGGAGCATGTCTTTGACAAACAGTACAGAACCATATAAACAAGGACTTCTCCTAAAAGGATTGCTTTGAAAGACACTGCCTTTTTGATTTATTTATATTTATTTGTAATCAGGAGAGGACCATCAAAGCTAAGCCACTTTTTTCCTCATACACAAAACTAACAAGTAACTAGCGAGGAGGTTTCCTATGGGAGGATGTTTGCGCATGAGGAATTGCTGGCGACAGGCCAGGCCTAACGGAGCGCGAGCCTTTTGTACACCACAATATACGTTACAAATTATACGTTGCAAGGTTCGAAAGTCTTAATGATTGAGAATACAAAGGCGTAATAGGAGATGATGTTGCTGTAGTTAAACGGAGCTGGTTTCTCAAACTAGAGAAGCTAGTTCCTCAAACTACAGAATGTAGTCCTATACAGCCATCTTCGTAGCTATACGTTGACATATTGTAAAGCTAGCCTACCTTATTTTCTGGAGGTTACGTCTTTGCACATAGGAATTCACAGTTGCCCTGTTTTCTTCGACTTGCCTTAGACTATTTTATTTAGTTTTGTATTACTAAAACTTAGTAATTAAATAAGCTTTTACTCAGTTTGAAGGGCAAACTTGCATAATGGACTAACACACAGCCCATCCAATGCAGGTCTTTCCCGTTGCACTTTGCTAGGTCTATAGTAGCCAAAGACGGTGCCTATACGTTGAGACTGCCGCATTTTATAGGGATGTACGCATATAGTAGTGTCTAAAATAAAGTATAACCTTCATAAAGCGCATAATAACACATAATGGTGTAAGTGTTTCTTTGGCTGTGCAACTTTGCAAATAGTAACATTTCGTGCCTTGATGGCATTCTTAATATACAACATTACACAACAGAGTAACACCCCTCCTGCAACAGAACACTTTAGTTGAGCCGCGTTAAGCACTTGTGAGTTGAATGGGAATGTGTTGTCGGGCTGTTTAAGGGGCGTATTCACTGGCGTTTCCACTGCGATATACTGTAAGGTTAGGCTTTGGTCTAATGAAAGTTTCGACCAGGAGATATACCAGCATGTAGGTTTTCACTCCAAGGCATCTTGTTGAACTGCTAATTACTAAAATTAGGCGTTCCAAATTACGGTTTAAATGAGAACAAACCGGACGGTAAATCTCCAGGAACAGGGTTGCGCCAGCCCGGGTCTACATGATACATTTTTATCTCGGTTTTACTCTGAAATTATCTTCTTATCATGAAATTCCGTGATTCTCTTAGATCTAAGGGCCTGACGATTGCCTGCAGATCTTGCGATTATAAAATCAATATTTTGTCATTTCATGTTTGAAATATGACACACATACTGCTTGGTGTGAATAGGCCATATCTTTCTACACAGGTGAGGTTTGGAGGTGAAAGCCACGTGTGGCAGTGCTAACATATAAGCTGGGACATCTGCTAGCAGCGCAGGTCTATATCAGGACAGCACAAATCTGTTCCTGGAGATCCACAGTCCTGTAGACTTTCACTCCAATAAAAGCACTCCTGAATCAGCAGCTAAGGATCTCATTGAGCTGCTAATTAGTAGAATCGGGTGAGGCAAATTTGGTTTGAAATGAAAACCTACAGGATGATAGAGTCTCCAGGAACAGGGTTAGGCAGGTCTGATCTATATCTTTGTGTGTGGCTCCAGGCTGGTGGGAGACAGCCAAGATGGGAAAGCACTCTGACTCTGATGCCCTCCTCAACTCTGGTGAGTGAGAGAGGTGGCATTGCCATGGAGGGCCATGTTAGTCAGGCAGAGAAATACACTACATGGCCAAAAGTATGTGGATACCTGACATGCAGAGTCTCATCCAAAATTATGGGCATTAATATGAGAGATGGTCCACCCTTTGCTGCGATAACAATCCCCACTCTTCTGGGAAGGCTTAATACTAGATGTTAGCAGAGGTGGAGCATTGCTGAAGGGATTTGCTTACATTCAGCCAGAAAAACATAAATGAGGTTTGGGCACTGATTGGGTGATTAGGCCTGGCTAGCAGTTGGCTTTCCAACTAATCCCAAAGGTGTTGGATGGGGTTGAGGTCAGGGCTCTGTGCAGGGCTGTCAAGTTCTTCCACACCATTCCCCTACAAAACCAATTCTATATGGACCTCGCTGTGTGCCCAGGGGCATTGTCATGCTGAAACAGGAAAGGGCCTTCCCCAAACTGTTGGCGAAGCACATAATTGCCTAGAATGTGATTATATGCTGTAGCATTAAGATTTGCCTTCACTGGAACTAAGGGCCCTAGCCCAAACCATAAAAAACAGCCCCAGACCAAGGGTTGTCCAGATACTTTTGGTCATATAGTGTACATGCCTGCTCCTCAATTCCTCTATAGATGGCAGGGAAGAGCGATGACTAATATGAGCTAATCATGCCTGTAGGTCTGTTTCAGTCTTCTTGCAATTTTGAGTAATTTTTCAGTAAAGCAGCTTTGGTCTCCAGGACAAAACCATGAGAGACCTGAGGGCAACGCTACAGGGGCAGCCTAGGACTGGGGTACACAAATTAGGCAGTCAATTTCTGCAAAAGTTGTGCTTGGCAAAAGTACCCATCTCTGGTTGCAGAGACTCAGAGCTCACACATCCAGGACCCACATCATGCTTACAATATAAAGGCTCATTGCCATTTGGAGTTAGGAGGATTGAGTTTGGAGGATTGCAAGGGCCCTGACTGACAGGGGCCCTCAAAAAATATTTGAAGATCGGATTATCTGTGGTGGTGGGGCCCAGTGTGAGATCTTTTCATGACTGCACACTGCTTTTAGCCAGCAGCCCTCCACCTCACTGACCTGGTCCATCAGGTTTGTCTCCACTGCTTTCTTAAATGAATGGTTTAAGTTTTGTTAGCTTTTGAAGGCTGATCTGCTTCCATGTCCCCCCTAACAGTCATACATACTGAACATACATGGCTGAGGTTGAGTTCGCTGAAGATTATCAGTGCTTTGGTAAAGTGAACACTGATGATTGATTTGGACTGATTAACCGATTGATCTCATATTCAGCTGCATTGTTTTTTTATTTATTTATTAAAGTTTGTGGGTAATGCAGAATTATTGACCAGTATTTAAGTAACTCAGCTTGTTTCCTTTGTAATGGTAACCTACCATTAGAAGAAGAAATAATGTTTCCTTGTATGTGGAGTTGATGGGTCCTTGTCTGTTTGATTTGTAACACAAGCTCCTCTGGCTTGCTGTGACCGGAAAGCTAAACGAACCATTATGTTTTTTTTATTATCTCAGTTTCTCTGCATTGCTTAGAGTTAACTGGCTGCTTAAGTGTTCCTAAGTCAGGATATGGTGAAAATCATTTAAGGAGCATTTTGCCATTCAATGAAGGATTGTTCAATGAACAGCGAATAGTAAGGAGAACATCCCTCCCACTTTTTAATCTCTCTGCACTGCGAAATGTGTAGATGTTGCATGTTCTATCAACAAACAAAAAAATATATAAAAATGGTGAGTCAGTTATGTTTTTTCCCCAGAAGTCGCTGCCCTCTAGTGGACACTAGACGACATTCACACAGAATGCACTTCGAAGGATTTCTCATTCAGTCAGGGATGCTTGACATCTTATGCAACACCCAGAAATTGGACTAGCATGGGTTGCTTCTGTGCATACAAAACTATGTCCTGTTATGTCATAGATGTAGCAACGATACTCAGTCTCACAGTCTGACCCAGGCAAATTTCACAGACATTTTGTGGAATTTGTGCCAATTTAGGGGCTCTTTCAAATAAACTATTTCACTGTGACCATGATTTTAGACCAGGTCTCCTTGTTTAAAGGACAGCTGTAGTGGATGGCTACTTTCACATGTGAACAGGTACAGTACACGATGCAGTGGATTCAGCATTTACAGAAAGTGTTGTGTAACAGAGCAATGGAAAAGAGAAAAGGACTGACACATTGACAGCTTTTAGCATTCGTCATTTAGTGGAAATGTACAAAAAGCAGAGGGGGAAAGACAGAGCCAATGCAAAAACAATAATCTAGTAGGCCAAGTCTGAGGAATATCCCATCCACAATTTGCTAGAAATTAAAGAAAGAAATTATTAAATAACATTGCAAGTGACTGTCTGAATTATTAATTTTAGCCAAGACAACCTGATCAAGAGTATTTGCATTATTTGCATGTGCTGTGTGGACAAGAACAACCACTGCAATTGACCCGCAAATCAAAAAATATAAAGCGACACCAATAATTATTATCTCTATTATTAGTTATTAACTATATTTTACAATGTGCAGGCTTATTAATTTGGTCATGGGTATTATCCACATCCGTAGTGGTATCCGTCAGACTAAAAACACCTGGCTGTCAGGGGAAGCTGTCAAATAACGTAAAACTGTCTGTTGGTGTGCGTGTGTGTGTCCACTGGGTGACACTTAATGAAACTTGCAGCTGAAAGCAGGCAGTGACCGATTGTGGTTGTTAAATGTTTTGGGCGGGGTGACCACAATATCTCCCGCCCTGCATCAGGCAGGACATTAGGCGTTTTTTATAAGTAAGGACAGCAACACATGCAATGTGCGACTCTGTGGTGGTGTGATGTAGCGGTGGTGAGAACTGAAGCAAACTGTCAGGCAAACAAAGGTTGCATGCCACACGAAACCAAGAAAGGAGACATGCCTTCTTTCGCTAAGACCTGAGGTCCACTTCTGCTCCTGTACTTCTGCTGCTCGGGCAGTTCCTCAAATGAAGGAAACAAAGGTGTTCTTTCTCGGCCAGGAGAGAAGAGGTGCCTGCATGTGACCACCGGCAGAGCTGGTCTAAGCTTGTGAAGACACAGAACAGGGCAGAGCTAAGGTTGTGAGGAAGTGGAAAAGAGCGAGGCTGAGCTTCTGAGGACTCAGAACAGAGCTGGTCTAAGCTTGTGAGGGCACAGAACAGAGCAGAGCTAAGGTTGTGAGGAAGTGGAAAAGAGCGAGGCTGAGCTTCTGAGGACTCAGAACAGAGCTGGTCTAAGCTTGTGAGGACACAGAACAGAGCAGAGCTAAGGTTGTGAGGACCGAGAACAGAGCAGGTCTAAGTTTGTGAGCACGTGGAACAGAGCAAGGCTGAGCTTGTGAGGACTCGGAACATACCAGGTCTAAGTTTGTGAGGACGTGGAACAGAGCAGATCTAAGCTTGTGAAGGTTGTGGGAACTCTGGAGAGAGCAGGGCTAAGGTTGTGGGGTCTGGATCCAGCTAGTAGACTCATCTCTCAATGAAGAGTCTGTGACTGCGAACGTCACTACAGACAGGTAAGACAACAAGAAAGGCTGTGTACTTTCAAGGTCACAGTTATTTAGTTCCTACTAAAAGCTTTTACTGCAGATTTATATGATGATGATGATGATGATGATAATGCTTATTATTATTATTATTATTATTGTTGTTGTTGTGTTTGCAATTGCAATCTTCATAACAGTCATTTCTATGACACTGACCAAAATTTCTGTATCAAAAACACATTTACTTTGTGATTGATCATACTATATTATATATATATATAAAGATAAAAAATATACTATATTAAGAAAAAAAAAAAAACAAATCTATACAAGACAAATAATGAATAATGCCCCCTGGTGGTAGCTTACACATTTCAGCCAGTAGCTGGGACAGACATGAAATACATGCAAATACATGTCTGGTACAGACATGAAATACATGCAATGAGGATGCTAAATAAAACACAAAATAATGTGCACCCATTCTTTATTTCTGTAAATGTATTGTGGCCCATACACTTACATTTTAATAATTTATCATAGCAAACAATGGCGCAGAGCAGAGTCCACAAACCTTTCCTTTACAATGTCATTGAGGGATCTGTTAGTAGCGAACAAAGTCTTCACTCTTTGCGCACAAGACATGAAACATGGTGGGGAAGCGGTGGTTTTTACCGCTTCAGGCCTAAATTGTTCACTGTCTCTGAGGTTGTAATGTGTGACACTTCCTCTTTCATATCGGTAGCACGAGCACAACATTTAATCTGCAACACAATGCCTGCAGTAGTGAGTAAGCAATGTCAGCATACTGCAGCAGAATGAATGTAGAAACGACATTCATCATTAAATACATTTTATATGGGACATTTTAACCAAGAGATGATAATTCAGCAGGCAATGGTCACAAAGACCTCTGTGTTTAAGAGAAAGCTGATGTTACAATAATGATAGCTATGAATAAACTGATCTTGGTGTTGTCATTTTTGGATGCAGGGGGAGCAATTTGACTTTCAGTAGTGCTTGAACTGAACTGTCAAAGAGCGCGTGATAACCAGAGGTTGGTGTAACAGCGTGAGGTGGCAAAAAAAAAAAACAGACAGGTTTTGGTGGTCCCTATGCAAATATTATGACCCCTTAGTGTCACTGGTAACCTAGATTTCAAACATTTCCTAAGTGGGCTTCACTTTGAAATCACAGGGACACATCCATCCGGTATTTTTTCTGCACTGTGCATAGCTATCTGAGTTGAACAAACCTATGCATATCTGGTCTAACCCACACCGATGTTTCTCACAGAACCTTAAATTCTCAAGCCAGTGACTTGAGAGACTGAAAACCGAGGTGTTTATCCCACTCTTCCTAAACATGAAAAGCTCAGAAATGTTTCAGAAGTTGTTTCTGTGGTTTCTGTCAGGACAGGGGGTAAATTAAGCAAACCTTCTCATGAATGGATACTTCAACACCTCTGCCATCACGGTTGAGTGGATTGATAGGGTTCAAACCTACCAAAGGACAGAGCTGACATGCACGGGCAAGCCTGCTAGTTCAACATTAAATACAGTGGGCCCACAGTTCCCACAGCTGTCCCTGTCTAAAAATAACACTTTATTACTTATTCTTTAAGTAGGTCCTCTCTGGAGAGGGTTTATGGGCTGTGTCCAGTCACGGGGGTACCCCCCTGACACATATTCCAAAAAATACAATTGGGGGATTTTCCACTGTCAGAACTGAAATCAGGAAATAGGAAGTAGAGGTATCGCCCTCTGGTTTTGTCCACTTTCATTTTTTTTCTGTGAAGCAGAAATAAAATTATGTAATGTGGAACAGCAAGAAAAACAAAATTCTGTCCCAATTCTGTCAAAACTTAAGTGCAATGGAACAATTCCCAATGAAACAGACCACCTCTGCAATTATTACAATTAAAGCCTGGTTGCTATCATTCATACATTAATCAACGTTCTTGTTATTATGAATAATATATTGAATTAATTAAAACACTAATGCATTGACAACAAACAGTGTATTTACAGAGATATGTGCAGTTACAAACTGTCCAGTGTGGCACCTGACCAAAAACCACATTATAAAATGGATAATAAGATAACCCAGAGAGTACTTCAGCATTTATTTTTTGGTTAATTTGGTTGTGGTATATTATATAACATATAGTTCTTACGTTTAATCAGCATTGGGGGAAAAATTCTAATAATTGCACATGTTTCAAAGGTATACACACCCTCTCTATTCTCCCAGTGTTCTTAATTCTGCCAGAAGTCTTCCCCTGAGGAGTGAAGTGCTACTCTTTTGTTCTTCTTTGAGGGAAAGAAAGGCCACTGTATAGATTACATACAGAGGAACAGGAACAGGAAGTCTGTTACTCTTTGGTCCGTATGTATCAGCCAACGCAGAGAGCATGCTTTCCTATGCCACACTAGAGCTGTCGTCCTGTGTAAACACTGCTTTCTGTGTTTACTGTAATGTTTGTACTGCACACTGGACCAACAGATAACATGCTTTCCTATGCCACAGTACAGCTGCCGTCGTTTTTATACTACTTTTTGTGTTTAATGTTCATACTGCACACTGGACCAACAAAATCCTACAGATCCTACAGAGCGGATTGCTTTCTCAGACTACCTTGTTAGGTACGGAGAGGCAGGCATCTGCTGCTGTTCTGGGGGGGGGGGGGGATATTTAGTTGGACTCACTGTCCATTCATTAAAAAATAAGTCCTGATTCACTTGGTGTGTCTACTTATTTTTAGTGGGTTAATTTTTTTAATTAATATAAAAAGTATACTTCAGACTGGTGTATGAATATTAACCTACAAATTTAAGACCTATTCATCATTTTAAGAGAATGGCCTCAGGTGTCTATTAAGTTCTGGTTGCACCTCTACTCTCCTGGATTTCAAAGCTGTAGAAAACCCACACTAACTGTACAATGCATTTTCTATGATTACTGTACATACATCACCAGGGCTGACATCTATTTACAGTAGCTGCTTTGATTATGCAGTTGGTGATTGGTTACAAGGTGATGATGGGTACAATTTTGCACGTTACATACTGTTTCACTCTATTTGAATTCACATGACACTGCTTTGGTGAAATACGTGAATTAGCCGTTTGAAGGCAATGAAGCACTCAGACTGACAATGAGAGGAGCAGCAGTTTCCTCTCGGACATAATTCCCTGTTATTTCAGTGTGCTAATAATAGCTCTGAAATATTCCCAGGCAATAGCCTTGCAGTTATCTTATGTTCCATTCCAAAGAAAGACAAAGCAATGGACAGGAAGTACTGTGAAGCCCAAACACACGATCCACACGGTCGGGACCATCAGAAACTAAGAGGGTCAAAACCACAGGTTTCTTGTGGAAGCAACTGCGCAAAAGTGATTGTACGCTTCTCTGCCAATTTAAAAAGTTAACCTGGTTTTGATGTGCATTAGCACATAGCATTGATAATTAACGCTGGTCTGCTCACCTTCTGTGCTGGTCTGGCAATTAACTGCAGTGTGGTGCTCACTGGATCTGCTAAAGATAATATCTAAGAAAGTACATTTGTAACATATTTATAATTTCATTCATGACAACTACATTTTGTTCATTTTAGACAGGCCTGAAATGAAAATTCTTTTGAGCCCTCCAGTACAGTTTGCTATGCTGGGGGCTCAAAAGAATTTCCATGCCCCAGCATGAATGCAAAACTGTCAAACTCATATATGCACAACTTTTTTCTATCATGAGGCCTCAACCCTTCTCTGCCAATACTGAAGGGTTGAAGCCTCATGCCCGTTCAGAGAGACACAAGCTCATGCTCACAGAAGTTTAGCATGTGTGAGTTTTGACTATTTCTCTTTCACGTCGGGGGGGACGGAATTGGTTGCAGTAGCTCTTGAGAAAAGAAGTGCGGTTTTCTCACGCCCATCACACGCGCTCACCAAAAAAGTTCCTTTCACTACCGTTTCCTGTGCCTGATTATAAAGCAAACAGAAAACACAGTTCACTGTTGTGATCGGAGGGGGGGGGGGGGGGGCAAAGAAAGAAAATATGAGATAAACTTGAGTGAATCAGCATCGTGGTTACCCTGTGTTCAAAACAGCATTATCAGGGCTGTGGTGGAGCCGTACTACCAGCTGCATTCAAAGGGAGGTCCCAGAGAAGTGCAACCTGTGCTGGTACTGTGTAAACCCATAACGCCTTCTTCCAGCTACGTGATTATCCTCCAACAATGCATTACTAAAGGGACAACCCAACACACACACAGTTCAACAGCTGGCACAATTCAATGTAAATGCGGCCGCCAAGGGGGAGATGCATGTTAGTGTGTTTTGAAAAGTACCACCCCTTACTCTACACTCTCAGAAAATAAAGGTACCATTCAGTACCTAGAAAGGTACAATTGCTTGTCACTAGGACCTTTAGAGGTACAGTTTTGTACTTGTACAGAATTTGTACCCTTGTGTACCTTTATTTCTGAGAGGGTAGGTACTGATGAGGGACCTGCATAGATGCAGCCTTATTTTTATTTATTTTTTTTCTAGAACACAGAACATGGCGCATAAAAATCAGCAGAGCAGGGCAAGGATGGGAACATGGAACTTCTCTTCCTTACGGATCAATAGTGAGTATCCAGTCGTCCTGAGGAAAGGATGAAGTGCACTGGCACTGTTGATAGCTAACTGTACACACACGTAGACTGAGAACACATATCTACCTATATTTTACCCATCCTTTGATTCAGTGAGGTTACATAGAAATTATAATCTAGTTATGACACATTATCATAATTTTTCCGCAATGGTTTTTCAATATCCAATTGCAAAAATAATCCCCACACCATAACAAGGTGTTCACATAAAGCACAAACAAAATAGGGGAAGAGCAGACTAATGAAGCAAGAATAAGCACCACCACCAGATATTAGCCTTCCTCATTCAATATGGCAGTGGTTCTCAAACTCGGTCCTGAGGGACCCCACTGTAGGCTGATTTTCATTCCAACCTCAACAGCAATCCCAGAATTTATGTTATGTTATGTTAATTTTTTTTAATTAGGTGCTTTTCATGTTTTAGAGCTGGGGCCCACAGTTTTATCCAGAAAGGGCCAGTGTGGATGCACACACCTGATCTTGATTCTACTAATCAAGGTGCTTAGCAATGACTCTAGTGATTGATTCGTAGAATCAGGTGTGTGCACCCACACTGGCCCTTTCTGGAACCCCAGCTCTAAAACATGAAAAGCACCTAATTAAGAAAAATTAACAGCTTGTTAACATTCTGGGATTTCTGTTGAGGTTGGAATGAAAACCAGCATGCACTGGGGTCCCCCAGGACCGAGTTTGAGAACCACTGCAATATGGAGCCTGGAGGTTTCACCAATAACATGCTTTTTCTCAAAACTTCTGCTTAACCACTTGTTTATTGCTTGTTTTGTCCAGGTAGAACTACCGACGATGTTGGATTTGTGCCAAGGCCCAGGTTATTCTCCTCAGTGAAAGCAGACTTCTGGAAAAGTGAGTTATTTATCTTGCTCTTTGACGGGCAGCAATAAAAAGAGAGCGTTAAAATTTAAATGGTATTTTCAAATTAGGTTTCGTAAAAATATGACGGTAAACACTGAGTGGCCAAGACATCATAAAAGTGTATTTTTTAATAACCTTTTAAAAAGTGAACATATTCAGTGTGTATTTAACTATAATTTGAAAGCAATTTCAACCGGTGGCATGAGAATATTTTTGATGAATACTTTTACCCTCATCAATGTTTCAATAGATGCTAGAATATCCAAACATCTGATTTTATTTGGTCCTCAAACAAAGTGGATTAAAACTCACTTTTAATTTTTGATTAATGGTTATTAAAATGTAGAACATGTGGGGGCTGCTGTTCTGGCTCATCCTTTTGTTGGATTTGTCTAATGCATGGATGGGCCCCACCGTCTGGTGTTCAACTCAGACTGTGCCAGTGCAGATTATGGAGGTTCCCAATTCCGCATAATTAGCTAATTAGCATCACCCAGGGATTGAAAGGTTTATAGTCTGCTAGGATGACAGTTTCAAGTACCTTTCTTAAGGGCACAATGACAGTGTCCTACCCAGGAATCGAACCAGTGACCTTTACGTTACAAGACCAGTTCCTTACCCATTACACTACACTGCTGTCCCCTTTGTCATATTTATTCTGCAATCAAATGGAATACACCTGGCCAATGTAGGTTGTTCATACAAAGCTGGTGAATACTTGTCATTTTCAGATTTTCATTTCTAATGCAATGCTAAGACATCTAAATACTTCATTGACTTGACTTTGCAACAGGGCAAAATCAGAAATAATTAATGGAGGGTGAAAACTTTCTGAAGGCACTGTATGTATGCATGTATAAATAAAAAGGACATTTAAAGGTAGATTATTTGCATCCTTGTTTTGTATTTAGTTTTGTCTGGTATTTCTGAAATGAAAACCATAAATCATTAAGCTTCATAATAAAAGTGTTTTACTGGATAGCTGTAATCCGTTAGTTTGTGTAAACTACATGCACTGTTGGTGAATAATGAGCTGTAATCTTGGGATTTCCCAGCAGATCCTGACCCGTGAACACGTCGCCACAAAATAAATGTCTAACAAGCTGCTTTAGTTAGTTTAACAAAGGGGCTGTGCTCTGTTGTCTTTCTTTAGCGACACGTACAGCAAAGGCTACCTGACACAGGTAGCAGGTCCGCCCCTCCTGATGAACGCATGTTGATGAGTTTGGTTCTTTTGAGATTCTATGGAGACGCAGCAGACAACATCGACCCTATATAGCTGCGAGAGCACTTAAACTTTTTGGCAAACGATAACGAAAGTGGTCGTGTCTTTTCCATACTCCATGAATTAGCCAGCTGGTTTTCCGATGGGTTTCCCCCGCACTTACGTGGAATAGGCAATGGAATATCCTGCTTTACTGTATTTAGTTTAGCAGTTGAAGGAAATCGAATTAATCCACACGCATCGAGGTGACTCGGACTTGAACACAGTGCATACGGTGAGATATGAGCGGAGAGAAGACGAAAGGAGTTACTGGGCGACTAGGAAAACTGACCAACTTTCTGAAAGAGGCGACGAGGAGTAAGTAGCCAGTGTCACGTTTTTGTATTTTATATAGACTAAACGTAGTTGGTTTATGTAGTCACCCTTTACTCCGGTTCAAGATGCCCAACGTTTTTGTTTGAGGAATTAGTGATCTTAAATTCAGGACTGCGAAATTGGTTCAAAGCATATTTTAAATATGTTAAACAGTCGATAGTTAGGCTATGCCTTGTTGCTGCAGATGTTCTTAAAGTGCAAGAGAGTATGGCTATTTACAAACAGGCTAATACCTGGCCAACTGCTAGTTTATTTAGTGCCAATTTAGTGTATTAAATATATATTTGTGTACGCATAATATGTGCAGACACGGTGCCGCGATGTTATTGATTTAGTGAAACGTATCGCTAGTTATTAAATCATTTTACTGTTGCTTTAAATCGAAACATTTTAAGCTCTGTTTGAGAAGTAATGCTTGAGCATTTGTAGTGTTATAAGAATTTGTAGGAGAAATGTGTGCATATGGTATGATAGTACAATGTCTGTCTGGTTTTTAATCATTGACTCCAGACGAAAGTCACTGTTTGCGACCTCTGAGTCAGCGGTAACATTCCGGTCAATATTTCTTGAGTCGTCATCGGGGTAAAAGGTTCTGTCCAGCGTGTAAGATTTCCTAATGAGGTTGAGGTGCACGCTAAGGTTGGAGCAGCATCCCGTCCTCTGCAGGAGAATAACATCCTCAAGTTTGAAGCGTTTTTGGGAACAAAGAGAAGCTATCCTTTTACACCAGAAAAAAGGGGTGGAGAAATGGATTTCTTTTTAAAAGGGAGTGAGCCTAATAAATTATTTTTCAGAAGCTATTTTGGACTCGGTGCAGTCGGCAGAACAAGGGATACATGTGGAACTTGGTTAAAGGCAGATTTCACACTAAAATTAGGATGTTCTTGTCCCCACACAGATAACTCATGGAATAGGCTCTCAGAAGTGGTGACTCCCTGAGCACTATTTTGGGTGTTCAAGGTCAAGCTTCACCCGTAATGCTGCATGCTGTGTGTACAATAGACAAACATGTGAACCTAAATGGGCAACGTGGACAGTTTTCCTCACTATATATTATGTTCCTGTGGCATTAATAATGTCTGTGAAAGGACTGTCAATAAAATGAAATGGTTAATTGGCATCTGGTGGTCATTTCAGAGATTTTCAGAAATCTCTGGTGTAAAATCCCTGCCTTGGGCTGCTTGCTGTGTGCCTTCAGTTGACTTTGTGGCAGCAATGCAGGCTAATTCCACACAAAGAATTTTTTGTACTGCATGTTTACCACCTCCTCTGCCTTGACTGGACAAGACAGAACATTACTGTACAAAACACCGGACGGCAGCAAAAAGCCAATGCCAATTACAGTTAGTTACCCATACAAACCAGTGGCAGTCAGTGCGTAATCACAGGGGGGCTGACGACAGTGGGAAGGAGCTGTATTATTTACACTCTGGTCATTTAAAGCAACTTACAAAAGTGTATTTCACAAATATGCTGTTTATATATTGTGTCACGGGCTGGCGAGTGTATAATTAGAATGAGGAAAAAAAGAGCCCACACAAGATGAGGCACGGTCTGCCTTCTGTGTATCCGACTCATATGTCATTCTCGTAAAACTCTGTCACGTTGTTGAAATGTAGGCGTAGCATTGAGAGCAAGCATAATCGTTTTCTGGATGTGCGGGTGGTGAAATGTAGGAGCCCAAAGTGTCTCTTGTCCAGCCTGAATACCAGCAGAATGGTTACTCTATGGAAAGATGGCTGCAGTAGAAAAAGCACTATGGACATGACCTCTGACCGTGCACACCCCCTTCCATATTCACATGAAAATATCACATTACAAGACATTACAGGCATTTAGCAGATGCTCTTATCCAGAGCGACTTACACAACTTTAACAAAAAAAAAAAATTTTTTTTTTACATTGTTTCCATGCAGCTGGATGTATATTGAAGCGATGTAGAGGTGCCTCGCTCAAGGGTACAAAAGCAATGTCCTACCCTTTAGGTGACAAGACCAGTTCCTGACCCATTATACTACACTGCTGAACACATCCACCCATGTCTTAACTGTTTTATCAGAACGTTTATATCTAAAAGAACGTGTATCTAAAAAGTTCAAATACGTAGTCTATTGATGGGCTGTTTGGTGGTGCTGATTAATAGCTGATTTTGGATTAGTGTGTTTGGTCCCAGATAGTGAAAAAATGTAGAAATAACTCAGTTGATAAGTGGAATAGGATCCAATTCAGTTGTTTGTCTCTGTGTTCGTATCATAACCGATGTTAAAGGTCTGTGGGTTGTGACAAGTTGAAGCTGGCATCATCCTCAGAAAATGATTAATCTGTGAGCTTTTGGAACTTTAGCTCTGGGATATTTCTCTGGTGTTTTCCTTGCAAAGGAATTCAAATGGAAATTTGCTCTCTCTTCACACTTTTTTTTTTTTACTCCCTGATGCAATATATTTTCTTATCCATGTGCATGAAGTGCAAATTGTAGTAAGACTGCCCCCACCTCAACCCACCCAGACTTTGAAAAATTAGCATAAAATTGTTTTTAATAAAAAGAAAAACTAAAACAACAGATCTTTGAAGATGGTGCTTAGGATGAACGCACATTCAGGTCGATTTTCAGACCAAGAATTCATGCGTATGGACCAGCTGACTACTCCAGAAATAAAACTGGCTAATCCGGTGGTACCGGCTGTGTGACTCTGCACTAACCTCTGTAGTCATGTGAAGGAGGGGTCTGTCATGGAGCTGGGTGTGTCCTTCTCTCTACTGAGGGAAGAGAGTACAGAGAGTTCCGCACACTATGACAAGCATGTGGGAAGTTTTTAAAATGATGTTGATCGATGGGCACTACACGGAGATAGTGACATCACACTGAGTTTGTCAACCAATGAGAAACCTCGGTTAGCAATTTTGAGAAGCCGATCGTCTTTCTGGAAAGATGAGTGTTTTTCCCATTTAATGCTGGAGAGAAATGACCGCCTATGGAATTACGTACATTTAAAAGGAATGTGAAATGCCTCAAATGTTAAATCAACCATTAATTCAAAGTAAAATAACATCAGTGATAAAAAGAGACCCCTAAGGCATATTTCAGCATGTGATTTGAATGAAATCACTAAAGATAATGGCATTACAGTGCCTGCTTGTATACCAAATCGCAGTGCCAAATGATTGCTTGTCAGAAATGAACAGCAGTCAGACACTTAGGTTTGTGTGGTAAGAACGTGCACACGCAGGAGCTGGTCTGCTTGACTGTTGTGAACATGGTTTCTACTCGTTCGGCTTTGAGGTCATGGCCCAGGTGCCGTTCCAGTGCTAAACCACTTTGTGCTGTTTGTCCTCTACCTCGGCCAGGTGAGAAGTCGCCGGGGGAGACGGTCACAGAAGCCAATGGCAAGGCGAGGCCTCCGGCAGGCCAGGAATTCAGTGAGTTTTTATTTTTTATTTTTATTTTTTTTGGTGAGGAAGCTTTCGCTGATTTTCCTCCCTGACACCCGAGCCTCTCCTCCTCAGAGCTCTGTCATCTCCGCTGCTGGGGCCTCTGTTCCCCTGGCTCTCTTTTGGCTCTCTGGTTCTTGTTCCCACTGTTCTCTAGAGCCAGTGCAGTCCTGCTGACCCACAGGCAACACGGCTGAGCTGGAGCTGCTTTTCACTCTCCCCTCTCTGTTCTCTCTCTCTCACTGAATACATCTAATAGACTGAAGGTATAGCAGACTAATACTGGTGATAACCGGGGGCACAGGCTTAGACACGCTTGTGTTAGTAATGATTATAATGGCCATCAATCATTAAGCCTCAGGTCTCAGTGAGATGTGCTACACACTTGTGAGGAAGGCATTGGGACTGTGGCCAGATAAGCAGGGTCTTGGGTGTAGGGTTTTTTTCGCCTTCAGAATTGTAAGTCCGCGTTCCAGACCACCGTTGTTTTCATTTACCAGTTGTGATTGTAACATCAGCATGGGAATGTTCAGTTAAGAACATTCTAATCACATATGTGATCTTACACCATAATGGTTTTTTTTTTTTTTTTTAAATCAAATGTTTCTGACAATGGTGGTGCAATAGCTGGTGTTAAAGAGGAACACAAGCTATTGCACCACCAGAAGATCTATTACGTCCTCCTCACTCCCTCTCTTCATAATACATAGCCTACGTCTTCCTCCCTCCTCATTCCTTCTTCATGATTTTATCTCTCTCTTGCACTTATGTCCCCTTTTCTCAATGTCTGTTTCTTATTCACTCCTTTGCTCTCTCCATTGTTCCAACTCACTTGTTGGCTTATTTATCACTCCCTCTCTCAATCCCACAGATGCCGTTATGTCCATCGAGGATGAGGAAGTTGATCATGGTCGGATGAAGACCCTGAGCAACATGTGGAACAATATTCAGGGGAAACTCACCAGAGAAAGTGAGTTTTCCGTTTCCCTCAGCCAGGCATAATGGCTGCCTTACACAGTGGCTGCCTGACATGTTTCTGTCACTGATCTCAGCTTATTTACTTGAACCACTGAATGCTGATGCCACAGGCCACCATCTTGGTAGGCTTTAAAATTACAGCTAACATAGCCATAATTGTGCTGCTTTGTGGACAAGTGCCATGATATTACGATGTTGCATAAAGATTATTTGTTGTTTCTCATCACCAGTGTTATTATTAAGAGTAGGAGCAGTCCATTAAGTGGATAAGCGGTTCGATAACAAAAACACACAACACCATAAACGTAGTGCTTAGGAGTTTAATTAATGGTTTTATCATGACTAAGAGCAGCTGTGCCAACAAAATGAGGTTATTTAGATTTGGGTAAGTACGGCATGCATATGGTCTGTACAGTACGTGTCCGGGACGGGAGTTTCCAGTTTGTTTTCCTTTTTCATTCGCATGTTTACATGTCCTCTTTGTAATGCTGAGCTTGATCTGCCTGTTCTGAGCGAGTAAGTGAATTTTGGCAATTTAGCTGGCCCCATTTCACTCGAACACACAAACTGAGGTGGGCAAGATGAGCTTGTTCTACCAAGGCCCATGGTCCTGGAACGAGCTGCAGGCTAAACTCAAACTTGATTATCTCATCTTGTTACAAGATTTTAAAAGACGGATAATTGATATTTGTCTGTGACCTGTTCTTGTTTTAAACCCTGAACTTATTTAACACTGTTTTAGTTTGTATTTTATCATGTTGGTTGTTTTATTCTGTGTGCTACTGTTGTCATTGTTGTTGTTTTTGTATGCTGTTTTATACTGCTTTGGCCCTGTCTTGGCTAGGTCTCACTTGTAAAAGAGGTTTTAATCTCAATGTGACTTCCTAGTCACATAAATGTTTACTTACTCATATACTGGCATCAGACGAGAGCATATTTTGACATCATTGGGCAGGTCCTCCAAGTTAACTGAGCTCCACGCTGTAAACTCAGTGTTTATATTATACCAGGCATTAATTCTGTTGAAACGTGTCCCACAATCCAACCACTTTAACAACAGGATGTAATTGTTGTAGAAATTTAAGTTTTTTGACCGTGGGAGAACTAGTTTGGTTGTAGGCACAGGCGAGAAGAACCGATGGGTTCAACTTCCTCTGTGCGCACATGTATATGTATATGTGTGGTTCATACAGGAACTATAGTGCTAAGCTCTGAAGCCTGAGACAGAGATACACCAGGGAGAACCTACGCCAGAAGGTTCATTATTTATCCAGAGAGGCCTGTTCAGTCTCATCCAGTCTGTAAACCACTTAGAACCTTTTATGAATGTTTACATATCACTGTGGTGAGTCTGCCTGTCTCTGTGTGGACAGTCTGGATGTCTTCATGTGTGAAGTGTGTCTCTATTGTGTGTCTGTCTGTCCATCTGTTCCTGTGCAAAGCCAGCCAAATTTGTCCGTGTTGTCCCTCCTTCTGGGCCAGCTTCCTGTCTGGCCTGGCAAAGAGGCTGTCTGTCTGGCCATGTGGAGCAGCTGTCCGTGTGTCCTAAGCAGAGGCAGTCTGTTTGTGGAGCTCTGCTCACCTCAGTGGCTGTGTGGAATAACCTGCCAGGTCATGTAGTGGAGGCATAAACTCTGGGTCTTTTCAAGACCAGGCTTGATAATGGTGCTGGATACTATCTGGTTTGTGGGTAGACAGTGAGCAATAGGTACTCTTTAGAGGTAGGAAAAGCATGACAAGCATTGTTTGGCTGGATGGCCTGTTCTCGTTATTGCTATGTCATGTCATGTCATGCTATGTCACTTCCTGCAGGAGGTGCTAAGGACCCCACCCCGCCCCAGGGTGTGGCCCATGCCCTGTCCTCGTCCCCGGGGCCCTCCCCAGCCAGAACCTCTGCGCAGGAAAGGTGCCATGCCAGCGAGCAGTTCTTCTTCGAGTACCTGGTGGTAGTCAGCCTCAAGAGGAAGACAGAGGGAGGCTATGAGCCTCAGATCACGTACCAGTTCCCCAAGGTCAGTCAGCGCCACCGTCCCTCTCCGAGGTACTGCTGATCAGGGACGGGTCAAAGAGCCCTGTCAGACCTGTGATCTTGTGTAGTGACGGTTCAATTTGCTCTGTACAACTCTCAGATTTCTGCTTTTTGAATAAAACAATTTTTTAAAAATCATATTGCTGCAGTTTATGGGGAAAGTGCAGTACATGAGTACAGCATCCTCACGCATGACATGCATGTAGATGTCTGGTAAATGGGGAGTCTTAATGCTTGTGTTACACCTTTGATTAAGTTGTTACTGGTAAATGGGGAGTCTTAATGCTTGTGTTATACCTTTGATTAACTTGTGACAAGTCACTGGATTGAAGCTTTGGTAGTGGAGTGAGTAGGTGGAGATTGAAAGTGGATGGCAGAATTGGGATTGGGCTGGACGGGAGGGGTAAATGGGCAGGGATGTTAATGGGAATGGCAGTGAGAGGCGTGGCTTTGAGATGACTGGCGGCTTCCTCTTCAGTGTGATGGGATGCTGAAATTCCAGAAGCAGGAAGAGGAGAAGACCCTGAAGGCAATCACCCTGTTCTGCTTCCCTGAGGGGATCAGCTGGACCCCCCTGACAGAGTACCGCAGGTGACGCAAAAAGAGCTACATTTACACAAAGCACTCATATTTATTGCATGTTGTGGCTGAATAATGCTGGAATAATGCCATCTGTAGATTTTTGGCAGTTCAGGAGGAACTCATTTGTGGAACCATGATGTAGACTGTGTGACGATCGTGAACAGTCACTGGCTCTCTCATTCTTTCTCTCACTCTCACTTACGTCTCTTTCCCATTCACACACACACTGTCTTTTTCATACAGTGTAGCCAAACATTCACATCATGGCTACTGTGGAATTCTTTTTTTTTTTTGTAGATACAGAGATGATGTTGTCCATTTGTGGGGCTTGTGCTGAGGGCGCCCTGACATCTGGCTGGTTCCAGAGATGTCTTGTAACTATAGTATCTCAGAACCAATCAGGCAGGGGTTAACACCTCACCCCCACCCCCACCCTCCCAGATCAGCTCAATGCAAATGTACCTGTTAGGGCTATATGAAAGGACAGCTAAGATGAGGGCCCCTTGAACAGTTTGTAACCTTACCTGTGTTCTCACAGCCGGCCGTGTGAATTAAACCTTCCTGTCTTTTTGTTAGGAACATTGGGTTTGTCTGTTCAGTAACACCTCATTGATTTTACCCTTTCGGATTCACTAACAATAAAAGCAGCTGATTGTACGTCTGTAAATCAGAAATCTGTGCATAGTCCTGCTCATGGGTGAAGTGGTTACCCTCCACCTACGCTGTTGTGTTCCATCATGACCTCCTTCATGAGAAAGTTTAACGGAGGCCTTTGTGCGCAAAACCTCTGGTCATCTTACACGCCTACGCTCTGACCCAAAAACCAAATGATGTCATTGTTAAAGAGGGAGGCCCGTCTGCCAGCACTGTACCTTCCGTCGAATACTCGCAGTGCCTTTTAAGTCCTGTGTCTATTTGCTGTGCCCTTCCTTCTCTTATTGTGCATTTCTAGGTCAAGAATGGGAACCTGTTTTACTGGGCAGAAGTAATGGTGTTGTAGTGTAATGCGGCAGCCGACGGGCAGCACCTGTTCTGCGCCGTGCTGTAGTGCAGTGCAGCTGCAGCAAGGTGGCGATCAGATTGTTGATCGTGGAAGCTTTGCCTCTGTTGTGATCTCGGCTCTCCACGCGCAGAGCGTTCCAAATTGTGTCATTAGCATGGGGTTGTGTTTCACGTCTTGTCTGAGCTGTATTTGCCGCACACACACACACTCGCGCACACACACACACACACTGAACACGGGCGTTCTGAAACGATGCATAACTGGTGTAAAAGGAAGACGATACCCAGCTTTTGACGGGCAACCATTGTCAGGCAGCATTTGACAAGGCTGCGCTTTGTGAAGGACCCGTTCTTGTCTCATTCTCCTTCCTGCACTCTTGCCTATCATCTGTCTTTTTCATACACTCCCTTCCTCTGCATTATCTCTGTTTTCAGCCCTGGCCCCTGTTCAGTTCCCCGTTCCCCCTATTAATGAGAAAAGTGGGCCTCCATGTTGTGTTGAGAGACCAACTGGAACCTGTAACCCAATTTGTCATGTCTTTCTGTGTCAACTCTCTTTTTCTCTCAATTTTCTCCATCTGTGTTTTTCTCAGTAGTTTCTCAGCGGTGGGTTGTTTTGTATTCTTCCCCAGCTTCTCTGCAGTTTATAATGGTTTCTTCATCCATCTTCATACAGTGAGACCTTCTCTTTCGTTTTGACGGAGGTTGATGGAAGCAGGAGAAATGGCTACTGCAGGAGACTGCTGGTAATCCTCTACAGTCCTTACCTTTTACTGAAATAGGATCCAGGGCTCACAATCAAGGAAACTGAATTATGTTTTTTTTTTTTAAATTTTTTTTTTTTTAATGTTTTTTTGTTGCAGCCAGGCAGTCTGAATTTAGCTCTTCAGCAACTTTGGGTATTAACTGGGTTATCTGTTTGTTAACTTTAAGTTGAACACTGTTGAATTGGTAGCAGTGGTATGGTAGTAATAATAGCAATAATAATGCATTTTATTGTGATGTGCATTTCTCATCCAGAGGGTTAGAATATTGCTAATCATAATGTCACTTGGTGTATTTCTGGGTAGATGGGTAAGGAGATATTGGAGGATTGAAGCACTTGTATTAAATGGCAGAATGATAGAATGTACTCGTATTGTAATGGGTTCTGTCATTTACTTCAGCCCCATGGCAAGGGAGCACGCCCCCCAGAGGCCTATTGCATCATCAGCCGAGTGGCCTGTTTCGGACTCTTCTCAAAGGTACCGGAATAAAGCCGTTGCATTTGAATTGGTGTCTGTTTTTGTTCTTCTTCTCAAATGTAACTATGGAAATATTTCAACAGTTTATATTCCTATATGACAATGGTTTCTTATTCTTGCATATTGTTTTCTATTCCATTTGCTTTAGTTAAATAGCATTTTACATTTGACACATTTGACCAATTTATTATTTACTGCACCATATACTTGTGCATGTGGTAGTATGTGTATCCCTAATACTGGCTTTTGAGCTTGTGCGTAAGGTCGAGTGTACAGATTTCTGTGGCAAACTTCCTTCTGAGCTACAAGCATCATTCCTCATAAATATCTGTGTTTCAGAACCTGATGGCCCTTACCTTCTGAATTAAGTTCTGGTAGCTTTGAAACATGGAAAATAACATGCTAATGAGCAATATCTAGCAGATATTAAAAATTGAGAAAGGCCATTGTTCGTCTGGAGAGACACACTGCTTTTTTTTGTTGTTGCCATAATTGTGGATTGACTTAGTACTGAAATATGTATTTGTTGCATTAAGTAGAGAGGTACGTGGGAACAGTGTGTGTGTGGGCGCGCTTGTCCAACACTTACAAAAATTACAAATTGAGGAAGGTCAAGGGTCATCTGTGCCTTATTCTCTTGAAGAGGCTTGTTTTTTTCGAAGGAAGGCGGATGTTTTATTTGGATGCACTCAGCATGTGGCACTGCTGATTATGACTGAGAAACCAGAGATGAAGGTCTTAAAAACAACAGTCTTGGCTGACCTTTAAACTCATTACGACAGATGACTCAGTGAACTTACCGGAACGAGCTTGCTTGACTTCCCGGGGTTTTCCAATGAGAGCCGAAGGGAAGATTATGTCAGCCAGTCAAGCCAATCGTTGATATCTGTGTGTGTGCTGTATGCGTAGTGCGTGTGACTGATTTGACTTGGTTTTTGCACAACTTTCCAGTATTGTTTCCCTGAGGTTAGGATGTGAGATGGTTAAGCGCTACTTCCACAGAAAGCAAAAACCCAAAGTGAAACCTCAGTCGGTTTGTGCCAAATCCTGGATTCCTTATGAACAGAACATTTCGTCTTTCACATGAGGGGGGGGGGGGGGTGCTACTGTACTTGAAACACAATCAGCAGTAAATGTAAAAGCACGTTACATTACAGGCATTTAGCAGATGCACTTATCCAGAGCGACTTACACAACTTTTACATAGCATCCATTTATACAGCTGGATTTACACTGAAGCATTGCAGGCTAAGTACCTCGCTCAAGGGTTTGATGGCAGTGTCCTATCCGGAAATCAGACCAGTTTCTTACCCATTATACTACACTGCCAGTTACTAACAGTTCATTAGTAATATATTCTCATTAATAATATATTCTGTATTAATATCTATGGGTTCTAGTGTCAGACGGCTTAACATACTTTTCACACCAACAGCACATAAACTGTTGTATTGCGTAGTAGTCTGGAGTATCTGTTTGCCCCATTGCGTCCGCTGTTGTCAGGCTTCCCTGGTGTGCGACAGTTCAGTCTGTCTCTGTTTCTCCTGTGTCCTGGTTATTGCTAACCTGTCTTGTAAAGCATTAATAGTCTTGCAGAGAGATCCATGGCTCTACCCCAAACGCTCGCTATTCGACTCACTGTATTTGTTGCAGTCAAACCAGTTTGGCAGAGATTTAGGTGTAATAATTTCCTGACTAACTCATACCACATGTAGCATGATGTCATTAAGGGGAAGTGAGAGGGGGTGTAACTGCGTTATTCATATCTCACTTAATGAACTAACAGTGTGATAATGAGTTTTCTCTGAGTGACATAGGAATGGGTAATTGACAGTTTGGTGGTTTGGCATAAGTTGTTGAGCAATTTCAACTTCACCTTCTGGTAATAAGGCAACATTTTCATGCTGACAGCTTTGTGTAGTTGAATGTGCTTGGTGTAAGAAATGGACAGGATTATTGTTGTCAATCCCACACCAGGATGTTTTTATCAGTATATTCAATGCCCTGCTGTGTGAGAACCATCTCCATGGTGCTATTTTACACTCTTGGATATTCCAAGATGGCTTGTCTTTGAACTTCAGACCTACAGAGCTTACCCTGATGACAACAAAAATAGAATGTTAAGAGAAATGAAGGAATTGGCCTGTAGTTCAGGGCTATTCAACTTTATGGCAACCAGACTGCAAACAAGACTAGCATTTTGACAACAAGCATGCCTTGAGTCAAACAGGAAGTAAATCTTGCTTAAATGGCCAATAGCGTCAGATGCATACCTCCCACAGGGTAGATTACACAACACGCATGAGTTAAATGATCATTTAGCCATGTCACCAAACCAGAAATAATAGCCATAGGCAACCCACAGAAGATAGATACAGATTTAAAAAATAGAGGCCGTATAGAATTAGAAGAGAAACATAACACACTGAGGGGACAGAGATATGTATCACACTAAGCACAGTTATAAAAAGCAAGACAGATTTAATTCTTCATTCAAGCCCAATGATGTTCAACGTGTATTATCCAATATGGTTTTCTGTGAAGATGTGTATTCTGCCTATAATGTAATGTAATGTAATGTATTCACCCTGTGAACACCCCTAGAGCAGGGGTGTGCTAAATATTGAATAAAAAAAACAACCAAACAATCATGAAATGACAAATCTCTGAATCTGTTTAAGAGAAGTGTCTGTGTTTCAGATCTTCGATGAGGTGGAAAAGCGGAGGCAGATCTCCATGGCGATGATATACCCTTTCATGCAGAGTCTGCGTGAGGCGCCCTTCCCTGCTCCAGGCCACACGGTCAACATCAAGAGCTTCATCCCCGAGTCGGGCACAGAGGTAGCACACACACACACAACACATACACACACAACACATACACACACGTACATACAGACACACAACACACACAAACACACACACACACACACACACACACACACACACACACAACACATACACGCACATTAAGGCAGGTCAAAGGGGCAGCCGACAGTCTGCTTTCAGTATTGCGTGTCTGTTCACAAATCCTCCTGAGTTTGTTTGAAAGGGATCGAGGAGGGAGGAAGCGATCTCTTTTCCTTCTCACTGAGCGGGCACTGACCTATGTAGTGTTTATTTAAGTGGCTCATGGAAGGTGGGAGCCCTATGTTCTACGAGCCGCTTCCATTAACCCCATGCGTGTTACATTACATACATTACAGGCATTTAGCAGCCGCTCTTATGCAGAGCGGCTTACACAACTTTTACAGAGCATTTACATTGCATCCATTTACAGCTGGATATATACTGAAGCAATGCAGGTTAAGTACCTTGCTCAAGGGTACCCAGGAATCGAACCTGTGACCTTTAGGTTGCAAGACCAGTTCCTTACCCATTATACTGCACTGCCGTGCGGCAGACGATGGGCTGGTGTTGGTAAGGTTCTGACCCGGCTCTCCTCCCGTCGCCCCGCCCGTCTGATTCAGATCATCAGCCTGACCCGGCCCCTGGACTCGTGGCTGGAGCACGTGAACTTCCACACGCTCTTCCGCTGCCTGACCCACGAGGAGGTGCTGCAGGTGTTCGCCGCCACCGTCCTGGAGCGACGCATCGTCTTCGTCGCCGAGGAGCTCAGGTACACCACTGCGTCAGTCCCCAGCGGGATCCCACCCTGCAGTCCTGCTCCTGCCCCCCCCCCCCCCCGCCCCCCTTCCCCCCCTCCCCCTCGTCTCCCAATTTAATTTAACTTCAGCCCCAATTTGTGTGCGTTTGTGCTCATCGCTGCAACCTTCCCTGCCAATTATGCCTCATCTGCTGATCAAAGTATTCAGGAGCAAGCAGGCATGGAATTCATCTTGACTCTGAATGTTTGACTTGCAATTTTTCCCCTCCGTACTGGTTATAATGAGAGCCAGACAATTTAGTCTCACTGGTGCGTGACATTTGTACGCACCAAGTAATGACTTGCATTGGATAACCAGAGATTTTGTGCTTTAGTTAACTAACACAGAGATAAAATAATTAGTGTACAATTCAGTTTGACATGCTACTGATGAGTGTTTATGATACATTTATAAAGATTGAAAAAACAATAATTACAAAACAGGAAAACGGTAAACGATTATTGATTAACAAATAATATGATTATTATATGATGGCAGACAATAAAAATAGCTGTACTAGTACTCATGCTAATTTAGCAATAGTTCTAATTTTATAATACAAAGTAGACTGAGAATGAAATGTACACCTTCGCCCCCCCCCCCCCTCCCCCAGCACTCTGTCTCAGGTGATTCATGCAGTGACTGCCCTCCTCTACCCCTTCACCTGGCAACACACCTTCATCTCCATCGTCCCGGAGATCCTCATCGACGTCGTCATGGCACCCACTCCCTACTTGCTGGGGGTGCAGAAGCACATGCTGGACTCTGTCACAGATTATACTGACGTACGTGTGCCTGTCATGTTCGTGCTCTCTTGCATGCATTTGAACTTGTTCAAGTCACTGAGTGAAGACCAGTCATTATAGGGCCAGTTTCTGACTACAGTGCAAATACCCTGTTGAGGAATTCCAGGTTTGACAGAACTGATGTTTCATGTTAATCTCAAGGTTCTTCAGATGGCCTGTAAGTACAATACCTGCCCATGCAGAGCTCAGCTGTCAGTGCATGTCATGAAGACATTTGCAATACTCAAATATGTCCATGAAGAAGTTTAGTGCCTGTTTAAAAACTACTGTGGAAAGAATAGCTGGGTTGTGTATCGTAGTTTAATGCCCTCATTTGCGAAAACGAAAAAAGGATGGCATAGGAGTCCTCAAGACCTTAGATGCAACAATTTAAGGGTCACGGATACAGAGTTGTAGGCTTCTGTTTTTAGGAAATGTTTGAAGTCATTGTCTGCAGAACTGTTGAAATTAATTTTGCCATTGAGACTCCAGATCTTTGTAGAATTCAGTAGCCGTTCATCAGTCCTCATGGTTTCCCCTTTCTTCTCCCCAATAGTTGCTCATTGTGGATTTATCAGAGGGAGCAGAGAGTACCTTCATTACCAGTGTAAGTGCCAGCAGAACTTTACAGTAGGTTACCATAGATTACTGTAAAACTTTGAATTCAAGTGCAACTGTGAATAATAAAACACATCAGGCCACCAGCTCGCCATCATCTTAAATTAAAATGGGATTTTTCTGTAGATAAACTCCTGAGTGTCTGTGCCTATTTTCCATACTCAAGACCACTATTTAAGAGGGTTGTAATTCTCAGAGCAGCATTTGGCCTCAATATTGGGGGGGGGGGGCAGTAAATAAAAAACAATACTGGTAATAACCATACCAATTACAATATGTTTGAACTTTCTATTATACAGATGGGGGATGAGGATACCATCCTACCTCGGAAACTAGAAGAAGAAATCCTCCTGGCTTTAAGTGCTAGGAAAGAGAATTCAAGTAAGTGTCTTTTTTGTGGTAGCATTTGCCATAATAAGGTGTGTTTTCCTGCAGAGAATAGTTTCTTTTTCCTCCACAACTGGTTAGTTGAACATAGACACACATTTGATTGTTTCATATCTGATCACTGTCATTTAAAAATGAATGGCCGTGTTTGTATCTTAGGTTTTTCCATGACTTCTCCTGTGCAATTCTCATGTGACCAATGAAATATGCAAAATAGGAGATTTAAACGTATCTTCGTATTTGAGTGATTGACTGCTTATCTGGAGATAAAAGAAGCGAAATGTTTACAACATGCTGTAAAAATTCTCTGTGTGTGTGTTTGCATGTTCGTAGTGGCATTTTGTCATGGGTGGCAAAAAAAAAAAACTAGGCCGGTTAAAACAGCAGCCAATGATTTTGTCCCAAACGTTAAAAAAAAGATGAAATAGTAAGTGATCAAACAATGAAAGGGTCAGTGATACCGCTGCAAAGAACAAACTTAGAAAATGTAGAAGAGGGCTCCTGTGGTTGTGAGACTCCTGCTTTCAAGTGACCGAACCCCCCTCCTGTGTTCGCTGAAGCCCCAGAGGAGCTGAAGAAGGTGGTGTCCGAAGCCTTCCTGCCCTTCTTCGTGAAGACGGTGGGCCACTTCCGCGGCTACGTGAAGCGCGGCGGCAGAGGCCAGCCGGGCGTCTTCCAGAAGAAGAGCTTCTACAAGGCCGTGGAGCCCAAGGCCACCCGCCATTTCGTCAAGAGGTTCATCCAGACGCAGATGTTCGACCTCTTCGTCCAGGAGGTGGAGCAGCAGCCGGCCTCGACGGAAGGTCGGTTACGCCTGGATGCTGTAGCTGGAGGGGCAGCCGTGCCTCTCACACGTGCCCCTCCCCCCCCACCCCCCCCCCCCCCCCACCCCGTTTCCTTTCTCTGTCTCTATGCGTTCCTCTCACCTCCTGCATCCCCTTTCTTTTTCTCTGTCTCCATCTCTGACTGTACAGGTCTCTTTTTCGTATTCTGCATCACTGCCACGTACGTCGACAAAGCAGACAGACCGGACGGCTTTTTGAGAATTTGAGAAGGGGTCCAGGTATTGCTGTAAAAAAACGTTTTGTCACACGTCCGATATCACACATTTGTCTCTGTACAAGTGCTTGAATTGATTGATACAATCATAGTATTCAAGAAGAAGGCTTGAATGCACTGTTGTGTAAACCAGACCATTCCATTTTTAAATGACCAAATTCTTCTTTTCCATGTAGGTTAGTTGGTAATTCGTAAGGTAAAGAGTCCTGAGATGCTTTCTTTGGCAGCCTTCATTTGTCTTGTTTTATGCTTTTGTAATATGAGAAATAAAAACCAGCGCTTATGATTTGCAGGCTCAGTTATAATAAATGAGAACGTTCTGAAGATGTGCACAAAGGACACATTTTGACACATGATGACGGTTTACATCAAAATAGGCTTTGTGCATAAATTGCAGAAACTGTGTTTATTACAGGGATGAGAATTATTTTGCTTTTATTTCATTTTTGTAATAAAAGGAGTGCTGGCTATTCTCCTAACAGTAAGGTTAACTTTTTTTAGGACCAATATAATCTCTGATAAAGAGAATTTTTACTTGACTGCAAAAAGCTGTTGTCTTTAATACTTTCAGTCTCGAGTCTTATCTATTCTTCTTTCTCTTCTTGCTGCGCTCTCTCCCCAGCTTAGCTTGCCTTTTTTCCCCTTTAAGCAAAATGTGATGGGCATCACAAACCATGATGACACATATAGTACAGCGATCACAACACAACTCAGTTACATAAAACAGTGACGCACATAATGTGAAATGTTCAATCCCATCTCTATTCAGGTCAAACCTTGGAACCGACTACAAACACCCTGATTTTCATAACCCTTTGAGGGTCACTAATTAATCTGGTTAATTGTTGTTTTTTTCTTTTTTAGGTTTTTTCCAGAAGAAAATCGCTGAATACCAGGAAAAGAGAAGAGCAGAAAAGGGAAAGAAAAGCTAAAATGGAGTCAGTGGGGTCTAGGAACTAGGTCAATACTGTAGATAGGCCTGCTTTTGTAAATATGGCTTCCAAGAGTAAATAATGTATTTTTTAATCGATAGGATATCATTTTTACATTGTATATCTACATTTGTTGGGGGGGGGGGGGGGTTGGTTAAGCTGTTACTGGTTCATGCTGCTATAAAGTGGTCGATTTTGTAGTTTTAAATAATTGGGTTGGAGAGGTATGTTTTGAAGCGGATACTTTGTCCTGATGTCTGACACGGGCAAAGGGTCCTATTCTCTCCTCTCCCACACTGTATGTCTGAGCCTCCATTTTACTGCATCTCCCCTTATGTGATGTAGGAAGGGAATAAAGGCAAATAAAGAGTTCTTTTAATGATCTTTTCAACGTGTGTGTCGGACGTGCCATTGTTGTCATTTTGAAATGGAGCTCTGAAAACGACACGGCTGAGACTGGGCTACTGGGACTGAAGTGTCAGTTATCATGCCCTCATGGTGGGATATTGCTCTACTGGTCACAGAAACTGCATGTCCTCCAGGGTAGACTACATAAGGAACACACACACGCGCACACACGCGCACACACACACAGGAGGACCTTCAGCCGACCTCCATCACCGCTGTCAAGAATTGTAGTTGTTGGCTGAGATTTGATGGACATGAAATCTGGACATTGTGCCCATTTCGATGGGCCACTGTCAGCGTAGGCTCACACATGAACCGCATAGACTGTTTCATTTAAAAAAGCAACAGAATAAAAAGAGAAACATGCTGTGGTAAGGCTGCAGTAGTGCTCTCCTTCACTGTTCACTGTAGGATCCCTGTCTGTTCATTTTCATTAGTATAATCAGTGACCAGAAAGCACACACACACACACCTGCTTAAAGAGACCTAGGAATCATTCAATGAATTTGGACTCCATTATGTAAACTTAGAGATTACACACCAACCAAATGCAATAAATGTGTTCGCTTGTATCACACAGGAGCAAACTGGGGAAATGTAGCGTAGCAGTTTTATTCTTTTACAATGGCTGTTATGGCACAGTAAGTACAACGAGGCTTGAAAGATAAACACTCCAGAGTTAGTGTAACTGTAGTGTGACAGTTATAACAATGTTAAATTAGGATTAGTTCGCTCTTTGTCTGAAAGGTTATAATTTGACACAATGACACTGTTGTAGAAAAGGTATCAGTGTATTTTCTCCTGCTGGTGACAAGTTAATCGTTAGGGATCATCCCCATACTGTAACTGAGGGTTGAGTCTAACGTCTCAAAATACATTAAATTTCCCTCGTTTGTATATTTAAAAAACTGATAAAACAGCAGTCAGTCATGATTAAATCAAACTAGTACAGCTTTAAACTCATTTTTCGGTACACCTATACATACAAAACCCCTTTGTCAGTGCCTGATGAATCCACACCCAGTATTAACCTTCATGGATGGTCAGTAACAGAAACAATCATTTGGCAGCTGTCAGATTTCAGTAAATAGCATCTTCGCTAACCCAAGTGCACCCCGGGTAGTGCTTGTTTTCCAAACAAACAGCTTTCGTAACCGGTAATACCCTTCAGCCTGCTGTGCCAAAAGACCCACGTGTCAGTGTGTGACACTCTCAGGTTACACAACTGAAAACATCTGAGGAGGAAAAAAAAAAAAAAAAAAACATTTTGCCGACTCTGATCTCCCCTTAGATGCTATTAATATGAAGCGCCACAGAAAATGCTCACAGAATGGGGCTAAACCTGTTCCCTTGCTCTGGGTAGCCAGCATGCAGAGCAAAGCTGCCGGTTTCTCATTTCACACGAATAATGTGGGCAGGAACCGGAGGGCAGACTGAGGTAATAGCAAGCCAGGACCCGCTGCGTTAGCGGAAATAATGGGCTTACGTTCAGCTCAGTTCAGCACAAGACACAGCATGGAAACTCGAGATAGTCACTTCCCTTTCCCCCATGCACTGGCCACGCTTACGTCCACAGCACATTCGTGCTTTACGTTCAATATGAAAAGTATAGAGAAATGATACATTTCTTTGCATAACGCTTATGCTCAACATATTCATTTGACTCGTATAAAAGATCCTTTCAAGCAGGTGTTCTGCAAAACTTGTAACTAACATAATCAACCACAAATTTAAGAACGCCTGCACTTTCATGACAACTAAACATTCATACAGCTCCGTGCCTCAGTACACTTTTGGCACCCTAGAATTACAGCATATTCTTATCCTCACACGGTCAGTTACGCATCTCATCTTAAATAGGTAGTTACTGTAGAGAACCCCATAAGAAACCAAGGCCAGCAACCCAAAAGGACTATAGACAGAAACAACATATATGTTGCTATGATTAATGTCTGTAAATAAACAGGATACCAACATCAGCTCATAAATTGTTTAAATCACAATATATTCATATATTCTGTAATATCAGGAAAATGATGCTTTTCCTGTGTTATTTTGATGGTGCTACTGTCGTTCAGAGACCCCTATGTATTCTCACAATTCCCCGCTTAAATTCTCTCGGAACTGCTACATTTCACCTTCTTGAGACATTTAGACTAGACTGGCGCCCTCTAGAGACTGGTTAACTGTAATGCAACACAATGTGAATAGGCATGAGCAACAGAATAAGTTTCGATTTTCTTCCAAAATGGAAATTTGTTAAAATAAATGAGTATATAAGGTGGGCGATTTGCACCATCCAATTAAAGCTCTGCTCAATTTAGTTAATAGTTTAATAAGCAGCTCTAAGCACTGGATCACAATGCGGTCTCCCTCTCAGATGCTAAGGTCAGGCATCTGCCACTGCGGCAGGGGCATTTTAAAGAGTCACGAGGACCGATATGACAAAGCAATGAGCTCTGAGGACACCTTTAGGCAGACGCTGATATAGCCTGCGCAGTATCACTGCAGAAAGGCCTTCACAAAGACTCCGGCACTGAGGTTTAGAGGCAAAATCAAAACTGCAACCTACATGCTTCTGTGATGTTACAAGCGCTCAATATACATGACCTTGTAATGTCCCCTTAAGCAAGTAAATGTCCAGCTCTGTAAAAGTACCATGTATAAAACGAGAAGGTGCTTTTGCAAGGAAATAATTAATAAACGCATCCCACCGCAGTGCTGTAGCAATAATCTAGTCCCAGTAGAGCAGAAGCTAATGATCACATGCTATTTTCCTGTTTGGTTTGATTTGATTTGTGGGAATGACTTTGAAATATGAATCATTCACATGATGCCCGTGTTCTATAGGCGGCTATTGACTAAAAAATCTGCTTCTGGTCACATTCCATTCACAAACGGTTACTAAAAGCTGTTAAAAAAAAAAAAAATGCAGAATAGTGATGATTACAGGAATTAGTGGCTGTGACTCCATGAATCTGAGATTAATTATGCTTAATATCCCACAGCATGTTGTATTAGAAAGAGTATAAAGGTCTTCAGTGACAGCCCTGTGTGGGTACGGGGTACATTCACTATAAGTGCAGTTCCCTCCAGTGGAAAATTTTTCCATTTTCTGTCCAAACAGGACAGCGTAGGTCCGGTGCAGCAGACGTTCTCTCTACCGACTTGCTCTTCCTCGATGTCGTCAGGAAGGCGAGCGGTTTGGGCGCAGCGTGCTCAGGTGTTGCCGACAACGTCAGGGGGAAACTGCACCCGAACCTCCGCGGTCGCCCCCTGGTCAGGTGCTGCCGCCCAAGAGAGGAGAAGTTTCTCCGTGGTTGACGGGCAACCTCACGTAGTGCGGCGAGTCGTACAAGTGGGTGCTCTGCAAGTTCGCCTCTGCGCGCAGCGTAATTTTCTGAGGAAAAGGGAGAAGTACGAATTTCATTCTGATTTCCTGCACGGCTACAGGAACTACTGTGATATTAGTTAAATAATCAGCAGTACATTTTTTTTTTAAACTTCAGATGGACAAATTTTGGTGGGAGCAGTAAGGAACAGTGATGTCCCAAACCATAATCTATTTAAAGCAATAACAGGAAGACATCACAATGCTGTCAATGTTACATCGCCTCGATCAAAACTGTTAAAAGGTATGGCTACAAAAGGTACGACCACAAAAATCATTCCAAAGGCGGAAACTGCCGTCAGTTAAAGACTATATTGTAACTACAAGCTGAGGCGGTGCTTTGGTCAATGTCCAGTCGAGCAGGTCGAGACAGGTGAGCCCCTTACCTGAAAGTCACGGATGTAGGTCAGGAAGAAGCTGACAAAGGAGAGGGCTAGGGACCACTCCGATATGGTGCTGACGATATGGGCGGTGTAGCCCTAAAAAGAAAAAAGAAAAAAATACAAAAGACCACATCACACTGGGGACACTGTCACACCAGATAAGATATACTTTTATTGAACCCCGTGGGGTAATTTTTCCTCTGCATTTGACCCATCCTAGTTACTTAGGAGCAGTGGGCAGCCGCAGTGCAGCGCCCGGGGACCAACTCCAGTTCTGAGGCCAGTGCCTTGGTACCAAGGGCAACTGCACACCAGATCAGTGCTGTCAGGTAAGACGATGTCACGGTTAGGAGAACTTCAGGGTCAGGGACTTCAGTGCACGCTCGTGTCCGCGGGTTTCACGGCACTCACGGTTTCCCCTGGGATCCAGTGCAGCTTCTTTTCCACATCCACCCCGGGGAGACTGCTGTACATGATCACGGAGGACACGAACACTGAGGGAGGAAACGAGTCAAGGGCGCACAAACCAACTCCAGCCAATCGGTGACATTACTGGACTACGGACTTTCAGGCAGAAGAGAAAACCAGCAGTACTGCTGACCTCGAGGACCAGATTTGAGTACCACTTGGTCTAGAGACTACGCCCTGCCCAAAATCCGAAGGCACAGTTTCCCCGAGATGAGCAGCGGTAGATGAGCGCCTGGAACCCCCCTGTGATCAGCAGCAGATCCCAGGATTCCTTTGCACTCACATTCCTGCTCTTTCACGGTGATCAGCAGCCCAACTTTACCACTAAGCCCCTAGTCACGGAGCTCCACTACTACTTAACTCATAACAGTTTGATTTACAGGGCGCCTGAAGCATTTTAAGTCTCTTGTGCAACGGGAATTACAATC
Source organism: Anguilla anguilla (assembly GCF_013347855.1). Classification (NCBI taxonomy): domain Eukaryota; kingdom Metazoa; phylum Chordata; class Actinopteri; order Anguilliformes; family Anguillidae; genus Anguilla; species Anguilla anguilla. The sequence goes on along the minus strand of NC_049213.1, from coordinate 33,341,895 downwards.
TCTCTTTACCCCTCTCACAGAATGCAGTTTTAATTGTGTGTGTATTTCTCCATAAATGGAACACACAACTGTAAATGGAGGCCCTTCTCACTGCTGCAACATCCTCTGCCAAATTGGGAAGGTGCATAGACTAGCATGTGTGTCCCCCGACATTTCTACAGTCAGTCTGTATGCTCTTCAATCCTCCAGCTGTGTTCCAGAGGACTACAGGCACAAGCAAATCACAGGCCTGATTGATCATAAGGCCTTCCTGAGCAGTGGTGCCCAATCATGGAGGGCTGAGTGTATGCAGGTTTTCATTCCAACCAATTGCTGCACTTGCTGATTCCACCGATTAACACAGCTTCAACCAGATGGTAGGGAACTCCTTAATGGAATTAGCAGGCATAGTGATTGGTTGGAATGAAAGCCTGCATACTCTCAGTTGTCCGTGGGACACGATTGGGCACCACTGTTCTTGAGCTTGAGCCAAGTACCAGTGCCTCTACTGCACAGGCTTTTTAAAAAATGTTTATTTATCCTTTATTTAACCAGAAAGGTCCCATTGAGATACAATCTCTCTTCTGCCAGGGAGTCCTGGTCAAGATGGCAGCAGAAAAATAAAAGTTTCATTTAAAAAACATACCAAAAACAAAACAGAACAGAACATACAAGGATCAAGGATCAGACATACTGGTGAAGGCCTTGGAAGCCTTCACCAGTATGTCTGACCATCTCCTCTGCTGATGCCACTGGGTAATACGTGGGGCGGATACTGCTGACGGCGCTGGCAGAGCTCCAGAGCCCCACCCCCAGCCGTGCCCAGAAGATGCCCTTCCCGTGGACGTGAGGCTGCATGCGATAGGACACCAGCGTCTGCACGAGAATGTACACCGCCCCCACGCCGAAGGTGAGCACCGCCCCCACCAGGTGCATGGAGAACAGGGTGGTTTTCTGTGTGGGGCGGGGATCAGAGAGAACAGGTGAAGGACACAGAGAAAGAGGAAACATGACATGGCAGGAAAAAGGTCTCTCTCTCTTCTGCACACAGAAAAACACACAAAATGTAGGAAAAAAAAGACAAAATGCAAATAGCCACCAACGTTTTCCATACTTGTGCAATCCATGATATTTCATATTTGTTGTGTTTTAAAAAAAAGCAAATATTGGCATTCCATAGTAATCTGCACCTCAAAGCCATGGAACTACATTGTGCCAGCTTTCATCACAAGCAGGAACTTAACCACTTAACTAAAGACAGATTCCACCCTAAGCTTGGAGAGCAGTGGTGCGTATTTTTCCAGAGCTCTGGAACACCTGCTGCCTGGCAACCCTGCACCACCTGAACAGAGCAGGCCCACTCTACACAGTGCACATTTTCACACGATTAGAAGAGTGTGGCCCAGAGTACCTGGAAGTTAGCCACAACGCACATCCCGAAGGAGCTCAGCCAGCCCAGACCCAGGCCGATGACATTGAGCCAGTGGAGCCTGGTCTCCTCCGGAGCCGTCAGGGCCTGGACCTGCTTGTACCGCACGTATGTGGTTGCAATTCCTGCAGGAATAAAACAAGATCATCTTGACATATGTTTTTGGCGAGGGTCTCTTCCCCAATTGCCACTATTGATGGAAACACTAACGACGAACAAAGAAAATGAGAGACATGGGAATGATTGACGTGGTTCAAAAAAAGAAGAAAAAAAAGTACCTAAGAAAGAGGATATGTCGAGCATGATCCCAAAGACACACCGCTCAGGAGCGACCGTTCCAGTGTCACTGAAAACACAGCACAGGTTTTATTTCTCCTGGTCTTACGTCTTTCAGAAGTACACAGGAGATCTCTATTAAAACCCTACAGGCCTGGGCCCTGTTTCATGAAGCAGGATAACTCAGTTAGCTGGACAATGGCACTGAGTAAAACCCGGAACCCTCCCAAATCTGGAACATGGATTGAAGAAAGAAAGAGCTGTTCCCGGTTTTACTCAGCACAGTTATCCAGCTAGCTCAGTAATCCTGCTTTGTGAACAACCCCACCGGTGTTGGATCTACAATGCACTCATCTCTACTACTGATAACATTGTACATCTTGTGTGCACAATATTTGCAAGAATTGGGTAACTGGACACAGAACCCAAAATGGTAAATCCACTAGGGCAAACAAGTTTTTTTTAATCCAGTTCCCTCAAAAAGCGACCATGGAATAAAATTACAGGAAGCACTGTCTGAAAAAGGCTCTACCACAGTGGGGTGTGAATTATTTTTCAGGACAGTCAGCACACAGCTGGCACCTCTCACCTGATGTAGGGGACCACCGGGTCCACGTGCCTGAGCAACACCGCTGTAATGTAAGCAAAGACGAAAGTTGCCGAGGTCCAAATGACCAGAGCCACAGGAAGCGCACACATGCCCTGCTGGAACCACCACATCTTTCCCTGGGTGGAGAGTTTGGCAGGTTCACAATCCCACACTGAGCACCAACCGGCTCGGGCCTTGTCTGGGAAAAGGAGACAAGAGATCCAACGCATGAAAAGGTCTATTCTTTTCATTTCCGTCTTGAGTATCCCTCAATAGGGAATGGCCAGTTGTCATTTTAGGCCTGTCCCACTCCTACAATGTCCTCTATAGACTTGGGAGGATGCAAACTAGCATGCACGTCCTCTGAAACAGTGGTTCTCAACTTAGACCCTGGCAAGCTGTAGTGTCCATTTTTTCTCAGCACTTAACTGATCAAATAAAGCAACTGATCAGTTGACAAGAAATCAGGTGGGTCGAGTTAATTGTGATCAATTAAAGCACAATCACCTGGTTTCTTGAGTCTGATTTTAAAGTGAAAACAAAAAACTGCAAAAACACCAAGATCAAGATAGAGAACCACTGCTCTAAAATACAAGCACATTCAGTGTCTTCTAGAGCCCCTAAAAGCTGTACTCTTCTAACACGGTTAGATTGCGCATGAAGAACTGAGCACTGCCCACCACTTCCTCATAGTTACGTCTACCTCTATCACTTCTCTTAGTGCTGAAATTCTCACAAGTGCCGTTTCACTTCTGTTTCCCCTTTTTGCTTAAAATGTTTTAAATAAAAGCATCGGAATCACGCGTTTTTACACTCGTGAGGGGAGAACAGAAACGCTGTGCCACCCTGGATTTATTCTTTCAGTAGCCCGTTTGATAACTGGTCTGTTACATAGACTGATCTCTGCAATACACTTTGAACTGAGCGCTCTTCAAATGTACAAGTGACATAGAGAAGCATTGTGGAGATCACCATGAAGCACCGGGCTAAAAACAGCACAAAAAAGACAAAAATTCAGCAATGTGTCTCGGAACCGGTTATAAATGCTACTGTCGAAAAAGCGAAGATAATCTTCCTTGTGACAACTGCTACATGAAAGACGCTTGTGTTTACAGTCATGTCACATTACTTAATACACAGTAGACTGCGCGACACAGCTACTGTAATATTGACATAGCTGCAAATAAACAGTGCAGTCGATAAAGAGAGTTACTTGGAGGTTTGGGGAAAAAAATATACTGCTAACGTCAACTGACATTAATGCTAATCTAAAAGTCACCGCGGAGACGTAACAGGGCATCTGGGGCGAGTGGCCACCCTTACCTCAACAGCTAACGTCAGCAGCAGCTATTTTCCGCTTGTCGTTTCATAATGGAGAAATAAGTACAAACAACCCAATTAGCTATTGCGTTCAGAAACGAAACGAGAATATTAGGTACACTTAAAAAGCTAACATACTAAAAAAAATCTTTCACAGAATCCGCCGTTTCCTGGTGATAACTGAAACTACAAGATAGATACGCAGTTTTACGCAGCCGCGTAGTTTACTTCCTCGTTGTAAATTACCGGCATCCCCTGCGCTACTTTACACGGAAAGTTGGGCCCAGTGTGGTGTATCCAAGTAAATCCAAACCAAGGTAATTGCCTTTATTGTTACCCCTGACGTGTGGTAATTGCATGACTTCCTTATCGTTCATTAATCTCAAGAAAAGTCATAGGGCAGCCAATGTTATCTTGAAGCCAGTTTCCTATTCGGGCTAATTGTTGAAATACAGCGCCATCTAGTCACTGTTGATAGCAATGTCAAGCAACTGCAGTAACGTTATTATTCATCCTCTCCCTTTGTTGTTGTGCCGTTTTTTTCTTATCGAAGTCTGGAATTAGGGCTGTTTAATAATGATTATTAGGATCATGTCACACATAGTACATGTCATATTAGTATGTTTTATATTGGCAGGTAAATCAGACCATACATACTTTGGAAAGACATTGTGTTCCCTCAATAATCTCTGTATATTTCTGTTCCTCCTCCTGTACATTCTCATTTGCACATTTGTCAACTTCCTCTCTGTTCTCTTTTCATCCAAGCTGGCTCTCTCCTGTTTTTTCTCCTTCTTTCATCCTATTTTTAAACAAACTTTCCCACCCAAAATCCTTCTTTTTTCCAAATGAGGAATGTCAAATCATAACTCGGCTCAGCGAAAGCATGTGTAGCTAAGCTGTACTTCCTTTTACCGTAAAGCTGGACAGACAGATTACCAGTACGTGGTTGACCTAGGAATCACCCAGCTCGTTAAAGCCCTTCCTGCTGGGGTAGTACTTTGGCCAAAAATATATGACCCAAGTAGACTCCAGGGTTATTAAAGTGGGGTTAAGACAGGCTGTGATGTATCCATAGGGCGGCAGTGAAGTATAATGGGTAAGGAACTGGTCTTGTAAGGTTCAATTCCCGGGTAGGACACTGCCATTGTACCCTTGAGCAAGGTACTGAACCTGAATACCTTCAGTATATATCTAGCTGTATAAATGGATGCAGTGTAAATGCTATGTAAAAGCTGTGTAAGTTGCTCTGGATATGAGCCTCTACTAAATGCCCATAATTTAATGTAATGTATCCTGGTGCAATGTGCTGGTGCAAAACTGGCAGTAATTTAACAAAACAAAAAAAAACTGAAATGGCTTGGTTCTGGTTTAGCACCAGGTATGGATATTAAGTCTCTCTTAATCTTACTTTACTAACCCTGAAGTCCTCACAGGCTGTACATTACCCGTAGTTCTCCCAAGAATGTAAAGTAGTAAACAGTAAAGCAGTGAAGATTTAAAAAAAATGCATTGTTAACCTAAATATAGCAATCTTTATTTTACAATTTTTTATTTAAAAATTGAAGTTTTTTTTTTACAGAAATGTAAGAATCAAATAAACATAATGACTGAGAAAAGAGGAACCAACCAGTTTTTCAAAGCCTTAGTGAAAAACCCTGCCAGCCTGTTCAAATATGATTAACAATAAATAGAAATAAAGGAAAAATATAGCTGCAAGGACTAATTACGGGGGCAATGCTTGTCAAAACCTTGCAAAGAAACATAATCCTTGTGTTTGGCCTCCTCATAATGAAGGTAATATTATAACTTTGAATTATTTTGTGGCTTTAAATATCGTGCAATGTTCTTTGATTATGAATAGAAAGTTATTTCATCTGTTGTTTAATGAACGCACAAACATAGGACATAGGTTCCCCCATTTGTTAAATACCATTTAGTTATATTTTATTTTTGTCATATACTCTGTGGCTTATGTTTGGCCAGAAAATGATACAATGACAAGAAACGCCATATTCAGGTACCTGTATATCAGCTCACACAACAGAGCTGTACCATAGTGACACACATCATACACAGAAAGAAAATCAAACATTCATAACTCCTTTTCAAAGTTTTAAAAATTCACACTTAGCTATTGCATGGCATGAATTAGGACAGAAACAATCACATCTCTTCAAAGTAATACAACGACTCATCAGCTGTAAATCTGACTGCAGAAAATATTCCTGATCAAGATGAAGGCATTTGACCTAAAAATAAAAAATAAAAAAAAGTTCAAAACACTGACAAACTTCTAAAACGTGACTGCCTGAATTTACAATGAGAAAGAGCAATGACCACCAACCAAGAAAGCCAAACTGGATTTTTGGAAACAGTCCTCATACTTTGGATTTGATACAATATATTGTCAGGTGAAGGAGAGATTATCTACTGACCTACTGTTTCACCCCCCAGTAAACACGATGGCTATAAACCATAGCTTAAAAGACCGGCAATATAGTCGATACTGACCTTTCCCAGTATACACTCAAAAGATGGCATGCCTTGCTAATAATACTTGAAGTACTCAGTAAAAAAAGCAAGGGGTTTCAGCAACTGTATAAATTTAAGGCAATGCATGAATTAAGGTCAGGGAGTAACACTGATGTGACAATATTTATATCAGTAACTATATTCACCAATGTCTTGCACAAAGCAGGTAGCTGCCAAATTATTTTCAAGTCGAATCTTAGTCTGTCCCATCACAAAAGGGAAAATATTATATACATAAAGACAGTTACACACATATTTAGAAGATCAGCTAAGGTAAAAAAAATGTTTTTAATTAAATACTATTTGAAAGTTAATTTTACTTCAAACATCAGTACACAGAAAGTAAGTTTGTCAGTTTCTGTTTTCTTGTTTAAACAGTTTTCATAGTCATATTTGCACAAGTCGGCTAAGTTAATGTGTCAGAATACAGAAAAGTTCTCTGCAACCATGTATTGTTCAGTTATGGCTAGATTGGCATCTTCATTGATTGCACTGGAAAAGGCCAGTATTCCGTCACCTATACAAAATTTGAGTGAACTTTTGCTGAGGGCTAGTAGGCAAAAAAAGTTTTATTTTATTTATTTATTTATTTTCTTAAATGAAAAATTAATTGGATTCAGTTTAGCGAATTCCAATGGTGGGAAAGGTTGATGTGTTAATCAGGTGGTTGGTAAACTAACTATAAAAATAAAATGCCTCCAGTTTTTATTTTTGTTGTTTACGATACACTTCTTCCTCCATGTGACTGCATGGTTCCTTGTATTTATATTTAAGTAGGTTCAGCATTTCTGGCAAGAGGTTAGACTACAAGATATATTAAATTAAACTGTAACATAATCTGAGAATGGCACAGAAGACAAAGCAAAAGCAAAAAAAAAAAAGAAGATAAAACTTGCCATATGGAGAGGCAAGTTATTTTTTTCTTTCTGAAATAAGCTAAATTAAGCAGCAAGATGTTCAGAAATTAGTCTTCGGTATGTATCTATGGCTGGGAATCTTTTTTGAAACAATGCATGTGAGCCAGCCAGAACGGTTTTTAATTGATGCTACTATGAATACATGACATAGTAATATTGAAAAATATTCATGTTAAGACATTTTCTCAAAGGAAGAATAACGTATACCATTATACTTTGAAGCCTTCCCTAAGTACCTTAAAACCTTCAGACCAATTCTTCTGAAAATACATTAAGCTGTCAGTTTACCAATTATTTTATAAGAATAAGTGGGTAAATTAGTATTATTAAATCTTTAATCCGATTTACCCCCCCCCCCCACTCAAAACAAAAGCAAAACAGAAGTTTAAAAAAAAAAAAAAAAAAAAAAAACCTTTCCTCGTTTTTACGCTTGTCAAGAAGGCTGTGACAAGACCAGCAGATAAGGAGAAAATTGCACGTGACTGTGACAAATTAATAATTTATTCGATTTCATTCCGCCTCTCGTCCAAACCCCATCCTGCTCAGTTTTCCTCACTGGTCAGCCTTCGCTCCCTGAAGACACCTGGTCTCTTTCTACGCACCGAACGTGATGACGGCGGCGATGGGGACGGCGACGGCGACGACAGGAAAGTCGCTAATGGTGGTTGTGTCCCGGCGAACTGGACAGCGTGGCCAGGGGCTTGATTCTGAAGACGTAGATGTGCAGGTGGGAGGCGATCTGATTGCAGACGCTGACGCAGTACCGCACCAGATCGAAGAGGGAAAGGAGCTGTGGAAAGCGCAAGAGCGAGGGGACAAAGTTATGCTACCAAAGTTAACCCGAGGCTGCTCCTTTTCAAATATTTACATGTCGTCGCTTGACGTCACAGCAATTCAGCTGCGAGGAGATTCCCTCAAGTCCCCAAAGGCATCATTCATAAAGGTCTCATTCTTTACTTGTCCATCATCTTGCAAAATCCATTACACAGTGTTGAAAGAACGGGTGCATTTCATTTGAAAAACCTGTTTTGTGGTATATGTGAGGGTCGGAATATTTTGTTAGAACAATTGGACTGTAAAAACAGCAAATGGAGCAAACCAGGTCAGTGCATGCATTACTGTGGCTACCACCAGTTATCCACCATTAGCACCATTAATATCTTAAACTCGGCAAAAAACAGAGCGTGTAACAAATCAAATTAAACACTGTAGACAGGCAGATCATTCACTCGTGCTGGGACTGTGTCAGACCAAAGCTGTATTTTAACTCAGCACAACATTCATTCATTGTAGCTTGATCTGAATTCTTGTCAATACTAACGGACCAAAAAAACGTACAGGGCAATATAAAAAATGGCGACGGCGTGACCTTACCAGAGCGATCCAGAGGACCAGGTATTCATCAATAAAGCTGTTGAAATACTGGTCCAGGAATATCAGCCCCGGCCCCAGAAAAGCCAAGTCATGAAGGTACATTTCACTTTTTGTCATATGTGCAACCTGGGGGGAAAAAAAACCCATCAAAACATTGACATGAGACACGACATTATGAGACCTATACCTACAATGTAACACAATGCAGCTACTGTACCAATGCAACAAAAAAAAAAGACTTAAGACACCGTAATTTGTATATAATTAAAATACAGTATTCCATTTCCACTGAGCAGGCAGAAATAAAATAGAATCACGCATTAGAATCAACAAGCAAATTCCGGCACTAGCGCCTGTCATACACCTCAATGTCTTTCAGCGTGTGGTAAGACTCACCACCAGTTTGTTGGTGATTTTTGCCGACACAAACCCAAACGCCAGGATGTAAAGACAGGGGTGTTTCTCGAACAGCTGAACTGTGGATTTCTTGTAGATCATGACAGCCAGTATTATTACTGACCCTATGTGCAGTACAGGGGACAGCACACTTGTTCCCTGAAAAATACACCAAAGCACACGGGAAATTCAATGCATTTCAAATGATAATTATCGACACACACAGTGAAAGCTGTCTGTTTACTGAAGCAGTTTACTTTTCTAGCGTGTGTAACAGTACAGTAACTATTCCCATTCTGTGCATTATATAATGTTCTTAAGACAGCCAATCAGCAGCAAGGCGTTGCAGCTAACATGTGATAGACAAAAAAAAACATCACATGATCACAGGGAAGCTGTATGACCTTGCTGCTGATTGACTGTATTATCAACACCCAATTGATATCAGTGGTGATGGTGGTGGTTTTTGTGATCTGCTGCTAGTTACAGAAATCAGACCACAAGCACCTGAAAACTTCATTCATTCATTTGTCTTCATGCCCCCATTAAGATCAAAATCACTTTTACAAGGGGAACCTGGCACAGAAGACAAAGCTACAAAGCCAAAGTCAAGAATCAAAATTACAGCATCCTGTAGACAAAGGGAGTAAAGAGGAAAATAAACAGCAGGGATTAAAAGCAGTAGCACACTTACATTACTGTGCCATGAATTATGCAGTTACCCAATAGTGTGAGTAAGGAGCAACAAGGCCCAGTGTACCCTGACACCTGTAAACCTCGCGCTCGGAGAGACAACATGGCCGCCTTTGTGTTGCCTGGCGGGACTCCTGGCCACAGTCAAAACCGCCAGATTCGATCCGACCCAACAGCGCGCACCCACCACGGCACTGTCCCAAAGTGTCACTGCCAGGTACACCACACCTGGGGACCATGCTGGCTTACAAATGGCTCCCTTTCAAAGAGAATGCCGAGCACACTGGCAATCACAGGACTTACTGCTATTGTGGATCCGTTCTTGCCCACGCCCCCGGTGAATATGACCCGGAAGTAGTTTGTGCAGGAGAAGATGGCCCCTAGTGCGGTGCAGAGGGCGGGCACTATTTTCATCTGGATGTTTATTAGTGGGATCTGGGGGGGATCAAAGAGGAGTGAGATAGCACCTTCTTATCACAGGACTTTTGCGTAACACTAACCAGATGTAAAAAAAGCTCTAAGCAAACACTAGAACATACACAAAGTGTGTTTCTTGTATCAGATCTGAGGCAGTTAAACATAAAAGCCTTACCAGCTGACAAAACAGCTATTTATTTAAACTTATACAAAAAAATGCAAACACAAGAAAGGTCTATGTAAAATGTACGCTACAGGTGAGCTAAGGTGAGAATAAAAACAAATACATTTACACAGTCCTGTTTGTAATGAGACAGGAAAGCGCCTACAGTAGGACTCTACCAGATGGATGCCTACAGAATATTTCTGCAAGCAGCTCTAAAGCCTGATTGCCTTAATAAAGTATCAAAAGGTAAATTGAGCGTCGGCTAAGGCTCATGCACAGTAAGCACAGCTCAGTAAAGCAACCAAGAAAATCAGTGATCATACAAAATGACTTCATTGAGAAAACAAAAAATAAATAAATAAATAAATACTGTAAAATTATGGGGTAAGAGAATTACCGGAGACTGCCAAAAAGCTGATCCTCCAATTGCAGCCAGCAAATACATGATTATAATGAGAATTTGGACTTCAGTCACATCAATGCTGAGCAAATAGAAAAGGCAGAGCAGGGTTAGAGAGATCAGTGAATCAGTTCATCTACATGCTCCCTTCCAGGGGGCCTGCACAGACTGCACCATGGTTACCCCCATAGGGTCAGGACTGAGGCCTCAGTGCAGTGGGACACTGAATTACACCCTCAACGCACAATGCACACTTGTCTTGTCCAACCAAGAAACTGTAATCATACAGACAGAGAAGGCTCAATATTTTTTCCCTTTTCTGTTGTATCTTTTAGAAATGGACAAGTAATCGATATACTGGTATGAGACCCTGTCATGTGCTTTTAGCAGAACTTTTTTTTTGAGAAATGGTGAGGATGCCGTTAGGCACAGCTAAATACAGATAAATGCAGCCAAATTAAGGGCACAAACTATATACAAGTCTTTCAAAACATTCAGCAGGAAGACTTGATGCAGGGCTACTCATCTCCAGGTCCTGTGGGCCACAGTGTCTGCAGGTATTTGTTCCAGCCAAGAACTACACCACCTGTCATCACTAATCAGCTGACTTCCTGAAATAAGGACGGAAAATACTTAGGGAAATCAGGTGGTGTAGTGCATGGTTGGAGCAAATACCTGCAGACAACTGCAGCCCGCAGGACCAGGAGTTCAATAGTGCTGACTGTAATTATGAGAGATGCAACTGGGAAGTGGATTATTCCTCAGTGTCTTTCTTTAATTAGCCTGCTAGCTTTGTGCCATGCCCGTCCCTATATGCTGCAGTCTGTGCAGGAAGTGGGGTTCTGATTGGCTCAGTGCACTGCATTCACTAGGTGGGGGGGGGGGGGGGGGGGAGGGGGGGGGGGGGTGATGGTGATGGTTGCTCGGTTACCCTCAGATTCCAAAACCCGGGCCCCAGGGCTGCTGTGAACATCTGTAACAACGCTAGACAGATCTGTAACTCTGTGATATCAAATCTGCCGGCCAGAGAAGAGAGACAAGGGTTCACTCTCCAGACAAACACTGAAACTCCACTGTCCAAACACTTAAATCCTGAGGTGACAGGCCTGTCTGCCCTGATTTCTAGTCCATATCAATGACTCTGATCTACGTAGGTTACAAACCACAGACTTCCGTATAGCTACTAACATTCAGGTAACGCTGAGGCAAGGGAGGTTTAGTCCATCGCCTTCACACAAACGTGTGAGGTAAAACCTGGCAACTCTACGGTCCTCCTTCGACAAGCTCTCCCTCTGAACAAAAGGCGGTGCTCTAATGAGTCTTTGTGGAGTCGTTGCTGTCAGGTTAATTTAAATCCCACATTTAAAAATTTTGTGCAGTACAAGCTGTGATATGCAATATATATCCCCATACAGATGCACCGATACTATCTGTAAAGATCAAAGCCAACTCAATATAGCGTAAAACCAAATATTACAGGTGCTCAGGAAAATGCCTTGCCCTAGAGATACCACAGCCCAGGGTTGAAAGCTGACAATGCAGAACTGCTCAATATACTCAATTTTGAATCCACCGATGCGGTTGAGAAAATATTTGGAATTGATATCAGCTGGATAAAACTGCATCGGTGCATCCGTCCGCACACAACTTCTAACCCCAATCTAATCTCCTATCTAAACCCATAAAACCCCTATTCACACGTAATCCTTAGTAAATAAATGATATTGCTGCAATTAGTAACAAATCTCAAAAACATGGTAGTTTTCATTGCGCATGCAATAATACGTCAAACAAAGATCTCATTTCTTCCCATTCCCATGAAAGGACAATACAATAATTCTGTCCAGATACCCAAGAAAATCACCCCCCCCCTTCTCAAACAGAGTACACAGTTTCTCTTTTGTTGTGCAATGCACCCTCTCTTCTATGTGCTCCCAACTCCCATGTGACACCGCTGGACCAATCGCAGAGACGTTATGCGCAGTGTGAGGAAAGGGAAAAGCTGTGCCCACGTCCATGTGCCCACAGGCTGGCACAGACTCACATGCCGAAGCGCAGGGTGCCCGAGACGTAGGTCTGCCAGTGGGCACAGTAGAACATGAACATGCCCGCGAAACAGCAGAAGAACATCCAGTCAGGGTTGGTGCCCAGCTGTATGGCAATGCAGGTACCCAGGACCACAAATACTGCAGGAGAGAGGGGGAGAGGGGGGGGAGGGAGGGAGAAGGAAGAGGGAGGGAGAGGGAGAGGTAGGGAGGAGGGAGGGAGAGGGAAATGCTCGTAAGACAAGATCAGGTTAATTTGCATACATTCAAAATCGCTCTATTTCTACATTACTCCAATTCCATTCAAATACAATTATTTGGATATTGCAATTATGCATCAACACAGGCGGGTGATTTCTCCTATAATGGTCTACCAGTGTCTGCAATGTTCTTAGGGTGCCCAAATCAGAATAACTTCTGAACAGTACAAAGCCTTGGTTTTATTTTCCAAAAGCACCACTCTCCATCTTACACTGCTGGTGCTTCTGGGACATTTACGAAGAGCTGTACGTTTTGTGAGGCCATTCCATACTTTCTGATTTCACATCCATGCACCACAAAGGTTATTGTGACAGGCGGGGAACAGTGCTGTACCTGTGGAGAGGGAGTCACAACCGTGGTCAAACAGCTCGCCCAATGGGGAGCTGCTATTGGTTCGCCTCGCCTGCTTCCCGTCTATGGCGTCCAGGGATTGGTAGATGAAGAGGCCCACAGCGCATGACAGGTACGCCCACAAAGGTGCCTTAGAAAAAAAAATGCAACCCAAAGTTCAATCTACTAAATACATCAATAACACACAACTTACACGTTTTTACAAACGTGTTTTCTAAAAAAAAAAAAAAAAAAAAATTAGGGTGTACAATTCACACTTATACCTAAGCAAAGTTATACCGATTGTAGCTCTCTTGCAGGAATGTTGTAAAGCACTTGTCTCTGAGTTTTATAATGCACTTGTTGTAAGTCGCTCTGGATAAGAGCGTCTGCTAAGAACCTATAATGTAATGTAATGTACATATAGAAACAAAAATGTATACATTTATCCTGCAGTTGTGCCTCTAGTTACCTCTGCACCACCTGCACCCAGATGAAGCAGGCACAGACTCAGGAACAACAACCATTTCACACCCAACAGGAGAGCTGCACCACACATTTCACAACAACAGCGGGGAAGCTGGTCAGGACCTGGCACATTTTTGGGAGGATCTAACACAGCAGTAACCCAAGGGCACAGGTTCAATCCTCCCAACCCCTGAGCCAACCTTCCACCTCTCCATCACTCCTTCTGCATCAGGCACAGGCACAGCTAAATGCCCCACACATTCATACATTAACCCGCTCGTTCCCGGTCAGGGTCGCGGGGATGTTGGGAGGCTGAAGCCTATCCCAGCATGCATTGGGTGAAGGGTAGGAACATGCTCTGGACATGTCAACAATCCGTTGCAGGGCACACACACCATCGCTCACACACTCATACCTCACACACTCATACCTACGGGCAATCGCCAGTCTCTAATTAGCCTAGCCTGCATGTCTGGACTGTGGGAGGAAACCGAAGTACCCGGAGGAAACCCACGCGGACACGGGGAGAACATGCAGACCCCACACAGAAAGGCCCAGACCTCAGATTCGAACCGAGGACCATCTTTCTGTGAGGCCACGGTGACTCCGATCGCAGAAATGACTCGTCTCTCCCTCCATGCCCTGGGCTCCTCCTCTGGGCCATTCAACTGTAAGACGACTTTGTGTTGCCGTTTTAGGCATGTTACACGTTATGTATTCTTTTTGCTTATTGGCTGTCTGTATCCTAAACTGTAGCTCCCCATGGGCCAACTCACACTGGATAAGGGGATGATCTGCCAAATAAATACATGCAAGAATAAACGTGGAATTTTGCGAAGCGTCAGCCCCGCTAGCACAGCTTAAACAAACATGGTTGGGAGGAATGTTTGCCATGAATAAACAACCCGATTACACCCACCCCCCCCTTTCCCTTTAAAAAGGCACTGGTCCATTTACAGCCCACAGTAGTTTCAGAGAGTAACCACCCCAAACCTCTGTATCCCAAGCCAGTTTTTAAAAAATGCTACGGCCAAGTATTTCACATACTCAGTACATGGAATCTCCTATTTGTTAAAAGGGATGAACTACAAATGACACTTTTTGGACAATGAAACTGGACATGTAAAAGTAACCTGAACCAAATCCTTTAACTTGGAGCAAAAAAGGAGAACATTTTATTGAGACCCTGCCAACGAAAGAATGAAAGACAGTTCAATCATAATGCAGTCTAGCGAGACTCCTTGCTCACCGGATATCTTTGCGGGTAATATAATTAAGCCAAACCAAATCGCACGGGGGCCTCATTTTCCGACAGTGCAGCAGTCAGAGCCAGGGGGAGATGGGGAGAGCCCCTGCCATTCAGTGAGGCAATCTAATTTTTGCAAGCTTACTTCATGTGTTACTTAGCAGAAACGGCATACTTCCCACAGTCACCGTGAAAAGCATCCCCCTGAGCAACATCTCCAGTTACAGGAGGGCAGGTTAGGACTATTCTCGCACTGCCAAAACTTCACACTTTTGCCAAGGGCTCTGTCTTGGACAAGGCTCAGATGAGTTTCTCTGTGACAGAGGACACACACAAGGGTGCCTCAAATTCATTCAGGTTGTTTTCCACGTGCAACCCAAATAATAAACGAAAGCATGTACGAAAGTTGGCTTCAACTGGATTTATCTATTACACCCACTGACTGGTTGGTGGATTTAGATAAGCATGACTGTGTCCACAGGGTACTTCACACAGCTGAGGGCTGGAAGTATGTGGGCATGGAGACTGAACCAGAAAAGTGGGCAGTTTATTTACATTACCCCAGAAGATACGTCCTCAACTAGATATTCTTCTACAGTGGTAAAGAATCATCAAACACTTCAGGGAACATGGTGCATGGTGCCCCCCCCCCCCCTCCACTCTCACTAGACTAATTTGGCAGATCAGCACCAATATCTGAAAACAAACAATTTGGGGTTACAAAAGGCATTACTTATCTCAGGCAGACTAATGCACACCCCCATGTACTTCCTAAATTCTGGGAAAGGAAACAATAACACAAGTCTAATACCAGCTGTGCACTGCCAGCAAACTCAACAGCAGGCCAATGTTACAGAGATGTGATGCAGGCAATGTTCAGACCGGACAAAGACCTCCTAGGTCCAAACTCCAGATCACTTCCATGATTAAAGATCACTGCTCCGAAGCTTCACATTCGGACAGCCGCACAGTGAATATTGCAATCTTTTTACCCTTTTCCATTTTTCTGGAATGCTGGCATATATTACGCTGCACACATATATTATCCGTCCTGTCATAATCAACGCCAGGCAGATCGTCTTTCATACTGTGTAAGCAAGCAAACTGTCATGTATGCATTTCCCCTGTCAACCGCATAACATTTGTGTACAGCCTGTAGTTCATGAGTCTATTAAAATGCACAGTTCCAAGCAATACATTCTGACCTACTCTGCCACTGTAGGAAAGTTGAAAAGCAGACATCTGCATACTTCTGTTTTCTGCACTGGCAGACCTGCTTACACGTACAGTATATTTTTAGCAAATGACTTATACTGTGACACTGAGCCACAGTAGCAACTTCTTCACAACAGAACCACAATTTAGTACGAACTGACCCACATCTGCATAAAATATGCAAAAAGTAGCATTAATCTGATTAGCCTGATCTTGGAAAAGCAGGCAATCAGGCAAATACAGACAGCCGGTTATTCTGCCCATTCTTGGCAGAATGGCAGGATTTGGGGGGGGGGGGGGTGTGAAACTCTGCGGGCCTGCATCACTGCCTCCAATTCGCCATGCATTCCTGCACATGCAGGAGTCTTCAATGCACTTCAAAGACACAACAGTTGCATATTGCCCATCTGTAAATTCCTGCGGAAATGTGTTACGAAGAGCATACTAAGTAGGGAGGCTAGACTGTAGCTCACACACCAACGCAAAAAAAAGATCCACAGTTCTGAGGGGCACCTGAAACTTTAATTAGGCACAATTTACCTTAGCATTACCATAACTTTACCTTACCTAAGCAGTTTCTGTTTTATTTCAGCTTCCCATTCATTTAAAGTTCTCTGGAAAGAGAATGCATTTGAATATTGAACAATCTAGACAAGGACTACCTGAAAAAAAAAAATCAATGACACGCCAATTCATGCAAAAGCTTTCCTGTCTTTTTTATTTCCCCATGCAGAACTATGTGCTTTTTATTCCAGTTTAAACATTTTGATAGGCAGGGGTGTTAACTGTCTGAAGCAGCCAGGAATTTCAGGGAGCAACAGACAACCGCTGCTGCTAACAGCCTTAGCTTTCTGACAGGAAAAGCAGGACTGAGTTGTCACACAGTTCCGGAGCAACAGACTCCTGGATTAAAAGTAGACCATAAAGTTTCTCATCTTTGAAGGAAGTGGCAATTGTCTCCCTCTACTTCGCTGTCCTTCAACGCACAGCAAAGGTGACACACTTAACCATAGAGTGCTTCACTCCAAGTGGTTGGACACTGGCAGGCATACCCCCGACCCCCCCCCCCCCCCCCCCATGAACAACTGAGGGAGGCCTGGACTGCGGCTGACGCTTCCTAGCAAACCCCAGCTGCAAAGCAGATTTTTGGCCCACATACGTCAACCGCCAGTCAACCGCCAAAAAAATGGTACGGCCCAAACTGAACCCTACGCAGAGGGCCAAAGTGAAACATATCCTGTCCTAGTCCCCAGTGCAGCTTTCTGAAAACATCCAGGCTTGCCTAACTGTGCAGCAAACAAACAAACAGAAATTTAACAAAGCCTGTGTGAGAAGCTCAAACTATTTTCCTCATAAGTCAGACAGCTTACATTTTTTCCCCTTTCTTTTGCATTAAACCATAAGTAAATAACGCTCCATGCTGCTGGTTTCCCAACCTTTGTCCTACAGGGGAAATGAGGAGGCTGGGAGGCGGGGGGGGGGGGGGGGGGTGAAGAGGAGGAGACTATTTATAGGAGGAAAACAAGTTATATAAGCGGAATACTGCAGGTACGCACTCTCTGCACAAAATGTCCCACCTTTAACCCTGAGGAAACCTGTGTAAACCCAACTCTGGCCCAGGCTGGCTGGCATTGGTCGAGCAGGCAAGCCCCGAGGCTCGTCCTCGGGTCGAGCCACCGGCGGCGCACGTGAGCGGCCATCGCGGCGAAGCCCGGACGCTTCGCAGGCCGGGCCGCGAAGAGCAGGGGGGCCTGTAACCGGAGACGCAGCGACGCGGAGCGCCTGTCCTGAGCAGTGGGGCCAAACGAGGCCCCTTCACCCCGGGCATTTGAGAAGCTTGGCTCAGGCAGCGGACCGACCGGCGACAACGACGAGCGTTCATTCATGTTTTTTTCCCCTCCCATTCCTTTTTATTCATGGGAACGCTCAGGAATCCTGTCACACAAAGTTACACCAGAGGCCATGCAGGTTCATTATGCGCGTTGACTGAGGGCGTCCTTTAGGACACAGCTGCTAGCTGAGCAGGGGTTAGTCAGAATAAAACATACAAGATAAACATGAATTGATGTTCCAGTTTGCTAGAACATTAACAGACGTACAAGACGTCTGAGCTGGCTGCCACACAATCAGGAAAAACAATCTTGAAAAGAAAAGAAAGAAAAACAAGATTTACCTGCTCTTAGTCTTAGCAAGTATGTGACCTTACACCCCCCTCCCCGCCCCGCCTCCACAACCAGTTTGTTTCTTTAAGGCTAATCCTCTAAGAAAAGTATGCCACAAGGACAAAAAACATGCAAAATTAAAAATATTATGCATTATACTATCAAGCTCAAGGTGAAAGAATGTCTGCTGTCCACATACGGTTGTACCAAATAGGACATAGCCAAAACGCGCTTATGTAGTCATTTAATTCCACAAAGTCAAATGGACAAAGTGAAGTGTTCAACAAAATAAAAAAACAACACACTGACCCTGTGACTTCCTGCCACGGAATGACTGCATAAGCAAGTTCTAGCTTTGTCCTTTTTTCCCCAGAAACAGTGTACGGACAACAAATAAACAACTACCAAGTAACATGTGAGGTCTATTAAACAGAGCACCATAACAACATGCAACAATTGCTTTTGCAAAGCTACAAACTGAAATTTTCAGCGGCAAAAACAGAGCCGGACTTTAAAGGTGTAATTACAGACCTGGTGGACTGATCCTTGGTGCTGATTTCACCAAAAGAAATGGAGGTCTAGCACAACCAGGGGGATTGTGGGACACTGAGGGTGATGGGACAATGAGGGTGACAGGACATCGAGGGTGACGGGACATCGAGGGTGATGGATATAGTGGCCTACCTGCTCGGTGGCAGTGGGGCAGTAGTAGACGAGCACCAGGGTGGTGAAGATGTTGGTGACGAGGCCCACGATGGTGATGAGGTTGGGGGCGATCCAGGTGGGCACGCGGCCCACCAGCCACTCCCAGTAGCACTGCATGACGGGCTCCAGCAGCGAGCGGCCCGAGCTGCTGTAGCGGTGCTCCTCCAGCCGCTTCAGCTGGTGGCGGGACAGGGGCGGGGCCGGCAGCTGGATCAGCCTGCTCAGGACGCAGACCCCGGAGCCCAGCGGGGCCGGCCGGCACGCCGAGTCGGGGGCCCACTCCCGGCCGTCCCGGGGGCCTGTGCCCCCCCGCGCCCGCGTAGTGGCGTGGTGGCTGCTCATCGGATCTGCCCTGGTCTGCTCGCGATCTGCCAACGACTGCCCCCCCTTCCCTCGCGGGCGCTAGGAATCCACTGCTGGGCCGCACTCCGCTCCTGGAGAAGGGGGGGAGGGGGGGAGGGAGAGAGAGAGAGAGAGAGAGGTTAGGACAGTGAGTACAGTGGTAATGATCTGCATATAGGGCACACATCAGCACCTTAGAGTGAAGGAATGAGTTCACCTAATGAGTCAGACCCCTCAGACCCCTCTGGCAGCAGGTGACGCACAATGGCTACCCGGGCTAGAACAACCACAGACTCACTGAGATGGTCAGTTTAGGAATTAGGCCAAGAATTCGGTATTAACGCTTTTCAGGATAAATCCCACAGGATCCCAGCACAGCTTTTTAGAGCCTCAGTTTAGTACGTCATCTCAACACCCTCAACACCCTTAATGTTGACTCCGCCCACAGGAAGCAGTTCCTCCTACCGGCCATAAATTCCTTAAGCCATCCACGTGTAAACCAACCAGATGTCCCAGGACGAGTTATGACGGATGATTCCTTTTCACAAATTATTATATACTAAATACGATAATATTTAGCTAGAATTTAGTGTATTAGGTTGAGAATTACATCTTTAAACAGAAGCCAATAAAACAATCTTGCTTGCATTTTCCCTTTGATTTATTCAAAGTCGTATCATTAACAATGCATTTCTGAACAGTCCATCTGTGCTTCCCTTCAGTTTTGGATACATCGCGGGCAGTGCACTTCCTTTTCTGTCATGACAAAATCTTGAATGACCCTTATGTTGCACCCTGGTGCCCTCAGAATGCCAGAGTGGTTAACGGCTTGTAACCAACAGCTGACCAGAATGCTACTTTTGCTCTTCAGAGACAGCTATCCTTCCAACTGGCATGGCAGGCCTGTCTTGACACCTAATGTGGAGTCGGCTGAATCTGTCGCTATTATGAGAACACAGGAGCTGGCGTCACCCTTTGTTACGGCTGGCAAACACGATGAGTCCCACTGCAGTCTGACTTGTCCTACATCACTACATTTCTAACACACCAGAATAGTCAACTAGGACACAAACCCACTGTGCATTAGATTCGTTCCTTACGCAAAGTTTGAATAAAAGTGTCAAACTGCTGCACGCTGCTCTCCCAGCTACTGTTTTCAAAAATGCTGCGTTCCACATTTCCTGGACAGATTCAGCAATATGAGACTAGAACACCAGGACTTTAGGCCCCAAGTGCCCCATCATTGTCAAAGAACAAAGAAAGATGTCTTTTGACGGAAAACAACACACAGCTTTATTGCTGTCTCTCACAACCTCTTACGTTTGCCCTCCCATGTATGCGGGGGGAGGGGGGGGTACTGCAGTATAATGGTTAGAGAACTGGGTTAGCTACTGCAAGGCTACGGGTTTGATTCCCACTGGGGACATTACCATCCAACTATTAAGCTAGATACTTAAAATGAATTACTTCAGTAAAAAAATATCCAGCAGTATAAATGGGTTCTATGTAAAGTATATAATTTCTGTAAGCTGCTCTGTATAAGAGCGTCTGCCAAAATGAAAATGAAATGTCATGCCTTTAATGCAAATGAGTGATAGTTACACACTGTAGAATGGCAGGACAAATATGAACATCGGACGTCACGATGTAGCTAGATTTTTGTAACTGTTAAAGTATATCCACCTGGAAGAGCCATCGGATACTGACCGATGACTCTCCTTGTCTGACCCACCTCACATATTCATCCTGCTATGGGTCTATTCTCGTGATGACTTCCTGATACGTGTTGTAGTGCGCACTAGTTTTTAGCAAAAATAATGACTCTGTGAAATGCCAGGGGGAGCAGAACACCGGCTCAAGTAAAGGTGCTCTTAAAATGCGCATTAATGATCGAGGGTTGTTTTTCTATACTAACTACAACTTTTTATTTATTTGTTTTTTATGATTATGACTTGTGAATTCACAGCAACAAAAAAGTTGGCACTTTGTCGCTTGCCACCTCCAGGATAAATCATCATGAATATCGGTAACTTAGCCAGTGAAACAAAAGATCAGGAACTTCTAGTCACGTCTTCCAAGACAGGAATAACTAGTATACCACTAAGTGGATATTGGTAACGGTACACGATATGACATGAAAACAGAAAAGATGAATTGTGTCAGTGTTTCGTGAGCAAGCTAACTAGCTATACAACAACAATCAATACATAAAATTATTAGCTAGCTAAGTCACAAGTTATCTAGCTAGCCATCGCTCGCTCCCTACACTTAAAGACGTAAGGTCTTTGTATTCTGCAACTTGAGGTCAATGACAATGGTCAATTCGTATCATGTAACGTTATTTTGGTAGATAGCCGGTGGATTAGCTGATTGCATAGCAAAGCAAACCAAAGTGGGTGAACGCGTAAAAACATGACTAGCTAAAGGCTGACATGCTATTGCAAGACATCTCGGAACCAACACCCAACAGCACATGTGTCGTTGAACTGAACGTAACGTTCGCCAGATAATAACGCTAGATATCTCGCTAGTCAACTTACGTAGCTACCTATCTTAATTGTAGGTTCTGTTAGGTAGCTATGGGAAACTGAAACGGTAGGCTGTCGATTATGCATAACGTTTGCAAGCTATGCAAAATTTAAAGTAGCCAACGTCATTAGCCTGGTAGATAACAAGTAACCGGTAGTTATTCACTTGCCCTCTTCAGAGTCCTTACCTTCAGTTGCTGTAACAGCCCGAGGCACCGGTCTCTCCTGGGGTGTCCAGCGACCAGACAAGGTATCCAAAACCTCAAGCACCTGATGAGTTTTAATTTTGGATACAGCTAATCAGAGTAAGACCGTCTCCCAGGAAAACGTAAAACGAGGAACCGAATGGAGCACGATGTGTCCACTTCGGTTCCCTGACTAATCGCTAGAGAACTGCCTCCTCCGAACTGAACGGATTTGGAACAGTGGAACTGCCCCAAAAGACTACCGCCCGGACTGACAACCAATTTCGGCTGCCGAATATAAAGGAGGAGCGCCAACTACTTCCGTCGCAGCTAAAGACCAAGAACGCGTTCGAGAATACGGTAGAAATTAAGACTGAAACCACAACTGCGTGAATGGCTTTGATTGGTCCTGTTTCACGTCGTTACGATTTAAAGAGGTGGGACTCATTCAAATCTAAACGTCAGTCTTTTCGAACTTGTTTGGTTTTTACATTAATTTAAGTTAGGCTAGTCACTTTGGTACGTGCAATCACTGCTTTTGATGCAAACTATCTTTACTTTACGACTTGTGTAAAACATATTGAGATGCGATATACATATACATTTAGATAAAATGTTCATAGAACGCAGTAAATAATATATAGACTATATTTACAATGGGCCAGTGAATAAATAAAATAGCGTTTAATTTAAAAAATAAAAATAAAAAAAAACAACAACGAGTGGGAGACACTTAATGTATATATTAAACAACGAGTCGTATACTCTATAGCATCTCCTCTAGACTAACGCTTTAAAAAACTATGAGGGAATTTTCCATATTATAAGAGTAATTCCAGCAGGTGTGTCCTACGAAATGCATCCAGCCAGTTTAGATTATTTGCCTTATCTACTGAGCCGTGCACCCATCTGCAAAGGAGGTGTGAATATCCCGTAAAGCTGGAGCGCATACCGTAGGCAGACTGTCACCCACAGGAGTCGCTGTTGGCACATTATTCAGGGTCTACAGCAGGCGCCAAGGCATATAACGTACAGAACATAGGTTTTACGTGAGGAAGCAAATACCTGCCAAGGATAAATACGCACTTGCTGGGCCATTAACGTGAAGCATATGGTAAATATACACGGCAAATGCAAGGGCATACATACAACCTTTTGGGACATACAGAGCACATGCAAGTGCAGATTCTGCAGCCGCAAGCCAAATAATGGCTATTCTGCTGGTTATCCTATCTAGCAATCTATACCTTCCTTGCTTTGTTTTCTATCGTAGCTAACTAGCTATATGTCCCCACCAGCGACATTAAGGCAGCCTTACTTGTCAGGCTCATAACCTCATGATAGCCTACTAATAAGCCTGACCAAGTGGACACTGATGTGAGACAGTGTAATTCCACCCAATTTGTGAGGATGTGCTTTGCCAAAAAAACAATAATGATCAGACCAGAGGTGGAAAGTCATTGAGTAAAATTCATGCCATGTGTTTCTTCAACCCATGAACTGATTTCACTAATTAGTTCTACCTCCTGGCTGAGGAATTGTGCTTATTAGCAAATCCATGAGATCTGAACAAAATACTTTCTGAACCTGAATTTTCCACCTCTAGATAGACAAATTATCATGGGGTTTCAGTTGGAGACACTGATTCTAGACAACTCAGTCACTGACCTATTGCATAACACCAACTATTTCTAGCAACAATCAGATTTCAGGACACCCATCAGAGTAATTTCCTTTTCCATACATTCTAGAGATTGTGTATCTGAGGACAAGATGCCCTTGCAAGAGACACCCATACATTAAATTGCAGATCCTCTTGGAAGGAACCTCTTTCCTTGGGTGGAAACATGTCTCCTCTACTGTGTTGTGATACAGCTTGACTTCGGTGGGCAGTTCTCTTTTTAAAAAGGCGAAAGAGCTCCTGGTGTGAAAATGTAGGTGATGATGATATTACTTTCTAGACTATAGTTCCTGGTCCTATGGCTCCCAAGAAGAAAAGTGGCTAGCGTAAAAGGGGTAATATGCTGGTGTTTGCACTACTTTCCACCAGAGAAGTAGGCTAAAGAATTCCACCAGGGAATGGATGTAGCGTGACTGTTTCATGGGGAAACCATATGCAAGCCTCGTGGAAGCTTTGCCCATCAACTCCATATGATATATACTTCAGCAATTTTCTTCAAAAATAAATGGCCAGATACACATTGTGCATGGTGAAAGATCAGGGCAAATCTACCTGAATTGCTTTTCCATGCTCCTGCACACTAGATGGCAGTAGTGCACCTAAAACCTATGTGGTTACCCTGCAAATAAACAAATTAATAAATAAAATGCTGATCCATAATTGTGTAATCAGCTTTGACCCTTGCTCCTACTAATTCAAGACAATAATCAACATCAGACAAATATTATCTGCTCAAATTTTATGGTTATTTGAAGGAACAGAGCTCTGTTGAGATGCCGAGCTGGGTGCTGCTACTGTGAAAAACAACCAATAAAAAAGCTATTTGCTGTTTCTGCAGCCCGTGTGTTCTGTATGTATTTGTATTTTAATTTTGACATTTTATGACCTTGATTCCTTTTGAAGCAGATTTGAGTCTGTTTTTCAGAAAAGATGGTGTACTATTGAACATTTTAAAAAATGATTATCACAAAAGAATAAAAAATAGTGTTTTCAAAGTGAGTTGTTGTTGAATCGATGTAGAGGGCAAAATGGAATGGCTTTGTATTTGATCAGTTTTGCATCAGTTTTAATTAGAGGCTATGCATGACATGCATACAACAATAACAACAACAACAATAACAACTACTACTGCTGCTACTATTACTACTACTACTACTACTACTAATAATAATAATAATAATAATAATAATAATAATAATAATAAAAGAACACAACAACAACAACAATAATAATAATGATAATAATAATAATAATAATAATAATAATAATAATAATAAATCGATACAGTTAATTCATTCATTACCATTACTGAGATGTAACCGTGATCAAAAGACAAGTTCCAAAGTTGAAAAAAGGGCCACATGATGCGAAGCGCACTGCAGTGCTGCATTGATCTCTTGATGGTGTACCTATCTCTATGGTTACACCCCTCTGTCTACTTGTAGTAACGCCTGGTAGGAGTGTACTGGACACCGTCATCACAAAAAACGAAAGAGAAGAGGGAGCCAACTGGCAGCGACTGAGGCAAACTCTCGGAGGTAAGGACAATAACGAGAAAATAACATTAAAACTAACGCACATTAGCTGTGGCGCCAGGACAACAAGCACACACGTGTTTGGGTAAAACAATGGGCTAACTCTTTTACATGATTTGGCTCTAAACCGAGAGTTGGTCTATTCGGACCATAAAGCTAGCGTTGGCTAACTTTTTAAATTTTCCATTAACAATAGCACTATAGTATCATACTGCTAGCTTATTTGCTAACCAGTTGGCTAATTAGTTGACAGAACTGGCTTTAACAATGGCTTTGTCCCCAGTCAGTAAGCTAACGTTAGCGTAATTGTAAAACGTTTAGCTAGCTTATGCTAACTATAAGTAACTGGGTAAATAACTGTAACACGTTGAATATGTGGCTAGCTAACGTTAGCATTCGAACGCGTTATGTCAAGTTGACATTATGTGGGTAACATTCGCTTGGCAATTGTTAATCCACATTTCAGGCGCACGTGTAGTTAGCTGCCAATAGTTTTAGGAAAATTGTCTATATTTACATTTATCTAACTTGTGTTACGCTGTCTAGCTTGCGAGCGATCTAAGAACATTAGTTAGCCAATGCAGTTATGCATCCTAGAACAAAGCGGCTCATACGAACTCACTGATACACTCCATCTGCAATTAGTCTGTTGTCTGTAGCAAAAGACTACCTACCTAGCCAGCCCGTATGTCTGTCGTATGGTGTAGACATAAAGTAGCTGTAAAAACTCTCACACGTTCATGCTTTGAATTGTTCTCATTTTTATTACAATATTATTAATGTGTTGGAATATTTTCTTTTACAAAATAAGATCGTTAAGTCGCGATGTTGACGGTTCGTTTAATATTGCGACTTCGTTTAAAGAAAGATTTCAAGGGAAATTCTAAAAAGCACAAAATAGAAAATTCATACTGAGAAATTATCCAAAGAACATATTTCAGATGGCAAATTAAGACTAGTAATTAATTTAACAGTCCATTAATGTTGGGTGACTGCTATTCAAAAAAAAAAAGGAAAGGAATACATGGAGGAGATTAGTACCAATTTTCTGAAACCTTGCCCTAGAATAAACTGTTATTTCTGTGTTGTGGGCCTTCAAAAGTCCAGTTCATGTTAATAGTTGCTTTCCTTAAATTGCATGAATGCATGTAAATGGAAAGAACAACAAGGACATAGTCAGGATGGATAATTAGCCTACTATGAGCTCTGACATTTTAATGCAACCAAAATATAGTCAATTTTATCATTTTTATTTTTATTTTATTTAACCTTTATTTAACCAGTAAAACCCTTGAGATTAAAATCTCTTTTCCGAGGGAGACTTGGCCAAGATAGCACACCATTCAAAGTTACAAATAAATAAATAAATAAATAATATTGATATTGATATCATGAAGGGTGAGAGGCTATGGCATACCATGAATACTTTGTATGGATTGTTGTTATGCTATACGACAAGCCAGCGTAACTTTGACAGGCAAATTTAAACGTGTGGTTAATGGGTTAATGCAGTTTCAGTTCCTTTTTTGACAGGGCAAAAATAGACAAGTAACTGTGAAGACGGTGTCAAAATAGGGTGGAGGTGGATGTGGAAGGAGAAGTTTTTTTGTGCTGTTTATCTGTTTGTTGCTTGGCCGTGGAGAGGTAAAAGTTAATACTAGTGGGGAGCACATAGTTACACACTGTCTCTACCCAAGCTTTTCATTTTACATTTCATGGTAGGGAGTCTATTTGACATTCCTCTATATATACTTTTTTGTGCTTCGTCTAAACTTAGGGATAATTAGATACCCTCAGCCTAACATTACTGACCACAAATCATGAGTTTGGTTTTGGATGACCTGTACCAAGAGAGCTGCTCTTTTTTCATTCCCTGCCTTCCTCCGTGAAACCAAGGGCACTCTCTTCCCCTGATTGTCCAGGACATGCTCGGCGAACCAGAAAGGAGAAATAGCATTGCGGAGGCTGGTTCAGCCCTCACGAGAGAGTCCAGTAACTTGTCATTAACTCCGTGACTTCTTTTTGAAAAGAAGAAAAAGTAGGCTGAAATCTACATTGCTCTTGAGACAGTTTTAAAGGTTGAATGATCAGATCGACTGCCTAGATGTTTGAGCTAAATTGCGACCCTTTGTGCAAAGTCTGCATAATTTTGAGATGGAGTTTCCCTAGTCCTTAGAGAGTCACTCATTTAGTTAATTGTTAGCTGTTTCAGAGTTGTTTAAAATGATTAAGTCTGACTAGCTTTATCTTAATCTTACTGGCAGATCATTCAGTATTTGCTATAAATTTAGCACAAAAAGGACATGCTCAACATGCTGCTTTTCATACCCATTGTTGCACTGTATAGTCTGTGTACTTGTAGATGTATTTAAATGACATTTGTTACACTATAGCAGGGGGTTCACAATCCTGTTCCTGGTGATCTGCCATCCTTTAGATTTTCATTTCAACCCTAATTTGGCAAACCAGATTCTAATAATTAGCAGCTCGACGAGATCTTTAGTTGTTGAATGAGGTGTGCTTTGTTCGGGTTGGAGTGAAAACCTGCAGGATGGTTGGTCTCCAGGAACAGGATTGGTCACCCCTGCACCATAGCAATTAAGGTACAGTAAGCTCAATGAAACAACAGCAGTGCCCTTGCTTGGATATATTATCACAGACTGCTTAAGAGGCAGCTCCGCCATACTGGATCGGAATATTCGTTCGCTGTTGATCAGATTGTGCTGTCCATTATCGCATAGCTCCTTCGCTCCACAGCTACAGCTGCCGAACACGTCAGCAGGCACGAATGTACGGTGTTCTGAAGGATTAAAGGGAGTCGTTAACCCAAACCACTGATCAGCAGTAGATCAGACGGCTGCCGTTTTGTGACATCAGAGCTTTACACAAAGGCCACCCTGCCGCTGAGCGGTCACATGATCTTTGGCCTTGCCATTGGCAGGACAGTAAAAGGTAGCCTAATTCATAATTAATGCATATTTTCCATTTCGTCAGCTCTGATAGGCTTGTGCAATGCGAGCGTCCTGTCTTGGGAGCAAATCGCAGTGCTCTAAAGCATGGACTGTAACCCGTCCCCACCCCCACCCCACCACCCCCTTCTCCCTGGATGCAGTTTTTTTTGTTTGTTATTTATTTCAAACAGAAGTGCAGGCAATGAATTGTAACAAGCTGTTAATGTTCACTTTTTAATGTTTACTGCTGGATGATTTACTCAGTTAAGGTCAGCATAAATGCTCCAGGGGAGTGTTTTTCCAGCGAGGGTCTAGCAAAGATGGTTATGCATTTGAGATTAAATGTAACATCCTGGTGAGAGACCATGAAATATAGCCTAGATGCAAGCAGATTATTAAGGTGGCCTTACCATGGCATGCATTACATTTCAGTTTGTTGAACATATTGTTTTACCTAACTTGGAAATATTGGTACTTCGTTATTTTGAATGATGAATTATTGAATTATTTTTCATTTATGTTAGGTAAATAGGAAGAGGTAAACACTGCTAAATTGTTGATTTATAATGATACCCTGTCGTCTGAATGTTAGAATCAAAGAAGCCTGTTGTCTGCACGTCCATAGTGTACTCATAGTGTGAAGATAATATTTAGCAGTGTACCTGTACGTACGTTTGCTGCTCTATAATATAGCCTACGGTTTTTCCAGGAGCAAATAAGCAAAAAACACATTTACACAAGTTAACATGCCTTGCTGTGTTACTGCTTAGTTATGCCTTTTTGTGTGGTTTACAGCTGAAATGATGAATCCACTTTGCTTTCAGTGAAACATGCCCCTCTTTCACAACATCTCTGATGTCTTCCGTTCCATGTGTGCTGGTGTTTATTTTCTGTCTGGATAAAGAAACGCTTGATCCAGAATAATTTTCTTCTGCCTCTGTCAGAAGTCTTGTCAGTAGTTGGCTCTAATCCACAGCTCCTCTGACAATGGTGTCATCCTGTGCAGGTTACAGGTAACCATGGCAATGACAGGTCAGACTTCCTGCTCTTCAATGAGTAACCACACGAAAGAGCGCGTGACCATGGCCAAAGTGACCCTGGAGAACTTCTACAGTAACCTGATCGCCCAGCACGAGGAGCGTGAGATGAGGTACCTGACAGCCCCCGTCCCCCCAATTCAACACCCCCCCCCCCCCCCCAAATGGTGGGTCAGGGTCATTGTTGTCCATTTAGGAATTGCCTGACCATACAAGGTAGTTGATAAGAGGTCTAGGCTTTGTGGTGGATAAGTGTCTGTGTTTCTGTGCCTCTCTTGATAACCTTGGTAATCTTGGTTACTGTTAGTCCCCTTCATCAACACTTATTTTAACTTGGTGTCGAGGTGGGGGTTGACTGCTTTGCAGATGCGCTTGTAACAGACCAAGGTTTTGAATACAAAACGAGGACATAAATGCTTGGCTGGCCAAGCCTGACCTCTGTTCAGATCCCTGCCCTGTGTTGAGTCACCAATGCGGAACTGCACCTCAACTTTGCTGTGACACAGTCCAAACGGAGGTCCTCTTCGCTAACGCTGTGCACCTCCAGCTGGCCAGCCTAAATTGGGACTGTAATTGGGCAGTAAAACATTGTGGCATTACCTGCTCAAGGTAATGCATTGATATTGCCAAAGTGATGATTGGTTGATGTTGCTTGAGGGTTACTGGTGGGCAATCTGCCCTTGCTTTACATGGTGTGTGTGTGTGTGTGTATGTGTGTGTGTGTGTGTGTGTATTTACACGCACATGCAAGAGACCATGTGTGCATACACAAACGCACGCCCACACACACACACACACACACAATTAAAGATTATTATTATTATCTATTATTATTTCTGTCGGATATTTCATTCCATGCAGTTGAACGTGTGACATTTGGTACATTGTGTCTCTAGTGTACCAGAGATTCAAACCCGCAACCTTTCTGTTCTGTTCCATTGCTCTGTCCTGCTTCTTTTGAGAAGCATATAGATTAGGCATAAAAATGAAAACATTGCGGTCTCAGGAGATGTGTAAGCACATATAAATCAGTGTCTGTTCCCCCCTCCTCATTATTAGTTTTTGCTGTGGAGCTTTGCTGTTTACCCCAAGAAGCTGCGCGCTGGCGTGCTGACAATCGAATCCGCACCAGGGCCCATTTTTCACTTTTACCGCACTGGGAGACGTTCAGACTCCAGTTAGTCACAGAGGCCCTAAGAGGAAGTCGTGTGTGGATCAGATACCCGCTCACTGTGGCGCAAAGCCAGCCTTTCCTAAAGGGGAAGTGGAGACAAAGAATATTGTCACTCCCATCAAACCCTTTCTGTTTACAGCGGGGGCATAATGCAAAACTGTAGCACAACACATGGCTGTGGACCCTCCCCCCCTTTTCTGTTAGAACATTTTAATGGTGGGATGAGTATTTTTATATTGTGTAGTACATTTCCCACACACACAGTGTAAATATTGGATGTAGTATGGATATAATGTGATGGATTAATGATATGTAAGATGCTGTTGTGCTATTTGTGCTCTGTTTCTGTGAACCCCAGAAGCAGCATTAGGAGAGGGGTTTGATTTTGTTGACAGGCTTTGGGTCTTTTTTCATGCGCCCTCAGAAAAAAGCTCCAAAAAGTGCCTAAAGGTACCCTTTAGGTACATAAAGCTGTACCCCTAGCCAACTATACATAATTCATTTGTACCTTTTTTTTTGCTTGTAAAAGGTACTTATTAATACCCAAACAGAACATTATTGTACTTTCAGGGTACTTTTGGGAAATATGTTCCTTAAAAAAATCTCTAGTGTACCTTTATTTCTGAGAGTGTAGACGGTTAAAATGCTATAGCAGTAAGCACTGGATGAAGTATTAGAAAAGAGAGCGTCACCTTTGTGTCTGTTGTTCCCAGGCAACAGAAACTGGAAAAGGTGATGGATGAAGAGGGCCTCGCTGATGAAGAGGTGAGTTACGGTTACGAACATTAACATGCACTCATGCACACACGCACACATGCACACGCTCAAATGCACACACTCACACTGCACAGTATTTGAGATTGAACCCCAGGGTGTTTTTTATGCCTTAGTTCACATCATTTATTTATTTATTTATTTAAAAGGGACAACACACAATAATCAACATTTTCGCAGCTGCGTCAGATGGTACAGTGCCAGAGTTAGCTCAAGAGCTAATTTTCAACGACACTCCATCGGCAAAAGCCTTGTTACATGGAGTGTCCGAAGGAACGCTTTACCTGGCATTGATCTTCTGGCATAATCTGCCTGGGTGGATTTTACTGTATGTAAATGGGCGTATGGACACAGCCTGCTCTAGAGAGGCCTAAGTGTGAGCTGCTCTCTCTGTCCCTTACTGTGTGTAAATGGGCTTAAGGACACAGGCCCCTCTAGAGCAGGCTGAGTGTGAGCCGCTCTCTCTGTCCCTTACTGTGTGTAAATGGGCTTAAGGACACAGGCCTCTCTAGAGCAGGCTAAGTGTGAGCCGCTCTCTCTGTCCCTTACTGTGTGTAAATGGGCTTAAGGACACAGGCCCCTCTAGAGCAGGCTAAGTGTGAGCCGCTCTCTCTGTCCCTTACTGTATGTAAATGGGCTTAAGGACACAGGCCTCTCTAGAGCAGGCTAAGTGTGAGCCGCTCTCTCTGTCCCTTACTGTATGTAAATGGGCTTAAGGACACAGGCCCCTCTAGAGCAGGCTGAGTGTGAGCCGCTCTCTCTGTCCCTTACTGTATGTACATGGGCTTAAGGACACAGGCCCCTCTATAGCAGGCTAAGTGTGCGCTGCTGTCTCTGTCCCTTACTCTATGTAAATGGGCTTAAGGACACAGGCCCCTCTAGAGCAGGCTAAGTGTGCACTGCTGTCTCTGTCCCTTACTCTATGTAAATGGGCTTAAGGACACAGGCCCCTCTAGAGCAGGGTAAGTGTGAGCCGCTCTCTCTGTCCCGTGTGCTACAGAAGAGGCTACGGCGCTCGCAGCACGCCCGGAAGGAGACGGAGTTCCTGCGGCTGAAGAGGACCCGGCTGGGCCTGGACGACTTTGAGTCCCTCAAGGTCATCGGGCGTGGCGCCTTCGGAGAGGTAACTGCCCGTATCTGAGCCGGACTCCCCCGTCTCTTTCATGTTGCCCCACCTTGCATCTCAGATTGTTGCGGGCTTTTAGAACAGATGCCAAAGCGTCATTTTAAAGAGGCATGATTTGCCTGCAGGTTTCTGTGGTTGACTAATGTCTCTGGATGTCTTCTCTCAGGTGCGATTGGTGCAGAAAAAGGACACGGGGCACGTGTACGCCATGAAGATCCTCCGGAAGGCCGACATGCTGGAGAAGGAACAGGTGGGAGGAGGGAGGGGCCCGTGGCGTATGACCTTCAGGAACAGGTCTGGAGGGCAGCTGTCCTCCAGAGTCCGAACTGCAGAATGCATACTGCAGAGTCCATACTGCTGAATGCGTACTGTACAGTCCTTACTGCAAAATGCATGCTGCAGAGTTTGCACTGCAGAGTCCATACTGCAGAGTCCGTACTGCAGAGTCCGTACTGCAGAGTTGTACTGCAGGTCGCTTGCTGGTTAATCCAGAGCAAATGTGGGGTACAGAGGCTACAGCACGATCAGTTCAGCCAGCTGCGGGTGAGCTGGGGGGCCTTGCTCATGCTGCTCATTGAGTACCCCTATGCGTGGCAAAGCCCCGTCTGAAATGTGAGCTCTGAAATTTCACGTCTTGACCCTGTCTCAACTTTGCCGTACAAACAGCTGCTTTTCTTCTCAGTGCCCTTGGAACCCAGGCAATAAATTTATTTTGAGCACTTTTTAACTGCCGATGCAGATATGCTGCTGACGATAAAAAAAATGAAGAATATCCATTGTGTCACATTATCTAATGGAGGGATGGTGAGACTTCATGAGCCTTAAAATTGATAGACGTTACCGATGACTTTATTATTTGAATCAATCATAGTGTCTTGCTGTGGAGAACAGGTCCTGCTGTTCCCTTTATGGCAGCAGAGCCACTAAGGAGACTGTGCTCTGACACACCCTGTGTGGCTGCTAGGTGGGCCACATCCGCGCAGAGAGGGACATCCTGGTGGAGGCCGACAGCCTGTGGGTGGTGAAGATGTTCTACAGCTTCCAGGACAAGATGAACCTCTACCTCCTCATGGAGTTCCTGCCTGGAGGTGAGACCTAGAGATCTATCTCGCAGGTACCTGCTGGTTTAAGGGGCTAATTTAAGATCCGTTCAGAAACGGTAGCTCCTCTGACCTAGAGACCAGAGTGGAAACGAGAAGAAAAAACATTTTACGTTTTTAACACATGGGGTGATTAAAAAAAAGCCAGAATGCAAACATCAAACCAACAAACAGAGCTCCACTGCAGGAAAGACCAGGATACGAGGATCCTGTTTAGGAAACGCTGCCATTCACGACACAAAATGTTATCACTAAATGCTTTAGATCAGGGCTGCTCAACCCTGTTCCTGGAGATCTAGGTTTTCATTTCAACCCTGATTTGGCACACCTGATTCTACTAACTAACAGTCCAATGAGATCTCTAGCTGTTGATTGAGGAGTCTTTTTGTAGCGTTGGAGTGAAAGCCGACAGGACGGTAGATCTTCAGTAACAGGGTTGGGCAGCCCTGCTTCAGATTGGCAGAGCCACCTGTGGGGATACTGTGATATTAACAGGGTGTGTGTACACACCGGCTCACTATCGCATAAACGGTATCCCACGCTGAGTATAGTAATCCTGACCCCTGGCACGCCCCCTGCAGGTGACATGATGACACTGCTGATGAAGAAGGACACGCTGAGCGAGGAGGAGACGCAGTTTTACATCGCGGAGACCGTGCTGGCCATCGACTCCATTCACCAGCTGGGCTTCATCCACAGAGACATCAAGCCTGACAACTTGCTGCTGGACTCCAGGGTGAGGCGCTTTCTCAGACAGACACGTACGGCACGTGTGCATGTACAGATCACTCACACACACACACACACGCACACACAGGCATGCACACACACGCACGCACACACAAACCACACACACTCACACACACACACACACACACACACACACAGGCATGCACACACGCACGCACACACAAACCACACACACTCGCGCGCACACACACGCATACAAACGCACATGCACACACACGCATGCATAGACAGGCGCAGACAGCTATTTTTCTGAAACGTATGGTACATTATATTGTGAGGCAAAAAAAAATATGCCGCTGACTTTTGGGTGACCTGTAACTTTAAATCTCTCACAGCCATCAGTGTTCAGCACTGTGGCTGCATGTCTGAGTGGGTGTGGGAGAGTATGACAGTAAGTGTTCTCATCTCTTCTTTCATCACACTTCCGACCTCAGGAAGTGGCAGATATAACAGTCTTACAAATGAAGGGATTATTGTATTTTTTCAGTTTCTTTTTTTTTTTATTTTGACGGCCTTGCGCATTGAATACTGTGGACGGTCGACCATTGAGCCAGGGTAATGCATACCACTGTTAGGACGTAGTGTCAGTGACTGGATAGGTACCAACTGCATTTAGTATTGAAATTGGTACTCAGAAAAGTTTGCAGTTCCATCTTAATTTATAGTTTTGGGTTGGTGCCTTGTGCTTCCTGCTACGTTGCTATTTTTATTTGTTTAGCAGACATCTTTATGACAGCATATGATATTTATGTACATATTCAGTAAATAAATTCACGTGGTTGGATTAGTGCTGAGGGCATTTATTGTAGATAGAGTGGCTTGCTGAAAGATAACGGCAAGTCCAGCGTCTCACCGCGCTGCACTGGATTCTCTGAACACCTTGGTGCTCTGTGACGTAATTTTTTTAACGCCGACTGTTCTTGTGAAATGAGTCATTTTAAGGCCTTGTGTGAAAAAGACACCCGCGTGTTTCCCAGCTGCTGAAATACGCTGGAACTCTTGGTGTGCTGAGCCTCGTCTGAAGTCACGTCTCAGGTGGCGAGCTTCCTCCCTCCCACTTCCTGGGCGCTCGATGAGACACTCGCAACACCCAGTGTCAACAAGAGAATTTACAGTTCTGCACTGGAACTGTAGGGCGGCAGCGTGGCATTATTGTCAGGGAACCCAGTTTGTAAGTTTAAGGCTGTTGTGGGTTCAGTTCCCAGTTGGGGAGCTGCTCGAGCAGTGTGTCTAACCTGAGTCGCTTCAGCAAAAATATCTAGCTGTGGAAATGGATTATGTCTAAACGCGTAATTTGCGTAAGTTGTTTCGGATAAGAACGTCTGCTAAAACGGAACGGAACGTTAACGAAGCTGAATACGCCAATCTCAATAAAAGATTGCCGTGTGAATTAACGGTTTAATTCACAATACGAATACGATTTACTCGTGAAACATTGATGCAGTTGTATCGTGACATGGATGCATCGATGTTTCAGTACGTGCCTAATCGCTAACCGTGCATGATAAACCGCCCCAGGTGTACCCAGTGGAGTTTGACGTGTTCGATCTGACGGAGGCATCCCACATCTGTTTCAGGGCCACGTCAAGCTGTCCGATTTCGGCCTGTGCACCGGACTGAAGAAAGCCCACAGGACCGAGTTCTACAGGAACCTGAACCACAGCCTCTCCACAGACTTCAGTAAGCAGACGCACTGTACGGTACCCAATCTTGGATCATTTTTAATCACCTAAATGCCCCTCTTTCATGCTACACATGTACCCCCTGTGCCACTCTCATGTTACATGTACCTACGTCCAGCACTTACTGTACTTTGTGTCATTATCTTGATGTTGTATCTTGTCATGACCCCTTGTTTGACTTAGCATAGGTTAGGTCCAAGAGTAATGTTTACTGTGTGAACTGGACTTAATGTGCTCATGGCTATGAATAACTGTTACATAATGAGTATTGTACCTTATCGGACCTGTGTTTTGTTGTTGTTCAATGACCTTCGGTATGCACTTATTGTACGTCGCTTTGGATAAAAGCGTCTGCCAAATAAATGTAATGTAAGTACCACATGCCTAGCTTGCATTGCGTGATGGGTATCTGACGCACATAGAAGTATTCCCCGTAAAAGTTTTGTTTTCCTGATGCTCATTCCCACATGTGATGTGAGGTCACTCGGCCCTGCACGTGTCCAGCTGCCATGTTGTTGGGTGTCTCTCGGGAACCGTCTCTTTGGACGCCTCATTTAAATCCGTGTACGTCCTCACCCCCAGCCCTCCAGAACATGAACTCCAAGAGGAAGGCCGAAACCTGGAAGAGGAACAGGAGGCAGCTGGTGAGCGTTTTACTCCGCCCACCCCCACCCCCCCACACCGCCCTCGCTACAGCACCTTCATTATCTCCGTAGGCGGATTATGTGGCGAGGAGATGACCTCATCCAGGAGCGAAGGGGTTCCGTAATGTTTCAGTTCTCCATCTTCTCCTTTGCTTTGTTTAATGCTGGGAGGGAATTGTCATAGCAGTGTAGGAATTCATTTTTATTTGTAAAAAACCTTTTACGACCTCAGGTTGCCACACACTTCACTAATGAGAGCATAGACTGGTGCATGGAGGCAGATATAAAGTATTACATATGATACGATTACAGCAGAGCCCTGAAATGACTGGAAAGGTTGTAGGGGGACACAAGAAAGCCAGAGCGGAAGGTGGGAGGGGGGAAAGTCTTCTCCCTTTTTTTGTGGTATCCAAAGCAACGCCTCATGAAACAATATTAGTAAATTTCCCTCTGCTGTTCCATATTTCCGACTCCGTGAAGGCATTCTGTGACAGCGGAATGGTTCTTATACGCCAGCGTTCCGGGCCTCTGGAGCTAACCCAGACGGTTATTAAAACCGTTCGGGAGTGCGCTGCGTCGCCGCAGTGTAATATAATTATTCTAGAAATGGTTAACTGCGCTCCTGCTCAGACGTACGCGACCACACTGTTACCATGACGCATCGGGTTTTCCCCCCCAACACCCCGCCTGTTTATTTAAATTTGTGTGTGCTACATGCTGCTACTGGGACACAACATCGCTGTCATTGCTAAATATTCATAGATGACTGTATTTCTGTGTACATGAGGCTACTTGCCTAGCCATCTATATTGACAAAGCATTTAGATTCATTAAGGATTTAAATGGGGTTGTTTTAAATCAGTGGTCAAACAACCAAACAGCCGTTAATTAATCAAACGGCTGTTAATTACTTTGGATGATGGAAGGCTCTAGGGGAACAGGAAAGGCCGCTGTGTGGCCTTCCTAGATAGAAAAGTGCTATTTAGGAAGGCCAACCCAACCCGTGTGTGTGTGTGTGTGTGCACGCGCGTGTGCATGCGTGCGTGTGCTTTTAACCCATTTGTTATTGTCAAATTTTTAATTTGGGATGTTTCAGACCAGGTACAGTGGTGGTTTGCAGTCAGGATATTGCATGTGCGTGGGCAGTAGACTGCAGTTTGCCGTGTATATGTAAATGTGTATGTTTCCAGACAAGAGAAACTATCACTGCTGTAAGAAGGTCCATGCAGTAAACATGCTTACTGTGTTGGTGTATGAAATGGAAAGAAATGCATATGTCCGCATTTCAGTCAAACCCATTTTTATACAACTTCAAAATGTCCAGTACAACAGCCCAGTACAGACAGAATCATTAAATGCAGAGGTCGTAAGCCACACAAAGGCAATACAGAGACGGACTGGAGTTTATTCACGGAAAGATGCTGATCACAATTCAAAGAGATGCATTGTGGGCAGGAACGCATGAAATATTGGTTCCTCGCCCTCACAGAATGCTGAGTGGAGATATTTATCTAGAATTGCTGGGAAATGATAGCATTTTGGGCGCGCGGCGATGGGACTTTTTCCGTCTGAGTTTCCGGCACCTGCTGGTAGGGAAAGCACAGGCGTAATTAGGCACTTGTGCCAATGTCAACTCGGCGTGGGTGTGGACCGTGACCTCCCAGCATCTCCACCCAAAACTGAGCCCTGTCACACCCATGACACCCACTGTGATAATCCCCCCCTGATCCTCCATGAGTTCCCCTGTCCTGTGTTAAATGCATAAGTATTGTGTATTTGTTTGTGAAATTGAGTTTAGGATATATTTGACGTGCGTATTTTCAAACACGGTGCTAAGTAGGTGTTTGGCATTTTAAGTCTTTAGACAGGAAAAAAAACTGTAATCAGCAGTATCGCTTGCAATATTTTGTACCAAGTTGCAACATTAGGGAATATTAAAATATCTTTTTATAGTGATGTAATTTCCTCATGGTGAAGCCAGCCAGAAAACGGTTTCCTTTTTTAAAAAAACAGAAGCTTGCCTTTTCAGTTTGTACCGGCTGTATACTCTGAATGAGGAAAGAAGTAGTGTTTCAAAAGACCTGTCTCTTGTTCCCCATCTCCTGTTTGCACAGGCTCAGTTATGCCCTCACAAGGAGACACGCTGGGCTGCAATTACTTATATTTTGTAATAGCAGGTAGCAGTGACCCTGCCATTATCGTCTTTGTTTAGCCTCTTGACTTGCTGTCCTTCGATTATTATTAGCAGTGTGTGAGTGGCTACCAAAGGACTAGCTATCTGTGTCTCAATGTCGAGAAGTTTTCACAGTAAACAATATAGGTAGTTTGATGTTAAGCTCCTGTTTAAACTCCATATTTTGTCCAACCCATATATGTGTGCGAGTGTGCTTTTTTTTCCCATGTTTTTTTTTCCTGTTTGATGATTTCAAGCATATTCATAAAAAGCATATTCATTGGAAATAACATTTTTACCAGGTCTGGCTGACAAACGTGTAGACGACAAAACTGAAGGCAAACAGCATACAGCTGAAAGCACCTATGACAGTATGGGAAAAGGGGGCTATGAAATGAACAGACCTGGGTCAAATACGTATTTGTTTTAGATTCAAATACTTTTCTATGCATACTGATCTTGTCTGGTGTATTGGAACCAATGAAATGCTCTCAAAAAGTGCAAACCCCACCTTCTGTTCATATTGGCATGCTCAATTATACCAGGCTAGATCAATAGAGCACAGAAAATATTTGAAACAAATACGTATTTGACCCGGGTCTGGAAATGAAGATGTGCTGTTTTTGATTGTGTTCAGTAGCCTAAAGAGCATGAGCCACCATTTCGCTCCTTACTTCCTGCAGGCCTTTTCCACGGTGGGGACCCCCGACTACATCGCTCCTGAGGTCTTCATGCAGAACGGATACAACAAGCTCTGTGATTGGTGGAGCCTGGGTGTCATCATGTACGAGATGCTAATCGGTAAGCACGGTTTCAGCCAGAGGTTTCAACACAGTATTTAAGCAGTGGCAAGTTGTTAACTGTTATTATTGTTCCCATTTCATACCGTATATTACGTACACATGAATATTTCAAACTGAATACTGGAAAAAAAAACACTGTGTTTCAAGGCAATCCAGACAAGTTTAAAGTTTTTGAAATTCAGAT
Organism: Anguilla anguilla; assembly: GCF_013347855.1. Lineage (NCBI taxonomy): Eukaryota > Metazoa > Chordata > Actinopteri > Anguilliformes > Anguillidae > Anguilla > Anguilla anguilla. Next base: position 33,302,303 of record NC_049213.1, on the reverse strand, counting down.
TCAAATCGCAGCATTCAGTTCTAAAATCAGACATCCAAATTCAAATTATGAAATACTAATTCAGATTTACTGAATTCAAATTCAGTTGTCTGGTAGCACGAAATTTACACCATAGCGAACTGTCTTGTTCTGAAACACTGCTGCAGTGTCGTATATTTGAAGCCAGCCGCCGCTAATAGGACCCATTGATGAAATATTGTCTTGTTCAGATAGAATTCATTTAGTGCTACTTTGGCCTGGCCTGATCCTAAAAGTGGAGCAAGTGGTACACGAGCATCAGTCATGCCTGCAGTCCATAATTGTTTCTCCAGCCGAGTAATGTGCATGTGCTGCCTTAGCCCAGACGCTAATGTTTGCACGAACTTGAAAGGTTCCCCGGTTCGCTGGTTTGACAAAACGAAGGAACCCTGCGGATGCATGAGAAGGTGCTTGGGGGAAATGTGACCTGTTATTATCTGAGCTTGCTTTTAGAGCTTTAGAAAATGACAGTGGGATGCACTGACTGATTAAACCGATGAGGCAGAGACACTAAAGCCACTAAGCCACAGCTGGTCTGCTGACGGTAACGGTGAATCAAGATGAGCGACGGTGCAGTTTTGGCTTGTGCGAGCTTGTTGTATCGAGGCTGATTTTTAGCGAGGCTGATTAATTTTGGATATCACTGCAGGTACGTGCAAGCCATTTAAAACCATGCTTACAGCCTTCAGCGCACCACGCTAATAAGTAGAATGCACGGACCCAAACATCAGCATAAGAAATGGTTGTTTATTACAACATTTTCTCACTGCTTACAGCCTTAAATATAACATGAAGTGAGCATACAGAACTCTTGCTGAATGTAATTGACCACAAATAAACAAAGCGGTAAGCCAAGGCTACTGTAGCCCTATTATTATTATGCACAGCTAGCAGGTTTTTTTTATGCGTTCCACTTGTAGAGCCACTTTATTTCTCGATCCACATCTGCTTACAGTATTCTCACAAGCTTCCCGTGAAGTTGGAAGATTGCCCGGAAACCAGGCATTGTGAAGGGAACGGTAGTTTGACTTAAGTGATCCCATTTGCTTGTTCAGGATAGCGCATGGAACATTTGTCATTTCTAATTAAATTTATGATCCAAAAACCATTTTTTTTTGTCCCCCCCCCCCCAATTCCCAGAATTCCATTTCCTGGCCCGCCCCCCCCATTCCCGGAATTCCAGTTCCTGGCCTGAAGGCCCACTGGAGACCCTTCAACCGTTACGTGTTTAAAAGCTGCATTCCCCCAGACTTGAAACCTCCTGTGTTTTATCGCACTGATTATGGGGTTTGTTTCTACCTACCTTTCCCTCCAGGGTACCCTCCGTTCTGCTCGGAAACACCCCAGGAGACCTACAAGAAGGTGATGAACTGGAGGGAGACTCTGGTCTTCCCCCCTGAAGTGCCCATTTCTGAGAAGGCCAAGGACCTCATCCTCAGGTTAGACTGAGACTCTTCGCCCAGCCTGGGGCACCTGTATGGCAGGGAACACCCTTACTGACTCACTGAGTATTGGGTTGTTAGCACTGTCATTTTTGTGCTTAAGCAGGCCTCAACAAGACTGTGTGGATGATATTATCAGGATCTATGTTTTCTCATTGTTAGCCTTAGCTTAGCTTGTTTTTTTTGTTTTTTTCAGTTATTTTTATTTGTGACAGTTTAGTTTAGGCGTGAGAGAGAAGGCCAGACTTTCCCGGCCAAGTGCGGACTGTGGTACTGATTTATCTGATTTTTTACAGATGTTTTTAAAACTTGTCCCCTTGTAGGTTCTGCTGTGAATGGGAGCATCGAATCGGGGCCTCTGGAGTGGAGGAGATCAAGCGCAACCCCTTCTTTGAGGGAGTGGACTACGACCATATCAGGTACACGGCAGCACCCGCCTGAACACACCGCAAGGAAATAACCAGTGGAGACAAGGGTGTGTTGATGCTTACATAACTGGGACAATAGATACTGAATCTCTGTGCTGTAACTATAGCACAAAGCCAAGAACATATTCTGTACAGACGCAACTTCAAAATGAGTATTTAAACAAGTAAGGGTGAATGGGGTGCCTTATATATGATTTCTGTATGAAGGGGTTAAGGTTTGTGAGCATGACGTTACTGTGATTGTGTCACAGGGAAAGGCCTGCCGCTATCCCCATCGAGATCAAAAGCATCGACGACACGTCCAACTTTGACGAATTCCCAGAGTCAGACATACTCCAGCCAACAGGTGACCTGATGATGTCATTACCTGATCCTTTTTTTTGGGGGGCCATTTTGCAACTGCAGCGCTGCAGCTTAAACAGTATTCATAGCACTCTCTACTGTCTGGAATGAACTTCTAACCGCTCCAGTGACAACTTTGGGCAGAGTGGGTCATAACTGCGTCACCCAAGAAGAGACTGCTGCTATGAGTGGATCAGGGTTAGCCATTTGTTTCAGGAACATCGTTAGCTACACTGCAGATACGCCAAGTTAGGGTCAGGCTTCATGTGCTAATAAAACATAAAGTAACTTTTATCTTTTATTAGAGCAGAGTCCTTTAAATTGAAAAGCAGCATTTAAATCGGGTTCCCCAAGACCACTGAAGCTTGACATCAGAAACCCCTGATTCAGTCTGAAAATAAATTAATTTCTTGAGGTTTTTGGAAAGCCTTTCAAACTCTTGATTCATTAGCACAGGACATGATACAAACTGCAGTACATAGTTTACAATCCCCCGTAAAGTGTTATATATTGATCATTGATGTCTGTTATAAAAGTCCTCTTGGTCTTTCTGTCCAGCGTCTGCGGTGGTGACCAATCACACAGAAGCAGAGTACAAGAACAAGGACTGGGTCTTCGTCAACTACACCTACAAACGCTTCGAGGGGCTGACGGTGAGGGGTGTCATCCCCTCCTACATGAAGACAGGGAAACGATAGACCTGCAGCCACACAGCCCCGCTGTGTCTCCACTCCCCCCCCTCCCCCCCCGAACCTGTCCCAGCCTGTTCTTGCCCCTCCCTTGCTGCTGTTCCACTTGTGTGGCTCACGGAGCTGCGCCCTGTTCCCCTCAGCTTCAGACGCGCTCTAGTTCGGATACACTGCCTTGATTTTTATTGTTTTTTTTTTTTCTCTTAGTCTCAGTCAGAAGCCTTCATTTAAGTTCATTAGACCAGGGAGTCATTTGGGGGTTCTCCCCGTACACCACCTATCACCTACGTCATGAATCGCAAGTCCAGTCTCCACCTTGGTACCGGGATGTTTGAAAATGACCGTTTTTTTTTTTTTGCTTATGAACCTATGGCGATCGATTGGCTAACAGGTTAACGACATCACGGCTGCTTGGGCTGCTTGGAGCTTTAGCAGTCTTATTTGCTTTAGCCTCTCGAGGCGTTGCTCCTCCTTCCAGCTGCAGCTCCAGTTTTTACACCAGCACAGAACTGGCCCTCCTTGGGGGCTTCCTCCATGTCTTCCAGCAGTCCTGCTCTCCATGTCTAAACCGGCGAGGGGACCCTATGCACAGCCTGGCTTTGGACACCGTGGCATGATACTGCTTTTAGAATCAAGGGCTACTTATCTTCGCATTTCCTTTACCTTCGAGAATATGCTTCCCCCCGTTAAGATAATAAGTTCAAAGGTGCTTGTCAGAATGGCTTAACAGAATCAGGATTTCTTCAGACACTTTGCTTCATTCCATGACAAAAAAAAGAAGTTTCTGTGGAAATACAGCATCTAAGTTCTTCAGGGAATATATTGATTTAAGTAGTTGAAGTGACAGTTCCCTGCTCATCCACATTCTTTTGGCTGATGTTTCTGCGTAGATACGTGCTGTAACTCGGTGATGTTGTGTAATTGATGTGTCTAACCAAAGACGTGAGAGAGATTACTGTAGAGATTCAGGTTTTTAACGCAGCTGCTGCTTGGAGCGCCACCATGGGATTGAACAATTTTCCCAGTCCATCGAACGTCAGCGACCGGCAGCAAAAAAAGTCACTCCTGAATTTTCCCGTCGTTCCTATGATGTCATACGGAGCGTCGCCGAGCGACGCTCAGAAATCGGACGGTCGTCGGCGTGAGGAACAGGACCACGAGAACCTTCCACCACATTCCAGTTCCACATTCCAAAGTGCTCGTCGCAGAAGAACGGTGTCTCCGTGGCGTCGGCAGCTGGCCGGGCTTTTTAAATCCTCCGGCTAGATCTGCGCTTTCGGGCGTTGATACAGATTTTTAGCGAAGGCGCCCTTTGCTTGAAGCACTTCCTGACCAGCGAGTGTGCAGGTGATTCGTGGAGAGACTTTCTGCTTCTGTTAGATGAGCGAGCCCATCATTCCCACAGTTCACTCTGCAGTTCGTTTTGAACACGCTTTATTTGACGCGTGCAGCTGTGACGTGCGCGTAAACGGTGGTGTCTTAGAGGGGATTTAAATATTTTTTTAAGTAAGGCTTCCTCTGATGTTAATATTGTTTGCCCCCGTACCTGTCTTTTCACAACACTCAAGCACTTTTCATCTTGTTTGTATGAATGATTTGATTGGTTTTGCATGCCTAGGTATTTTCATCATGAAATCATGAGCTCTTGTTTAATGCACAGCTTTGCATAAAAAGCTGCAATTACGTGCTTGAGGAAAAGTTCTTTTGAAAAGAACAGCTCTGCCAAAAAGGGAAACATCACATTTAATATCACAGTTTAAGCAGAATTATGTTGAGTCTCAACAGACATGGGGATGAGTGTACACTTTGCACTGCAGAAAATGAACAGTATTCTCTCTGGAGTAGAGTACAAGTAATAACCAACATAAACTTACTATATTAACCAGAATATAAAACATAAGATCACATAAGATCTTCAGGATGCAAACTAAAGTTCCTGAAATGGCAGCTTTTTTTTGATAGAAAGTGTAGAAAGACCTTTAAGATCACGACAGTGCTTTATATGGAGTGAAACGCATTTCGTTGTTTTCCTTTTCTTTTTTTTTCTTTTTTAACAGAACGGTTGTGTTATTTTTAAAGGTACAAATGCCAAAAAAAGAGAACTGGAAGGTGTACAGTTTATATATTGTACCCTGAGGAGTGATTAGTCTTTGCAGTTCCTGGCTCAGCCGTTCCTCCAGTGAGATTAACTCAGAATTCATTGGGAGTTTATATATAGAGTTCTGAGATCTGATCTGAAGCAATACCAGCGTGTACACCCTGCAATGGAAAGCTTGTTACTTAAAAACTAGTGCTATAACAAAGAAATTGAGACAATCTGTACCAAAATTTGTATATGCAACAGAGGACAGTTCTTGAAAGGCTAGATCAGCCTGGCCCTACCCTGTAGGGCAAATAGGATTCTGTTACGCTGGAGCACTTAACCGTCCAGTTCATTTGATCTACATCTTGAGCTGAGCCCTCTGGCCTAAGCTGTGTTAGTATTGAGAAATATGCTTCTGAAGATGTGACTGCTCAAAGAAGCAGGATTGTGAAGCCCTGACATCGGTCATATTGTGGCGAGCAATCCAGTCCATCACTTAACCGAATGTAACATCAAGTTACATTGTGCTTAATGTAATAATATCCTTTCGTATTACTTGCTCACGTGGGGCTAATTACACTTCCTGTTTGTTTTTTATATGCACAATATTTCACTTTTTAAGCATTGCCAAGAATCTGATATCTGGGCGGTGTATTTTACTTTTTTTAAAACTTGCAAACAAAATCCTTTTTTTTTAGCAAGGCTTGCAGACACTTCTTTGATTGTATATACAAATAGCGGAGCCTTCCTTCAACATGCTGTAGTGATGTGATTGCGTAGCGTGAGTGATGAGTTTTGAAATGCTAAATCAATGCAGTCTTTACCTTAAAGATTTGTTGTGCCATAGAGGGACAAAGCTGTCTTTGTAAATAATCTGTCCTTTTTTTAAAAAATTTGCATGATGAACTGTTACACGAAATATTTTATTTTAAAATTTTGTTCGCTTTGAATGTTCAGGAATATTTTTTTACGGGAGGAAAAAGAAAAGTAATTTGTGTTGATGTGACATTGTCTTGTTTTGTCACTGCCTGCTTGCTGTTCTGAATGAGAGACCGCTCTGGCAGAGGAGACAATCATGCAGTCAAGTGTTGGAAGTATCTGTGGTATCTGTGGAAGATATTTTCACAATCAGGACGAGGCAAATTTTGAAATAGTTGAAAATTAATTTTGAAAATTAATGCCTCACTGTGTCAGTAAATGCAGTGCACGTTATAGGTTCTATAGTTCTGGGTCCAGTGCCCCCCATCCCCCCCCCCCCACCCCGCAATTCTTTTCTCATTAAAAATTTGAGACAGGCAAGCGCAAGAATACTGATATGCTCACACACAAACCCGCAGTGGTAGTCGTGCTACTCTGTTCGGTGACGTGGTGTATGTGGTGTGGCGAGTAGGGTTTTAAATAGCACATCTCGGTTTTATGAGGCACATTCTGTCCCCTGTTCAGGAATGGGGCAGTCACCGGAGACCTGAGTGAGGGCAGAAATATTCCACTGTTGGTGTAGTCACACCGTTTGGAGACAAGAATGTCGGCCCAGTGGCGGGCTATGTGTGGAGAGCGGAAGTCATGGCAACCACGGTTCTGCCCCTGAAACGGTGCGAGACTGCATTCCATTTCCTGTTTGGGGTCGGACGTCACGTGACCACCGTCCAGGGAAACACAGTTTGGTGTGTTGTCGAACTTGGCTCACGCTCCCTGCTTTCCTGATTGGCTCACATGTGCCTAGTCTGATGTAATCATAGTGTGAGAGCAACTCCCACTCTCATCTGGCCAGTTTTGACCAGTCATGCAGTCGTGGGCTTTTCTTAACCAGTTCCCTAAACCATACTGACATTTTAAAGAGAGCTGTAAAATGTGCCAGACTGTCTGCTCAGGATTCTGTTTTCAGCTCCATTTAGGCCATGACATATCGGGAACGAATGTCACCAAACAATGACCAAGTTAACATTAAATGTGTCCCAACTCTATTCCTTTTGAACCATTTCCACTTGCCTCCATTGGTCCAATTATTTAATTCTATACACTTGTACCGATTGCTTCCGTTGATCAGATTATTTAAATCTATGCAGTTACTTGTGTTTATTGCTTCCATTGGACCACTTATTTCATTTGATACACAGGTATCAATGCCTCATAAACACTACAGTAACCCATTTCTTGAGTTTACTGCTTAAGTATATCTTAGGCTGTGTGTCATGTTAAACAAGCTTAACAGTATTGATAGGCTTGGGAGTTTCAGTGGTTCAAGTTTAAAAAAAACCATCAAGTGCATGGACATCTGAGAACTGGGGCATGTATCTTACAGTACCAAGGAGAACTTCCCCAACCCTTACGCATTAAATATACTGTTGTGATTGCCTTTCTGCCTTTGGTTGATGCCGTTTGAATGTGCCCTTGTGTATTTAATTTATATTTCTTATGGTTAACCAACATATACAGTTTCTGTACCTGTCCATCATGACGAGAAAGAAGATTGTTTCTTTGACGTGAGCATTCAAATGTGGGTGGGCTTTCAAAAGCATTCAATAAAACACCACTGTTTAGAATGCTCCTGTGTCATCCATTTGCACCTAGCAAATCCCTGCTAACGCCGTATGACTGCAACAGTGGCACGCGACTGATTAATATCCATTTGTTTAGAAAAGAATGTAGATAAAGAGAACTACCGCACACTCAGAAAAGTGCTGAAGGCAAAATGGTAAATTAGAAAAGGACATCTGCACACTTTCTCCATTGAAAATTTCACAAGCGTATATTGAAGACCTAAGCTTTTGGGTGAAAAACCATTGTAACTCTTTAATTGTGAAATTTGCAATGGAGAAAATGTGTGAATGTCCTCCTTTTTCAATTAAAAATTAGTTTAATATTTGGCAAATTGAATATGCCTTGCACCCACTACACAACGGGCTATTTAGATACATGTGACGTGGCTTCTCTTGGTTTGTAATGAAGTGGTGGAAGCACAGTCAGAATCACACATTGTAGGACAGCAGACTTTTTTTTGAGTTTTTGCCTCAAGAAAGGAATGTACACTTCGTATTTTTAGATCATTCATATTTTATATTTATTTTAAACTTTGAAGGGAAAAATAGAATAAGTGTTTAATCTCAATGCATACGATGCATAATGTATCACAAACATTACAGTAAGGAAAATTACACAGCAGTTCCACACACCATACAGTATTGATTTTCATATATTCTAAAATCTTTGGAAAGATGAGCGCTGCTCGAACTAAACTAAACGAGTAAACATTGAACAGTTTCTTCACACCCGTCAGTCAGTTATGCACTGGTCCAAGATGGGTTATAAATAACATAAATCTGGTAAGAGCTACATGAAACCTCTTGCATTTTTTTTTCTAAAATCAATACTCCACAGGTGCCATGCTATTGGAGAAACCTAGTATAAGCACATTCCCTTAACAAAGAAGTGCAAAAGCTGTAAGAATCTAAACCAGGACTTATATTTCGTTGTTCAGAGAGACAAAGGCAAACATTGTGGTACTGTGGCTACTGAATGACAGGGAGAGCTTCAGGCCCTTTAGTTAACAGGACCCAACTTGCAGATCTCCATGTTTTGATCCAACAGTTAGAATGCTACCGCACCTCAGATTCATACCACTATGAAGAACAGCAGCATGAGATTGCTTATCCCAAACTGCAGATCAAATTAAATCTGCCTCCACCAACAAAAATGCTTTGACCGTGTCCCCCCCCCCCCCCTCCACATCGCATGCTACCGCACCTCAGATTCATACCACTATGAAGAACATGAGCATGAGATTGCTTATCCCACACCCCGCCCATCCCCCCCCCCCCACCGCACCCCCACAGGAGAATACAGCTGGTGAGATTACAGATCCCACTTTCACATTAAAAGTCACATCAAAAGCACGGTGCTTTCCCATTGTTAAATCTGGCTAATGTACGAGCGCTGAATGCAGTGGTAAGTCTTTCAGTGCAGATTGGATCTGGACGGTTCCAGTGCTGATTAGTGTTGGGCAGGGAGGGCTGTTTTACATGCTGAAAGTTGGCAGGATGAACCCCAGTCCAACTGCTCACTAGCAACCCTTCTGGTTGATCGGGGAACTGCAATGATCTTACACTGCACTGTGATGGGATGGGCCTGTACATTGTAATTTGTTTATCCAAATTTTTATAGGACAAAACCTCCATATTGAGCCATATGCAATAGAAAATTAATTGACATTACAAATGTATCCAATTACATTAAAAAACATAGTGTACCTTTAAGAATATTGTAGATTTTTAAAGCATATTTTATATTCATTTTTATCTATGACTGACACTCTTATGTAGTGCATTTACAGGAATAACAATAAAATGCAACTTGGAATAATAATCAAGAGGGTTACAAAATAGTTAAATTTTCTAAATCAAGAAAATGAATTGCCTAACTGATTACTTCACTCTAAAAAGCCAGACCAACATTCACCTCGTCAGTTTGAATCTCAACATCATAATTCAATTCCCAAACAAGTAACACACACACTCCACCGTTCAAGAAATGACCTAGCTCTCAGACATAAGTAGTAAGTGTTTTTTTCCACCCCACATGACGCACGACCATGCTTCACCTGATCTTGGTCTGACCTTGGGTCAGGCCTCAGGAGTAAATGCAGACACACACCTGCCCAGACGCAATGTTCTGCACCCAAAGCTATGGACCAAATAAAAAATGGAATGTGAGGTGCCAGTGGGAACATCCAGTTAAAGCCCTTGCCCTTTGTACAGGGTGGCACCACACGACCTGGCAGCCCCAGACGGCGGTGTATAATTGGCCATGGAGTCACACAGCGCGAGATGGCTTCAGTTAGCAGGATGCTCCCCGTTTTCCGACGCAAGGTTGGCCCATACGGTTGATCGGGTGGACCGCAGCCTGCCTGCATCTGCTGCTGTGTGAGTAGGGGTCCTCCAGGCCAATGAATGCACAGCTTAGCGGAGACTGTAAAAGATAACCAGCCCTTGAACGTTACCTGCCCTCAGATTACCTCAGCTGATTACCTGCCCTTCGGAAGACACCTCAATGGGACTGGCTAACGAACAAGACCGAATTCCAAATTGGGTGTAAAAGGGAAAAAAATGAGATGAAGAAATTAAAGAAATGTCGGTGGGTATCAGACAGAGGCGCCGCCTGCTGGAAGCCTTTTTCTGCGTTTTTACTTTGGTGCGAGTCACCTGGTGAACCCCTTCTCAAAATATCCTGCTCACTGTAGTGGGGACCATCAAATAAGCCAGACCTGTCGGCGTGTGTTTTCTGGCAGTCCCCACGGGAGGGGTCCCTGAGGCCGGCGAACGTGAGCGCGATTCGGCTCTCCGCACGAGGCGCTCGCTAGCCGCCTCCGCTAGCATGCGGCTCGCGGACCGTCCCCCACACGCGGGGCAGTTGGGCCCGGCCTGTGTCCAGGCTCAGCTGTCGCTGGGGGGCTGGGACGCTGGAGGGAGGTGTGGGGCGGGCCCGTTGAGGCGGTCCAGCTCGTCCACCTGCGGGGCGGGCGTGGTGCCGCCCCGGGACACGCCCTCCGCCATGGCGGCCAGGTTGGGCACGCTCTTGCTGCGCACGCACTGGAAGTCCACGTGCCGGCTCTTCCCCTCCTCCTTCTCCCAGGACAGCTGGATGAAGGGCCGCTGCACGTAGTTGTAAATGACCTCTGACCTGCCGCCCGGCCGCCGCTTCACCTTCTCCTTGCAGGTGGGGTACCCTGGGACACAGGAGGACCAAAGTTTTACTAGGGCACAGGCGCAGAGACAGTACAGTACTGGTATAGTCCACAATGAATGACAATTTCAGTACAAAGAGTTGGGTTTAAAAAGGTATGTGAGAGTGCATGTGTGTGTGTTTGTGCTTATGTTTGTGCGTGTGTATATGTGTGTGTGTGTGTGTGTGCGTATAAGCCTTACCCTCAATCCCAATGCGGATGTTCTTTAGCCCCCTCTCCTTGAGTAGCGCCTTGGCCACGTCTCTGTTCTCGATGTACTTGAAGAAGCGGTACAACTTAGTGCTGTAAATAACTGGAGCGGAGGAGAAGAAGGTCTGTATGAACATCAATCCCGTCACTGCTGACTTCAGTCCTACACACAGTACATCACGCTTCACGCCCACTTTCATCCGACAGCATTACGTCCATCTTTACAGTATTACTGTACATTTGCTTACCAGATGCCTGACATTGCTCAACAGGAGACAAAGCATACTGCCGCCAACTTAAGTGCCGTTTTCTGCATTAGCAGTATTGGGTTACTAACACTCACTCTTGAGTGTGACCTGATGTTGCCAGGGTTTTATTGAAGTCAGTGATTCCAAAAACCCTTTGATCTGTACTTGTTGAAAACCATACAACTCATCTCCTCCAGACAAGTGGACTGACCAGATTTCCCACAAAACAGCCTGGATGTGTTTCTTCACGAGAAACAAGACATTCTTGTAGAATGAGGACGTTTATAAAAATGTTAAAACAGGGTGAGGGGGGCCCTTACTTTGGGAGTACTCCTCGCCCATGGGAGGGGGGTGCTCCTGGTCCCAGTCCACCGTGTCGTCGTCGGTCAGCACCACGATGTGACACTCCCGCTCGCCCTCCTGCGCGCTGGTCACCATCGCTGGCACCACCAGGTCCTCCAGGAAGCCCTCAAACTGCCGCCGAGCCCCGTCATTGGACAGCTCGTGCAGCAGAGCGCCTGGGAAACGGAACAATGGGATTCGACCGTGAGCTGCGTGCTCGGCTGAGGTGTGGGTGTTTACGCTCAGTGTATAACAACGCTGTCATGCCTACATGCTATATGTACCATTTACCAGATTATTCTTTCAAAATGACTGTACACATGCAAGTCTGGTCACAGAGTACTAAAAATAAAGATAAAAAAATACAAAATGTAACATTCTTTTGTAGCACTTATTTCAGTGAATAGACAATGTAATTTTTTTTTATGTATTAACATTTATAGCCTGCTTGAATGGACATTTAACTAGTAAAGCCTTTGTGTCCAAAACAGATCTTAGAAACCACAACCACGTTGTGGGCAGTTGGATGTTAAACAGTAAGAGCTTAGCGATCTGAAGGCGACGGGGTGGAGATGGGAGGTCCCTGCACTCACTGAGATCGCGACACTTGACTGTGTTGTAGTCAAAGTTGATACAGAGGTAGTCACAGGCGTCCCGCAGCTCAGCCACCGAAACACCGTCCGGGCAGCGCAGAGTCCCCGTCCGGTAAAAATCCTGAGGACGAGAGAAAGCAACAGAGTTTGGGCTGATGGGTCCACTGTTTGTTTGAGGAATTCATTGAGGTTTCTCTCACTTTTCCATCTGTTTGTCAGTCCATTACAGTTTTTTTGCCATTACCGTAAAAGAAACTGGGCTGAGAGATTCGGGCCAGGACGGAGATTCGAAACTTACGAGGACAACCCGAAAGATGCTTGCACCAATGCCCTCTGCAATCTCGTACTCGCCCTTCCCGTTGGGCCTTGTGAAGTTGTGTTGCCGTCCCGGGCCAAACATCCTGAAATCATCACAAAGTCGGTTTGATAACCTAACACCGGGCTGACTAACACTTGAGGCTAAATCCCCCTGATGATCTCACATAACCTCACTCAGAATTCCATTGGAATTTATGGGCTTACAAGGCCAACAGTGACCTACCTTCCTAACATGGTGTCCGGGTGAGCGGTGAAGACTGCGGGGTCCACCACGAAATGCGTGCCATCCACCACCAAGGTAACCCTCTCGTTAACCGGAGGGGCTGGGTCCGGCACACTTTCCAGCTGTCCGCTCATTTCTGGGCCACAAAGTCCGCTGATATCTGCTTGAAAAGGACTGACTAGCAGCCCATTTCTCTCCTGAAGTTTCACTACAACATTTACAGAGAAGATGCAGATATATATATATATATATCTTATGACATAAACATCTACTTGCCTTTTTTAAGTTGATATTACGGATGCAAAGAGTAGAGAGTAGACTATAGTACACAACCAAAATATTTTAACAGCCACATTGAGTAACACTCTCGAGATTTTCCTCTTTTCATAATGTACAGCACATGTGGGGATGGGGGAGGGGAAAAGATGGACTCACCAAACTTTCTTTGTCTTTCCCTCCCTCACGTAAGTGTGCCCCCCAGGACTTCTTCACAGGCTGTGCATTCCGGTACCTGCAGTCAGACAGGTTTGGCCAGTATTAGATTGGTTGTTAAAACAAACAATAATGTTTCAACCTTGTAGGTACACCCACAGTAGCACCCAATCAGTCACAAATCAAACAGACTAGAGGTTTATATTTCCAGGGGGGACAAAAAGCTGACTATAAATTGTCTCCATGCAGTGATTTGATCAACGGTACATCAGTTTTTGGGCAGATATCCCTCACAGACATTTTTTCAAAACACATTAAATGACGTTACAGGAGAAATTACAATGAAATTACATGAGCGTTCCGATATGTGTCTTCTCAGAAGAAGAAAAAAAACAGAGCATTTCAGGCATAACATGGATCACGGCTCTTGCCATGAATGTAACAGAAGGGGATCTGATCGTTTTGGTGCTTTGCCAAAGGAGTGTCCCGTTCTCAACCCGCGGTTGATGGTGACATCACGCACACAAACGAAAGCCTAAAGAGTGTGACACATCAACGGCGGGGCGTTTGCTCTGAGGAAGTGAGTCGAATGATCAAGAAAACCAAGCTTTTAACGGCTGTTTTTTTTTTTTTGGGGGGGGGGGGGGGGGGGGGGGGGAGTACACAAAAAAAGACAGAAAGAAGGAAAAGTACACAAGTACACACTACCCACATACAACTTTAAAACAGACATTAAAACAGTCCAACAAATGTTGACAGCCCTTTTCGTTAGCGGAAGACCATTCAAATATTTACTGATAATCTGAAGGAGGGAAAAACGCAGGGAACGTTTGGAAAAGGCAGGCAGGATGGCAAGCCACTTTTTGCACCCTCTTTGGCTCCCGCCCACTGCTGTTAAGTCAGGTGCAGAGGTCCTGGCGCAGACTGACATGTCAGGACCTGCCCACTGCGCGACAATTCACGTGAGCCAATTAGTGACCACATCTGCTCTAGCCTGCTTAGGCCCTCGAAACAGGATTACTGGAGCGGTTCTCTGGCACATTACAGAAATGTGCGGTACATATACTGAAATCCACCGATTTCTGTACAATATTAAAGCACTCAGGCTGAACAGCATTCGGCCTCAACATTCAGGCAGAAAATTGCACATAATTATTTTTAAGTGAATCAGTTTGTGGGTTGCGTGACCACAAAAAAAGCAACACTGCCCCAATTTGCTGTTGAAAGTAAAAGATAAAATTGTTTTTGCTTCAACTCAAAAGCCCTTTAAGCTTTGACTGAACCACTTCATGTGAATGTGACTAAATAAAGGATAGAGGTTATTTATAGCTGCAGAAAATAAAAGGCATGAAAAGAGTAGACAAACAGGAACTACCAGTGGTTCAAATGAAAATGCTGGCTTCACAATAACAAAATACATTCAGCACATGGGTACAGTTTAATCTCCAATTCCCAAAAATTTCAATTTTATGCAAGTTATTCCTGAAAACAAGATTCTAAAGTAAGTATTTTTAAAAGCATTTTCATAGTGCTTGAAATGCATATGAAGTTATATTTAAAAAATCATTTTTAAATGTTTGTAATCTTATATAAAAATGTTATTTGATTAAGCAGGGTCTACACCGTAAAAGTTCAATATTGAATGTTTTCTGTTGACATCGCAATATGCTTCCCAATTCAATATCTGCAGTTAATAATTAACCAGCCTAAATGAAAACTGACCCAGTGCAGCAGTTGAGATTCCTAAAAACAACAGAAGAAGAAACTTGTCCCCTTGCTGTGCTTAAAATGCACCCACATCAACAAATTACTCCCCAGCAAACTGGCTCCTTTGCTTGGCAGTAACAGCGATATTATGTCCTTTCAGCTGCCAAGTATATCTTGCACCGTTCATAAATTTTAGGGTTGATGAACTGCAATTTATTTACAGCCCATCAAACCCAAAATTCATTGCATTTCACTTACCAAAGCTGCTACCGTTGGAATCGGTGAATCTGTTTCTGATAGGAATTAGCCTATTCAAATAGCGGCAGCCATGCTAGCACAGCAAGCTCACTGCGACCGCGTCCAGCGTCTTCCCAGCTTACTGAGCACAGACAGAGCATACGGTGACAATGCATTAGGGCCCTGAAATCCTATTACTACACTGGTGAGAAATCCAGTGACTTACTTGGGGGGGATTCCCAGTCAGTCTTTCCACCAAGTTGTTTGTGTCGATAACATACAGAAAGCATGTTTTTGCGCTGCTAACAAGGAACACGAAGAGTCAAAGAGTTAAAAATGTTTTTTTCCAGCAAGGCGAGCCAGACCAGCGGGTGGTCAGCTTTTTCCTGGTTTCTGAGGGATATTTTTGAACACGGCCTCACGGCACAGGCCCCCTCAGGCATCTTATTTATTTATATATCTGCACATTTTTCAGCCCCTGATCAAAATAACACGTGCCGTGCCATAACCCCCCCGACCCCCCCACAGGAATCAGGAAGTGTGGTATGCAGGAATTGGGGGGAGGGGCAGCAAAGAGCTGGGGATACTGCAGATGAGAAGCGGTAGGAGGGCAAATGAGCCGAACCATTAGCATTACAAAGCAGGCCGCGATGTCCAGAGATAACCTGTAGTTAGGCCTCAATTACCTCCAGTGGAATTACACAGAACAGACTAATCTAAATGTATCAATTCCAAATACGATTGTACCTGCAATTTGCATAAATTATTCTCATGAGAATCAAAGATGTCATGCAAAGAAATAAAGGGGAAAATGCAGGCTTTTAAAATATGACATCTCTGATAAAACATTTCATAATCACTACTACAATATTTTATGTCCTATGAAAGCTGTAGCCTTCGAAACCAACAGTTCAACTAATCAGGTACTCCAGCTTTATCGTTTCAGCATGTCAAGAGTTCACCTACAGTTAAGATTAATTTCCTCCTGTGAAATTAAACAGAACAGGACTATCTAAATATATGCCTTTCAATTTCAAATAACATACAATAACATACAACAATAAGTATACACCGTCTCTGATCATTTCATAATTACTACTTATTATATTTTATATCCAGTGAAGGCTGCATACCTTCAGCAACAACCATTTCAATAAGCAGCGTTGTTATTTAAATGTAGCTGCGGGCTACATTGAAAAAGTATGAACTGCTGGGTCTGGACAGGGCTGAAGCCCATGTCTACACCAGTGATTAGACAGTGTTTGTGGAGAGCGCATGGCTAATGCCCTTTACCCTGCATGGGAAATGAGTCCATTACTTCGAAATGCGGTAAGTGAATTTTAAAGACCTGTAGCATCCTGTGGGAATGTAGGAGGAAGCATGCCGACAGAAACCTTCAGGAAGAATATACAAACAGCACACATCAGAGATCTACAGACCAGAGATTTACAGTTCAACACTTCATATTCAAGTGTGGCAACAGTTCATGTAATTCTGGTATAACACGGTGGCATCACGAACCCACCATTAGTTCTTACCATTATCAACCTAATTTAGCAAACCTGAAAAAAGCTCACCTACTGGGTATTTCTTGGACTTTCTAGTGGAATTTGAAAGTATCTAGATTTCCCCTTTGCCACTAGCGTTTACTATGTAACATTTTCATTTTGCTTGCCACTGAATTGTGTTTAAATCTATAGCACATGAACATGGTAATAGGAACAAAGATATCGCAGGTAGCCTATTTGTTCAGGAGAACGTATGCTATTTAATAAAGCGCCTAAATAAGGCAGTGTGACAATGCCGGACGAGGCACAGATGGCTATACACATCTAAGTAAAATTTTAAAAAATAATAATAATTTGTTCATCTTCCAACAAATGATTAGAAACTGCGCAGCCTACTACAGCAAACAGGCAAGCACCCCAAAGAAACGTTTACAATTGTAAAGAGGAAATGTTTTCAGTCCAAGAAATCCAACGCCCTTGAATATTTATAATCGTAATTGCATTTTGTCATAATTTTACTGTAGTCTGTGATTAATAAATTGTAGCGTAGTCGGGTCATATCACAACATCTAAAGAGGAGTCAGCTGTGCTGGCCGCCAACTTGCTACATTAGATGCGAAGAAATAGCGCATTGAACAGTCCCAGGCAGGCTAGCTAACCGCTAGCTCTGTGCTAGATTGTCAATGGATATACTATTTATCTTCTCCATTTCAGTATACAATACGCTTATATACAGACTGTCCTATAGGCCTACAAGGGCATAAATAAGAACAACCACGTCACAACAACTACTACTAGTACTATTACAGTGGAACAGCTGCTAACTAGCCAGATGCTCAAATGCACAGTCATGTAGCTGAGAAGCTAGACTGCAGCTACAGGTTGCACACACGATCGTTAAAGGCTTGTAAACATTAGCCAGCTACTTACGTTCTTCTCGTGGAATTCTTCAGTCTCCGCTCAACACATAGTCTAATAATATCTGAGAACAATTCTTTATCCAGACGATTTGGCGATTTTATTGCTGTTGCAGATCTCAAGGAATTTGAATTCTGAAGCGTGCGTCCAATTCTGTACTCCGCCCCATCCCCTCAAGCGCAGTCCTCAGCGCCGACTACCAAAATAAAAGTCGCTTTCACGCCTTCTGGGCGAGTTTCACTCACCTCAACAAAAAATGCTGCTACACCCGTCCTCTCCTGGCGCCTGGCCGTCTGTCGAAATGACTGCGCAGTGAACTGACGTAAATTGATAAGTATGTCATGTGTTTGTGAAATAAACCTTTGAATGTGGGGCAGGTAATGTTAATTTTATACTTCCACGATAGTTTGCATGACATTTTTAATTTTAAAATATTTTCCTTGATGCTCTGCGGGGTAAAGGCATAAAAATAAGTCTGCTAGGGGAGTAATTTTGATTTCTTAAAATTATATACAACATAATAGTCGCACAGATGTGTGTTTGTATTCTGTATTTTAAGTAGAACAACACGTAGTCCTGTCTCAAAAATGCACAGCAGTTTTCACAGGAGAACAGAGCACTAAAAGTTTATGGCAACACTCAAGACAGGGATAAGGGACACCACTTCACTGAATCAGACTGGTACAGGCCAGGGCATATTTAAACATGTTTCCCCCCCCCACTTACGTATCATTACAAGTTCTTATGGTTAATGAAATGAACTGATGTAAACCTTACCCTTTACAAATCCTAGTGCAAACCTGTAAATTTTCACAATCAATAACTATATTTCAAATTTAGTTATGACAAACACTAATGGAACACGATCATTTTCAAGAGCTTGCTGAAATTTACACCTGTGCATAAAATTACTTTCCTGAAGCTTTTCAAGGCTGAAAGCAGAACACTGTTAAACCCAATGTATTACACATTACGGATGTATGAGGATATCAATATGCACTGTGCAAGCAACACCTGCATACACAAGGCCACCACTTTAGAAGCCTACAGCATCATGTGATTATGCTGTTGTTACTGACACCGTGCATGAGATGCGAAATAGGTTCTGACATGTAACAAAAAAAGGTTTTGAACTCTGATCTGGTTATTTTTTGGTATTCCAATGCCTCAAGGTTCTCTGAATGCACTGTCTGTTATGCAAGCCATGCATGTTAGGTGCGCTCCTGCAGTTGCCCTTGACCAAGGCACTGGCCTCAGAACTGGAGTTGGTCCCTGGGCGCTGCACTGTGGCTGCCCACTGCTCCTAAGTAAATAGGCTTGGTCAAATGCAGAGGACAAATTACCCCACGGGGTTCAATAAAAGTATATCTTATCTTATCTTATCTTAAGTCTCGGAAAGGATAGAGTTATGGTGGAAGCATGTTAACCGCTGAGAGAGTAGGAAGAGTTAGCGTCGTCTGGAAGGGCAGTTTATCTGTAGTACAGAGGGCCTTTTCCCCAATTCAGAATCAAGGCGCACGGCAAAAGCCATGTTATGTTTGGATAAATCCGGGAAGCTTGGGTTAAGCTTGTTACTGTGCAGATGGGAAGCAAATTCAATTTAGCCAAGTGACCAATTAGAATCTGGAGCACGCATGACCGGATGATTCTCTGTGATGAGTACAAATGAGTGAGACAGTTTCTGAATAGGAGAAAAAGAAAAGTATCAGCGATAGTTCTGACAACACACACACACGCATGCACGCACGCACGTACGCACACACACGCATGCAAGCACGCACGCACACAAACGCACACAAACACACACACAGAAAATAGGGAAGTCATGGCTTTTCAGCTTGGAAATGGAAAATCGATGTGGGAAATTTATGACCACAATCAAGAAACACAATGTACAGTACAGTGGTCGCAATCCATTTGCAAGTTTACACAATCCTTTTAACAAACCAGAAATCAAAAGAGAAGTATTTATTTCTTTAGTTTTTTTCTTTTTTTTTTTGCAGAGATCAGTCTTCAAGGCAAATCTGATTTCAAACTGCAACAATATCTGATTAAACACACATGCGCACAACACATCACACGAAGGAACATCTGTGACATTTTAAAAGCACAAACTTTAAAAAAAAAAAAAAAAAAACGGGTTTTACATTTAGCTTTTGAAATTAAATCATGTTTAAAATGTATTTTAAAGTGCTTCAAACTAAGTAGTAAAATAGCTTGCAAACACATCTCTCTGCATTTATCTCTCTTAGCTTCATGCTCTTCTCTTTTCTACGAATGCACACGATACCTGAAATACACTGGGGCAACATGGAGGTTACCTAAGAACACTGAGGAATGAATGGACACAAAGACTATGCAATATCATTAGCCGTTAATAACACACCTGAAGGGGAGCATACAAAAGTCAGTGACTTATAAAGTGCTACCATTTCCTGTAGCCTCGGTTTTTGAAGCTCGGTTTGGCCCCGTGAAAAAGTCACATATGTCAATATGTGGGAAAATGCAAAATCCAAAATGTATGGAAAAATGTACATTTAGATATTGGTCAAAGTATCCAACATATATTTAAAGA
Source organism: Anguilla anguilla (assembly GCF_013347855.1). NCBI lineage: Eukaryota > Metazoa > Chordata > Actinopteri > Anguilliformes > Anguillidae > Anguilla > Anguilla anguilla. The sequence goes on along the minus strand of NC_049213.1, from coordinate 33,282,271 downwards.
CATATAAATTATTTCAACGTTCATATCTGCAATATGATACACGCATCATACATTTCAGAACTTTAAATTAAATGGACCTTTCAGAAAGTCTTTTCAGCACCTGACAAGAGATACATGTAAATGACACAAAATGCTTCTGTAAAGTTTTCTTCCAATAAGAATAAAATCAAATCTCTACGTGCTCCCTGTTTAATACTTTTGTTCACAACATTAATTTAAAAAAAATTTCTACACTACAAGGACTCAATTGAACACATGAACATGATAACTGATACATCTAAAATAGGCTACATAGTCTACACAGTATATTACTTGTGTTCCTTATATTTTGGATTTTATATTTCGACATACGCCACTTTTCACCAAGCTAACCACGCATTCAACACATTGCAGTCAAGTTCCGCTTGACACTTGTTTTTGGAAAATCATGAACAGTGATTTGGCTGACCACACATTTAGAATGGAGATTATGAACAGTGATTCAACTGACCACACATATAAAATGGCAGCAAAACGGACTTTAACAGCTTGGTTTGTATGTGCGATGTTCCTTGTTGTGGCCTTATCTTCTCCTTCTTTAGCTGCTGGTAGAATAACTGAGAACCTTGAGTCCATTTTACTCTTTTTACAATATTAGTCTTGATTATTTTTTTAACCACATTGACATTTGGCTGAGAAGTAGCCTTTGGTGCCAATTACCAAGAGGATACAATGTGTTCAGAAATCATGGCGGGATTAAACTGGCCTCTCTAACATTAAATTGATCAGCTTGGAACAAATACCTTTCTGAAATGTAACAGCCTGTGTGCAATTCAACAGGCAAGCTGGACAGAATGAGTAGGGTCTTCTCCTGAAACATGCCTCGATGGCATTTTCCTTCCAAAAAAAAAAAAAAAACAAACAAAATTACATAAAACTTAATGTATATTTCTTATCGTGGTGCAAGTGGCTGGACCTACTCAGGAGGAGGGGTTAATACCTTGTTCAGTAAAATAAAATTGTTTTTCTCAGGTGAAAGTCGACAAACGACAGTGAAATAACTTAGTGAAGAGAAGCATCTGCTGTGTCCACCTCCCCAAAAATGTAACAGAAACAGAACAACGTTTTGGCTACTTTTTTTTTTTTTTTTGTCTCCTCGACGTACCAAGGTTTTTAAGGGCTAACAGTGGCGGAGGACACAACACCAAAGGGTCAAAGGTGAGGTCGCTCCGTGGTCACAGGCAAGGCCAAGGCTGCGGTCAATCCAAGGCTGTTACCGCCACCGGCGCTCGGCGGAAGAAGAAGCTGGAGCCGCGAAACAGCTGACCCTGCAGACCGAGGAGAAAGAGGTCACACACACACACACACACACACCATACTCTAAAACAGAAAAAAGTTTACAAAGCTGGAAAAGCAGGGAAACTGAACGTCTGTGAGTGCTGTGTCTTGGCTTGCAGTATGTGTTGGGACAGGTATTTCCAATGCAACGTTTCGGAAAATAGCGCTGTATCGTGTACAGCTTTTCATTTTGGACAAAACAGGCCTGCGTCATACGAAATGAGGTAAGGAGTAGCCAAACGAAAACAAAATGTTGGCCGAAACCACCAGAACCATGACGCTCAACACTCAGCGAGGCCTACCTGGACACTGAGGTGCCTCCAGCAGTGGGCCCAGGACTTGAAGATGGGGGAGTTTGGTGGGAGACCAGCTGCCAGGCTGTTGGAGATACAAGCACACATGATATCTGACAGTCATGCTCTCCCCCCTTTTACTGTGATCCACAGTAGTACAATGGCAGTGAGTCGGGGGTGGGGGGGGAGGGGTTCCTGAACATATCCTACGAGATGTGGTGGGTCCTGTGAGGCCAGAAGAGCCTTTTCACCAAGCCTCACGGTAAAGACTGGCCTTGCAGACACTGAGACTGCTCCTACTGGACAACAAAGTGGAAATTTCCTTTAGGATTTTCTTTTGGGGAGGGGGGGGGGTGTTAACAGTCAACTTTTGGGAGGACATCAAACAGGAAATTTTCTTCAGGATTTTTTATTGGGGGTGGGGGGGGGGGGGGTGGACACTAACAGTACCACCCAATACAATATGATAATATTGGGGAGGGGGGGGGGCATTTAATTCTTTCCTATAGTTTGGGTGAATCCTAAGAAGGACAGCACAGAATTTTAGGTCCTGTATAGGGAAGAACAGCCTACACAATTTCAGTTTATCCAGCTGAGTCACATTAAGATGGAAATATATTTTTCAAGAAAGCCCTAGCCAACTCAAAATGACATTACCGAGAATTTTTGGCGGAGTTTAGTATCTCTTTGCTCATAATCTGACCGTTAAAAGCCTTCGGTTCAAATCTCTGTACACAACCACTAAGCTCTCTACCTCAATCTAGTGTGACCATGGATGAGAAAAATTTAAGCAGACGGACAAGAGAGGGCCTCTCCCAGCCTCAATGTGCTGGTAACAGATACAATCCGGTGGGCGGATCCCTTACCCACAGTTGTTTACCGCCATGAGATCTGCCACAAGCATGAAAGGGTACGTCAACACGCTGACCGCGATCTGGAGAGGGAGGGGAACAAGCACTGAGTCAGAGTCCCCCAGTCCAAACGGGGGGAAGAATTATCATGGGCAGCCGACCTCTTTTCGTCAGTTTTGCGCTATGTGCACAACACAGCAGACAGAAGCAAAGAGCATCGCTCTGTTCAGCTCCTGATGGGCATCAGTCCAAGCGAATGCCCTCATAACTAATGTGATTAGCTAGGTCTGTTCAGACCAGGTAGTAAAATCAGGAGTGCCAGTGTTCAGAGTGGAGCAGATGAGTAAACTGACCAATGACTGTGCTTAAATGACTGACCAATCAAATGACTGTGCTTAAATGACTGACCAATCAAATGACTGTGATTAAACTAAAAAAACATTGGGCCTCACTATGCGCCATTACTCTCATTCCACTGCACTGGGGGACAGATGGGAAGGATGTTTCATCACGTTTCCTTTTACCTTGTGCAATACTTCACGTCAATCGTACTTTTAAACAAAAACAACTGCAAAATAAGTTCCTTGTAAAACTGACCGAATTGAGAAGGAAAGCAGCTTACTCACCCCCATTACAAACTTAGTGTAACTCCTGACTGCTGGTGCTTGGCTAAACTGAAGAAACAAGATGGAGAAAAAATACATTGCCAAACATTAAAATAGCATCTTATGAAGCCAAGATGATTAATTAAATTTCAAAGGAGCAGTGGCAATGTAACATTAAAGTACAGTAAACAAGTCTGGTGACCTTAAAGCATATTGAGATTGACTTGCAACTTAAGCCTTAAAGACCCCGTGCAGTCACTTTTTTTCTTAAAAAATGTCAAAATTTCCATTAAATCACAAAGTCAAAGATACTCTTACTTATTCCAAATAATTACATTTCCTCCTAATGTAAAGTATGTCATTTTTAAACAGACAGTCAAAGATCTCAAACAGTATGTCTGTTCTGTAATGGACATTCCACCCGAAGTTCACTTCTGCCTGGCAGCTCATGGCATCAGGCTAAGGGAATTGAAGTGATGCTAAGTAGTTCGAATGTAAAAAGAAAGAACAATACTATATACTAATTATGCTTTTAATGCAAGTACCTTGCTGCTTTTTGGGACTTAAAAAACCACTCAACTAAATAAAACAGACTTAATATCAAAGTATTTGTTTTCCATGGTTCTCTTATGTATAACTAAAAATGATGACTTTGATTGCAAAGTCTGTGAAGCATACAATCTGAAAAAGATTTCATTCTCATAAATGAAATTATTGCTACTGCTACTGAAAGTATTACCTTTACACATAACACACCAGGGAACTACTAGTTCCAACTCAGTGTGCTCCTTTAATTGAATTCTGTTGTAACACAACATGGCAACAATCAGTTATTTTGTAAATTGAAAAATATACGAATACACAAACAAAAAAACTCTGCGCTGAATGTGCTGTAATCTACTGAAGTAAGTGAACAGAGGAAACTGGAAACAGGACCTCAGCGATGTTGTCAAGCTACGACAGTAAGCGGTTTCTGCCCTCTAGTGGCCAGAGTATTCATACTTACATTGTCATCCACAGCGTAGGTGTTGATGAGGTGAGCCAGAAGATTACAGCACCACAGGAATATCACCTCACCCAAGACGTGGGGTATAATGCCACTAAAGATGCAAAGTATGCTTTTCAGATCAGTGACACACAAACCGCAAATTCAAATAAATTCATCACACACAAAATGGTCTGTGAGTCACTCTTGCCTGATAAGGATGGTGAGTATTTTACTATGAAAAACATGTGGAAGCGCAGCCAATCAGGACTTTACCAGCCACATCCTCACTACAGCTTAATCAGCAAGCCCTGTAAAGGCATCTGCTTAAATTAAACTTCACTCACCTTACACGCCTTCTGTACAGTTTAAAGGTCAGCCTGTTCACATGCCCGATATTCTTCTATCAAATGGACTATGTAATAGACTGATGTGTATAAAGTGTGTATATATATTAAATATATAAATGTGTATAAGCTATTTATAAAAATTAAATAAGGCTTAGAAAATGAACATATCTGTTAAACATGGACTGTTTAAAAAACGACTTGATATGAATACAAATAAATCCATGCATAACAAATTACACAATGGAGCAACAGAAAATGGAGCAAAAGAAATGTTGAAATTCTCAAGCTCTCGGCTCTAAAAATACCTCCTCCCATTAATGAGACACAAAACCAAAGTTTCAGGAAAATTTTTCTTTCATAAGAGTTCAAATGCCAAGGTAATCTTGCCCTGAAGAAGCCAAATAATTTTTTTTTTTAAGTAATGGTTATACACCAAGAGGACATTAATGCTAGTCTGCTCTTAGACCTCATCCTATGCAGTTAGCTGGTTAAGGAGAGGCTAAATCAAAGAGAGCTAACAGTTGAACACAGACATGGACACAGATGCAGACGTACACAAAGAAACCGCCCACGCCTTCCTCCTGGAAAATTTTGGCGATGCAGCTGAACAGACCCCTGGGAAACGAAGAGAGGACAGAATCGGACGGAGGCACTGGAGACGGCTCCCAACAACACTAAAAACGGCAGCTGCTGCTGCTGCTGCTGCTGTAACATTTCACAGCGATGATGTCAGCGCAAAACATAGCGAGGGAACACGTTGCCATGGTCACCGGGAAAAGCCCCTCACAGACGGATTTACCTGTATTTGACCTCCCTCCCCACAAACTGGGCCATGCAGCGCACAGAGATGACTGTGGGAGAAGCAGAGGATCAGAGACATTGCTGCACACTGGGCTTAACACTGGAGGGGTGTGTTTTAGAGTGTTCTATAATTCTATTCTATTCCATCGTACGTTCCGTTTGGAATCCTACGAACATTCTTCTTTACTTCCCATCACGGTGGGACCACAGAAACACATCGTTAACATTCTAGATTTACCCTTGGTCTACCGTTCAAATTCATAAGGAAATGCCTCACAAAGAACTACATTCACAACAAAAGATTAGAAACTGCTCAGTCCTGTGTTTGAGTACATGGCAATGGCAGAACAATTCTCACTATATAATACAAACAAAATACAAGCACAAACAGTACTCAGCCAAAACTACTCTGAAATGTAAAATACTGTACATGTTAGAGGTCACAGATGAGTCATCTGCCTGTCTTACTGCCATAAAATAGAAATGAAATACCCTTCAATGCCTTGACACAGAAAATGCTGTTTGGTAAATGTGGATCGTAAAGGTGTGCTTGTTTTATATTTCAATCCACTTAGTGCCCATAAGCCCCCAGCATGACATAATTTTACAGTGTTCACAGTAAGAACACATTATATGCAATACATCACATAGCAGTATTCTACAGTAGATTCCAGAATTTCCTGCAGAACTACCATCTTGCAGAAGTTAACATCTCTGATTGTGTTATTTTATCATTTCCTGTAGTACTGGTACACTTTTTAAAAGCATTTATATAGCAGCAGCCTTCTACGGAAAAGAGCATCCCCTAAATGGATTTAATGTCCTTGGGGAATAAATATAAAGCACTTTAAAGGCCTGGGAGCACAGGCTCAGCTGGGATTTAAATTCACAACCGCGTTAAATTCAGTCAAGCGCCCCCGTCCCCTCAAGACGAGCCATTACCGTGGAAGGGGTGCGTGGCGATTCTGGACAGGCACTGGACCACCATCTCGTGAGAGGTCTGGAACACAAAGCAGGGGCTGTAATGACCCCCCACACAGCATCATCACACAAGACACGCGGTCAGCCCGCCCAGGTGACCACCCACCTCTCTGACCACCTTCCGGAAGGAAGTCTTCAGGTCGTCTCTGTTGGACACCTGCTCCGTGTCTTCTGCTGGAACTGCCTGGAGACATGAAACAGGAAGGAGAGCCTGGAGAGCCAATCACTTCAAAGTAATTATTTTCTCTGAAATTCCCTGGGCTACTGGGCATAGCAGCACTTAAAAAGCTCCTCTATAAAAGAATACATTCATTTTTTGTTGCATATTTACTGCATGCTACCTGTGAAATCTTTTGAGAACTTAATGTAGACTTCTGTTCACGATCCACTTTTAAATTACTCATAATCATGGTTTTATAGCATAAATGAAGGTTTTCCCACTGAATATGGTCTGGAAAGAGGACGATGCAATGGCTTCGTAATGGCAATTACATTGACTATAACTACATTCTACCATTTCCCCTTGACACCTAAGTAAAAAAAAAAAAACATTACAGCCACATTGTCTGCCATAAACTCAGCAAAAGTAGGGAATTGGCTGGAACTCTATGTTATAGAGTAATTGGAAACGAGAACTGAAAAAAGAGGCCTTTACAAGGCAATGATCCGTATATGTGGTGAGCCCGTTAGCTACCCAAGGGCCTGTCCATGAGCCTCTCGGTGCGCTGACCTGTTTGACCTTGCTGCGCACGATGGTGGAGATGGCACTGGACATGACGCGAGGAGACAGGCCACGGAACAGCCCCCGCTTTCCGTCCACCCTTATGATGTGGCGCGCTGCGGCACGGTGGAGAAAGAGAGAGAGAGAGAGAGAGAGAGAGAGGGGGCGTGACCATGGAGCACAGTCTGCAGGCTCCATTCCCCAACCACCTTTCCAAAGGAGACATACTGTATGTGACCTAGCCAACAAACTTCTGGTAAGGCAGCAAGGGAAAAAAATGCTGGCTTGTGTTCACATCACATTCAGTGTATTGCCAGCTCTTGCCTCCTTCGTAGGCAGCAACACACATAACCCTGATTTTTTTTTTTTTTACAGTGATGTTCCTGGCAGACCACCCAAGTGTTCCTTGTTACGTTATAAGCTCTACAGTGCCTGAATAATATTTATTATAGCAATTCTGATGGAAAACTTCTGGGATTCTAACCTGCAATTTTCTACTGTCAAATCCTGTCCAGTAGAACTACCATCCTGTTCTACCAGAAATGGTAGAATGGCAATCAAGTCAGATGGGCTCCTACGCAGTGTTTCTGAGACAGGGTTGCTTGTTCAGCCTTTAGGACACTTACCATAAGAGAAGAATCCAGGAAGGTACAGCACCTTCCTCCCAAACATGGTGGTCCCTACTGTGGGGGGAAGAGGTTCATGTCCGACCTAGCAGGAGAGACACTGCACTGATTCATCTGAGAGGCAGACTACCTTACCAGTGGTCATGCCAACAATGAGCAATAACAAAGGCTGAAGTGTGTTCTTGGGCCATGCCAAATTAAAACTTACGAGTGCATAACATGCTCTCTCAGCACTTCTCAAAGGACAATCATATACAGATGTTGCAATGTGCCTGCAGCACCAACTACTGTAGCTGGATGCAGTAGAGCCCTATAATCTTTGGCCAATAGTAAATGTAATTATTAAAAGGCAGATAAGGCTTCTGTCAAGTTCAACAAAAATAAAATGTGCTTGGCAACAGGAAAATGTCACTTTTTAAGGCTGTATACAAGTTGCCATTCTATGCCGCATGTCTTGCGTAGATGTCCATGCTGAGTGTTTGATTTTGCTTTGCCATATTCTTGTGTTTTTGCGGTTCGTAGAACAGGAGTATCAACCCCCTAATAAGCGGTAAGGGGATTCGGGTGTAGATTACGTGAGAGAATGCTGAGAATGCATAGTCAGCGATAAAAATATAGAAATATTACGCATAAAAAGAAAAGAAATGAAGAACATGCAGTGCAAGATGTGAACGGAAAACACATGCAACATGTAACACCTTTGAAAACACAACTATCCTCATATTTATCCCTATTTACTGTAACACGTCAGTAACACATCTGTGCTAACTGCGCCCTTATCGCTATGGCGCACCAGTGTTGTGCCGCGGTGCAAAAATGGTTCTCAAAGGAGACTTCGCCAAAGTATTTGTAATGCTAAAACAGTTTCCAGAGCACACATGCATCATTTCAAACGTGCTTTCTTTCAGCCTATTATGCATTTTACTCGGGACAGCTAGCTAGCTACCTGGATGAGCAGTTTCACATAGAGCAGTGGATGTGTTATCGCCGTCACCCCGGCTCCCAGTAGCACGATCGCCGTGTCCATATCAACCGGGGCGCCGGACGAACCCGGAACGCCATTACGTTCGAACAAAGGGCCCCGTTGACCACCCCCCTCAACTGACATGTTTTCTGGGGTGACCATCTCCGAAGGGAATCCACTTCGGCCAGGCCTTTATTCGGAAGGGAAGGGTTAGGATGTGCAAGTGGACCAGCCTGTGTCACGTGATCGACCAGAGCAGGAAATTTACCAAAACAACTACTGACGTAATTAAGGAGGTGGAGCATGCAGTCCCACGTTTGCGTGCAGAATCCATGTGGCCAACAGAGGGCGCGATACACCAAGAATAACGTCAGAATAACTTCGCAACTTTTCGATAAATAATGCAGTATCAGCCTGTTTGACCAGTTAGACATCGGATGCGACCCGTATTCGTTTAGCTCTCTGATAAGGCAACAGTTAAATGGCACCCCCACTTATCTTTGGGTTTTAATGGTTTTAGTATACCGTTTCACATGTTACAAATGTGCATGCAAATCAAATTTATAAGTTATTATTTTGTAACAATTTTTTCCTATTTTTGTTGGTGTACATTTGGAATTCAAATTCATACTTTATTCCTTACACATTGGATTGCCGTTTTGATCCCGTATTGACACAATTGTTTTGACAGGAGAGTCAACTGTGAATAAGGTATATATAATCATATATAAATTGGCATTTAATGTATTTGATTTTCGTTTAATATTTAATTAAATCAAAATTTATTTATGATAACATGGTAAAATACTTTAGCAATCCCTTTGTTATTGTTGTGTTTACTCTGGTACTCTGTGTCTCACCTTTAGCAAGCACGTCACTGAAGCTCCAGTTTCCACTCCGTAGTTGGCAATAACCTTCACCATGGTCAACAGTATTTAAAGAACAGTGCAACCCCTCCCAGCTTTCAAGCCCGTATAATACGATCTGTTTGTTTTAATCTGTGTATGTAATGTACGGAAATTCAGGCATATTGGTGTTTTTTTTTAATTATGGCTCCTCCTAGCCATATCCCTTAAAATATTCTAAATGTAATAAATGTTTAGAATAAAATATTTTATAGGTATAATTTTTATATCTCACATATATGATATTTAAAACTGAGTCACTGGTATGGTACTCATCAAAAACGAACATAAGATTCAATGAAATTACTATTAATAAAGTACTTAATTAATCGGGAATAAATCTGAAAAAAGAATGATACTTAAATGCATTTTTGTGAGCAGTAAAGAAGGCTTCAATATTTTTTATCACAAAAAAAAAATAAAGAAAAAAGTTTTTAAAATAATCTGATGTACTGTGAATATACTTACAAAATGGTTATGATGAAATAACACAGACAATGTACCCAATGGTTGCTTGATTTGTACTTAAAAGTTTTTATCATCCATTTTTGAAAACCACGTATTTCTATGTGCACAGATGTGCACCATACATTATGGAGACAAAAGACAATGTAAGCAGCAAGGGGAAAATTAATTATAAATTTGTGGATAAGTCGGGTAAACAACACAGGATCTCCTTTCAGATCATTTTGACTGAATACTCTTGTAATTTCGGACATCACAAATTTCACACAGCTTCTTTGTGCCTTCAGATTCTCTTCAATGAATACATTTCTGAGTCTTAGATTTATGGTATACTGTAAATAACAATGAAATGTACAATAGAAATTTGTATCCCAGCATTGCTTGAATTTATTGACTAAATAAATAGAACTTAATAAAATATTAAGAGCATCAGTATGACTACTACTACTATTAATAATAATAATAATAATAATAATAATAATAATAATAATAATAATAATAATAATTTGTTTGCTAGAAGAGACCAACCACTGTAAAACCACAAATTGTCTTCATATAAATTGCCAAATCCTCTGGATTTAGTCCAGGAATGGTACAGGAAAACTGCACTGTACATAGTTTCATCTGAATGAGCAAAACAGAGACAATGAATATAACTGTAATCTGAAAGGGCAGTTATTCTGTATTCTGACTCAGGCATGAGTCTTCAGAAACATTCCCATGAGGCAGTTTTCTTACACTCGTATCGAAGCAGAAGAATGCACTGTAAGTACTGGGGGAAAACGCGGCTCTCAAACTTAAAATGCACAGAAATCAATATGAAAATATCAGTAGATACAGGTCAGCCTGTGTAATAAAATGTAACCCAGTAGAATACGTAGAGAGCCAAACAAATAAGCACGTGACAGAATAAATCTGGGCATTAGCATGAAAATATGTTCTTTACTCTAGCAAAAACCTATCCTCTTTATTGAATTTCCTTCTAGCACAGTTTGATATTAGAAATCCCCCCTCTGAGTACAACACAAAACAGGTCTCTTAACATGGGTTGTACATAGAAACGTCTGTAAATGCAGTTGAAGAATGTGAATATTGCTAATTATGTTGAAATGAGAGACACATTCAAATTCATTAACACCGTAAATGGCTTTTCTCCTTTGCATGAAAACACCTACAGGCCTGATTTTAAGCTTTTTTGAAAAGAATAAATAAATAAATGTGAGAACCAAATAGACAGTGCCAAGTTCTTCACAGGAAGAGGATAAATGCTTCTTTGTAAATTAGATGAAATAATCTTCACAACGAGGTCAAGATGTTTTGACATGCAATCAACCCAGCAAATTAACAAAATGATGTGTCACAATCCTGTTGATATCTCTTAAGTTAAAAAATGGCTTGCATTACTTGCAATAACTTGCATTACTTCTCACCTATGCATTATACATTTGGCCTACAGTGAAGGTAAACATAGTATTTATTTATAAGAACAACAGAATAATGTAAAGTTGATAGATAATAAATTATAAAACAAGAAAACATTTAAAAATTAGTTTAACAAGACCACAGAACTTTTGACTCTCAGAAAAGTCTAATAAAAAATTAAATAAGAAACTGAACCAATCAGCAGATACGCAATCTGCAATAAAGCACTTTAATTTGTCCAGAACTCACACTAGTTCCTGTTCACTTTCTTACTGCCTTGAAGCCCATCACCACTGTTAGAGGAAAAAGGGAACGGCAGATTCTTCAGACTGCTTTGTTTGTTCTCAATGGCTACTGCTAATCAAAGCCAAGCACCAACTCCTGTAAATAGAGCCAGGTGCTGCCAGCCTGGCTTAAAATGTGTATATTCATTTATCTATAATAGATAGAGTCCACATACTGTATAGGCCTACTGGTCCCAAGATAAAAGCATTTATTTGATCAAGAGCATATAGTTGGAAACATCACTTTTATATTTGGAGCAGTATACAGTAGTGTGCGGACTCTACTTTGTATATTATGATTTGTTTTCTGTCTGTCACTTGTTGAGATTTTGAATGTGCATGTTTTTACTCCTTTTTAAATTAATTTTTTCCATGCATTTTTGTGTTTCATCCATTTTTAATTAATTTTATTATTGATTATCCCATGGGGAAACAGTGTTGGAATTAGATAATATCTTTGGGGGCAGTGCTGAATGGGGTATATCTGTAAACTCCTCCATTTTATTCTGGCTGTAGGCTGACCATTTCAGCATTGTACAGTGTTCTCATTTGCTATGAGCACAACAGACTCACTTGCACTTTCTTTACTCAGAGGTAGCCCTAATAGTGCCCCCATATTTTGGGCTGAGCGACTTACACATGCTGATTAAATTTAAAAAATGGTTCAGAATGTATAAAAGCCTTCAAATGGTATTTCTTTCATAATGCGTAAAACAAAAGATCATAAAACTGTTTTCTTTCTTCAGTTATCCCTCAATTCCTTAGAGAAAGCATGAGCTGTGTAGGCAGTAGAGCATTACCCCTCTCATCTCTAAAAGGACCCATTTTTGTCTTATTTCTGTGTAAGAGAAACAAAAACTCCAGTCACCTTAAAATCCTGTGTAATGGGGCTAGACACTGCCTATTAGCCTGCTCAGCTCTGTCAATCTCAAATCTTTTCAAAGGCCACCCAATCAGGCTCTACATTCCCGCCATGTGACTCACAAAGCCTCATAAGCTGTGATGTCACAGTGCAGTCACAAAAGTGCTTCTCACGACACAGCCTACAAGCTGCTGCTGGCCTGGTTTAAGTCCTGCGGTTGGGCAGGGCTGGGAGGAATGGGGATAGGTCTGGGTCGCCGTTTTACTACACGGCCTCTGCGACCGTTAAGTATGTCCGTGGCCAAACCCTCCACACCATCCAGGTCCATACACAGGGCCTCTGCCGTCTCCTGCTTTGTCACTGTCACAAACTTGGGGTCCCGTGCTAAGACATCCATACCACCTCGTATCAGGACCTGAGTGACATAGGGTACACGGCCAGATTCAGCCAAATTACTTTTCATATTTTATTTACATGCACAACCAATTTACAGAAATTTCTGCAACTTACAAACAGATAAAAAATTAAGAAATTGACAAAAGTGCCATTCAATATGGCACACTTTCTGTGCCTCTGGATAAAGAAGTGTTTGAGGAAAGTCTAAAGGCAACAGGCAAACCTAACTAATTTAGAGGTGACACTCTCTTTCGGTACACCTAGACAAAATAAAATCAGACCACACTTCAAATTTGATATTAACAGCAATGTTATTTTAAAGTCATTAATAATGCAGGAGGTTTCAGTACTCACCTCCTGTATGAGCTGGTCAGCTGCTGGCACTGGGCCCATTGCATGCTGGGAGTTATTAGACTCCCTACCACTGTGGCTGGGGTGGTATGGGTACTGCAAAGAGACCAGTGGGCTACAGTCAGCATCTTGTGAGCTTCATGTACTCAATGTGAAGGCAATAATGTTCTGGTTGTAATCACACTATATTTAATTGATTGTACTTCATTGGATTAGGGACCTGATTTATAATCACTCAAAGAACTTAGCTCGTTTGAGAACTACAAACAACATTTCTCAATGCAGGACAGATCTTAGCCACCCCTGATAAATGCAGACATTGGCAGTAATTATTTCATCTGTGCCCTGCAATGTTGATTTTAGTTATTAACTTTATTCGTTGCGTAATGTCCAATGAGCACACATTTACTGTACCTGAGTACTGTCTGTCCTCACTGTGATTTCTGACAGGAGCATATCTGCATTGTCCCTCTGGGGGGCGCCACTCATGGGGGAAATCGTGGGGTCTCCTACAGGTGACACAAAGAACAGAGCCTCCTCTTACTCTCAACAGCCGGTACATGTAAAAAAAAACATCTTCACTTTCATGTAAAACATTTTATAAACTTTTTTTAGACATAACAATATTTCTTAAGTGATAAAACTCTAATACACTTCTTTATTGTCAAAAACGGCCTTTGATAAAAAATGGAAGGTGACATTAAAAAAATAAAATAAATAGAACGGCAAACCAAATGTTTTTAAACTGACCTAAACTGGACTGTTGTTTGTCTCTACTGGAATGGTAGTTGCTTTCTTCAGTGAGTTGAAACTCTGCATCCCTCTCTTGTTCCCAAGAAACCCTGAAGAAGTAACACATTACAATGAGCTGGTCGTGGTTTACAGTAATGGCTGAGGGATGAGGCGAGTTGGCCACCACTTTTATATACAATCTAAGAAAGTCAACGTTCGGTACACAGAGTATTAGCACAGAGTTTGGTATATACACACACACACACACACACACACACACACACAGAGTGTGACAGCCTCATGCACAGAGTTTGGCAAGCACACACACACACACAGTGTGACAGCCTCATGCACAGAGTTTGGTATATGCACACACACACACACACACACACACAGGTACTCTGAGTGTGACAGCCTCATGCACAGAGTTTAGTATGCACACACACACACACACACACACACACAAACACAGTGTGACAGCCCCATAGATAGTATGTGGTACACACACACCCACACACAGTGTGACAGCCCCACAGATAGTGTTTGGTATACACACACACACACACACACACACAGTGTGACAGCCCCATAGACAGTGTTTAGTACACACACACACACACACACAGTGTGACAGCCCCATAGACAGTGTTCGGGTAGGACTCTCACCATGCGCCTGCATTGTTGTTGGCGTTGGCCTTATTGGGAGTCATGGGGAAGAACTCGGTGTTGGGGTGGAAGACGGAGTCGGGGGAAAACTCAGCGTCTCCGTGCCGGTTCTCCGAGAGCTGCAGGGGCCGCTGGCTGGTCACGTGGCTCGACAGGGGGATATTCCGTTCCATGCCAAAGGGGTCCACGTGGTTCCCAAACAGGCCCCCGGAACGCTGTCCGGGAAAAAAGGCAAAACTCAAGAGAATTAGTTCGTTTTAAATTAAAGGTCAGTGGGGAGAATGGCCACCTTTAATTGCCTGGCCTGATTGATCTGTACCTGTTATAGCACCTGCTATGTCAACAAGGTCAACAGCTCTCTCACCCTGAAGATGCCGTCCTCTGCGCCCTCCTCTAAGCCCTGGTCCATGTCCTCTTCCGCCATCAGGTCCCCGGAGATCGCCCGATGGAGCTCTGGTGCTGCCTCCTCCTCAATGCTGCGAAGTCCCGCCTACGAGAGAGAGAGAGAGAGAGAGAGAGAGAGAGTTATGATGCAGGCTGTGCCAGGCCAGGGGGAATTGTGGGTAATTAGTTAAGGGGCAGAGTTAAGGGTTGGGAGTTAGTGGATAAAATGGAGGGGGGGGGGGAGAAAAGACATCGGAGGGGTTGGAGGCGTGAGGTGGAGTCAGGGTAAGGGTTGTGGGAGCCAGAGATTCAAGGAGGGTGAGGGGGTCAGAGTGGGGAGCCAATGGAATTAGCCATGAAGGAAGGGAGGATGTGAATTAAGAGAAGTATAATGAGGAAAAGGGGAGGAGTGCAGGACACAAATGCAGGCTACTGGGACAGTAGTGGGATAAGGTTTCACCTGTATCTCAGTGGCATTCTTTTTGGTGGGGCGATACCCGTAGTATTCCTCCTGTCGCTTCATGAACTTGCGGAATTGGTCCTGGATGAGGAAGGTGGCGTAGAACTTTCCCACTGTCACCTCATCATCTGACAAGAACATTATCGATGTTAGAAACTCTGAGACAAACACATTTTACAGATAATTCGCCTAAATCAGGACTGCCCTGCCCTATTCCTGGAGATCTATCATCCTGTAGGTTGTCGTTTCAATTTGACACACCTGATTCCACTAAATAGCAGCTCAAAGAGATCTCTAGCTCTTGAATGGGGTGTGCTTTGTGGTTGGAGTGAGACCTACAGAACGGTAGATCTCCCAGAACATGGTTGGATACCCCTGTCCTAAATTATGCACCATTAAGTTATGGTGTGTTTAGAAATGCTGAAGTTCAGTGCTGATACATGACCTAAGTGCTCACCTCCAATCGGGGGAATGACCTGGTCGAGCAGCTTCATGCTGGTGCGTTTCCAGATCTGCTTTATGATAGCTCGTAGCTCCTCGTTAGCCTGCTCAAAGTTACCTGATACACAGAATACAGGCAAAATTAGCTTGCAAAGAAAAAATGGGAGAAAGATGCCCGTCTGAAAATTGTAAATAGTTTGGTTTTGGAACTCAGTTACATACTGGACTTCACACCTGAGATATAGCGACCCACCTTCAGTTTTGATCTTAAGGGCCGTTCGGACCAGAGCAAACAGGGTAGCATTGAAGGTCACCGTGCCATCGCTGTTTAGTGGCATGTTCATGGACACCAAACGCTGGAATCACATTTCAGTACAAAACAATCAAAGATTAGTAATCATTACCAACTATAATGTCCTTCAATTTGTGATCTCCAGTATATTGATATTGGATTGTTGCAAAACAATAAAAACAACAACTAAACTCCTGTGTAAAAAGTTTTTATTAAAAAAAATGTGTTGTACATAAAGTTGCTGTGGTAAAAGACATATTTTTGAAAATATAGAACATTGGAAACTATTAAGGCTGCATGTGCTGTGCTTGGTTCACCTTGCATGCCACACGATGAGGACAGAATTTCCCAAAACCCAGCGGCGGTTGTATTCTCCTCAAAAGAGTCACCACATCCAAATGTTTGATTCGCCCCCTAGAGCAAAGGAGGAAACCAATATCATTTTCTGTCTTTCCCTATTATTTTCTACTGGTGGGGATTTGCAACTCAGTACAAAAACCTTTGAAGCTTTCCTCAAGTAAAAAATATGTTTTTTAGAAACAATAGTTCTAAATATTAGTACTATGAACCTTATATACTCACGTTGCTTCAGGGTCGTACTCGGCCCATATTTTCTTAAACTCATCGAGATGATGGGGACCCAAGATCGACCAATCACGGGTCAGGTAGTCAAAGTTGTCCATGATAACTGCCACAAACAAGTTGATGATCTGAGGTGAAAAAGAAGATGACTTCTTCAGTGAGGACTGAGGCTTAATTCCTAAGCTTGCGATTGACTGTGTTGCACTTAAACTGTTCATAGAACCTCTTGCTTTCTGAACATTCAGCTAAATTCTTCCTTATAGAGAGCAAAAGGAAGCCAGTTTGTGACTGTTGTGGCCTCCATGGTACTATTGAATCATAAGCTAATTTTTAAGTATGAATTGTGTAAATATGGGTGTGCTATAGAGCAGGCCATTCTGAATTTACAAAGCATAATGCAGCAGTGAGATGGGTCTATAATTATAATCGGGTATTACAATTTAAAAATGAGGATAAGTTATTTCAAGTTATATCCATGCATGTTTCTGTCTGAAAGGTGAATGTCTAGAGCAAGCCTACTATTGATCCGACCCCAGAGAAAGCACAGGTCATTGTACACACCAGAAAGGCACACAGCATGTAGAAGCTCATGAAGTAGAGGATGGCAAAGCTAGACCCACAAGTGTACTCCTCTCCTGGCAGGTAATCTGACTTTGGGTCGCACCGCTTCCCGTACATACAGGCCAGCATGATCTCCTGCCAGGCCTCCCCTGTGGCACACCTGAAACCCACATAAAATTCAGGATTTCACATTCAGATTCCATCACAATCTAAATAGGATATTGGCCAATGACGTAGGCTTCACAGCCTGTTACAACCTTGGCCCAGGTATTATTTATTTGTGTGTGGATATCTGACTAAAGTCCCACTTTTTGAATTAACACTCACCTGAAAAGCAGAAGGACAGCTTGCGGGAATGTCTGGAAGTTGTTGTTCCGGTTGATCTGTGTACCGTCCACGAGAGCTATTTTACCGAACACCTGGAAAGGACAGAACGTTAGAGAGTCAGCACCTACAACCCCGGTGCAGACTACCCTTTAACTAGGCCTTACAGTGAGATGTGGAGTGTTTTTTTTACCATTCATTCTATCTTCACTACCATGATGGGCTCCCCTTCTATAGCCAGGTTCCCTTTGAGATTTGTTACCATCAGGGAGTTTTTTCTCACCACCATTTGACAGTTTTTTCTTCCCACTGGGGAGTTTTTAACCTCAATTGCTCACTTTTTGGGGTTTCAAGCCTGTTTTTTTGTTGCCTAATTCCACTGTAAAAAGCATCTTTGTGAGTGGCCCTGTAAAAAGCACTACAGGCATAAAGTTGAATTGAATGGACTTGAATTGAGCGTTTACCTGCATCCCAATAACAGCGTAGATGAAGAACAGCATGACGATGAGGAGGGCAACGTAGGGCAGCGCCTGGAGCACAGAGGGACATGGAAACTCAGTAAAAACAGTCTTTTCTAGTCCGCACTATACAGAGAATCAAAATGCTTAAATAGCTTAAAGGCATACTATGCAGGATCTTTACCTTTAAAATATTATAAAATAACCACAATAGGGCATATCTATGATGCACTGGAAATTTGTCTTTATGCACTTTTCCCAAATTTGTGCACCTTTACCTGTATTAGTCATTCAAAAATGTGTTTTGGATGTTTCTGGGCATGTAGATACATATACAATTTATATAATTATAAAACAGATCATTAGGAGTTCTTAACGTAATTTTGAGTAATTGTTCCAATTTATAAAATGGGTCGTCTGGGTATCTTATCATCTACAGATACTGTAGTAAAAAAAATTTTTAAAACTTTTTGGGTGACTTTTTCCTTTAAGATAAAGTCGCTACGTCCAGCTTTCAGCCTCGCCATCATGTCTTTCAGCGTTGAAAAATTCGCTCTGGATGAGAGCATCTGCTAAATTCCTGTAATGTAATGTAATGTAATGAAAAATATTCCACCAGGGGCTGACCTGGAAAGACTTGATGAAGGTCCACAGAAGATTCCGGATGCCCTCCGATCGGTTCAACAGTTTCACCAGACGCATGACACGGAACAGTCGGAAGAAGGTAATAGAGACCCGAGCGTTCTCTGAGTCCTAAAAAGTCAAATAAAAAGACAAAAGGTCACAAATACTCAAAAAATAGCATGTGTGCATTCCACTTTTTTTTGCCAATGATAGGCCTATATTGTAATCACAGGGGACACTTACTGCTATAGCTTGCATTGGGTTTACCTCCTAAATAGAAAAAGCAAAGATATGATTAGCCAACATCCCATTGCAAAATTGCTTTTACATGCAGCCAAATAAATTTTCAAGGTCAAAGTGAACTCTAAGAATAAAAACACTGAAAAAATACCAACTAATATACACTATATTACCAAATGTATTTGGACACCCCTTGGTGTGGGGCTGTTTTTCATGGTTTGGGCTAGGCCCTTTAGTTCCAGGCTAGGCAAATCTTAATGCTACAACATAAAATCACGTTCTAGATTATGCTGTGTTTCCCGAACAGTGTGGGGAAGGTCCTTTCCTATTCCAGCATGACAATGCCCCTGGGCACATAGCAAGGGTTGTACAGAAATGGTTTTGTCAAGAATGGTATGGAATAACTTGTCTGGCCTGCACAGAGCCCTGACCTCAACTGATTAGCCTAATCCCCCAATCAGTGCCTGACCTCACTAATGCTCTTCTGGCTGAATGGAAGCAAATCCCTGCAGCAATGCTTCAACACCTAGTATAAAGTCTTCACAGAAGAGTGGAGGTTGTTATAGCAGTAAATGGAATAGCAACTCTATATTAATGCCCATAATTTTAGATGAGATGTTGGATGTCAGGTGTCCACACACTTTTGGCCATGTATTGTATTTTCTCTTCAGCACTCCAGCACTATCTCACTACCGCAGCAAGAGAATCTGTGAATCGGTCCGTTGAATAATTGTATTTGTGTCAGTGTCACTGCATATCACACTGTGTAAAGTGGTTCAAGTACATTTCATTCTTTAAGGTGAAAGATCACAAATGTGTGATTAGAATGTTCTTAATGGTACATTCTAATGCTGATGTAACAATCAGTACTGATAACAGGAAGCAATGGAATTCTAGAACACTGACTTAGAATTTAAAAAACCTTCCAGAACAACATAATGTTCAAAGGGTTATAAACCACAGCCGGCAGATACACAGACTGATATATTTGCCAGAGGATGACAGAGTAAGGCCACACAGGGAAATGTACAGGGATTCTCAGAGCAAGCAGCTCTTGGGATTGGTCGCAGGAACTGGGACAACAGCGACAGTGACACAGAACAGCAACTGTTAGTCACCCCAGACACACCCTGCCCCCCGTCCTCTTCATGTTTAACCCAGGGGTGAGCCACCATTGCCAGTCTCAGCTCCTGGTCAGCGTTTCAGACTGAACGGGGCCGAACAGCTGTCCGGTTCTGGGAAGCACTTCCACTTTTGACAGAAACACAGGTGGCAACACTCAGGAATTTATGAGGCCCAGGGGTGAAGGGGGGTGAGGAAATGTACTGTCCTGACACATAGCGAGGAGGACAGGGTAGCTGAATCATCAACATTATTTAACTCAGGCGCACGCTCACACTGCACGGGCAAGGCAGGCATGCATGTATTTACCGAACAGCCGTGTAGACAGTATAGCCCTCCACTAGTGGCGAGGGCAGCCTGTGGATGAAGAGAAAGGGGAAAGAGACTGAAGGTCAGAAAGAAAGAAACCCCACGGGACAGAGGAGAGGGAGACCAACCAAAGGGGAAAAAACCAGCAGCCAAGGAGGTAAATGGGGTAGGAGAGGAGAATGTAGGGATAAGACAAAAAAAGGCCAAACCAAAAAAAAAAACGACAAAGTGTCCAACACATGGCACAGCACACAGAGGGAGAGGTCCAAGCTGTGTCTGAATGCAATTTACGTGCCTACAAAGCGGTGGATGTGATGACTATACATAGCTACACAGCACAGATTTCAACTTACCCATTCAGGCCATTCAACAAAGGCCAGGTGACTCAAAGTACCTTGTCTATGTGCACAACAGTAGCCCTACCCGTGATTCAAAACTACAACTCACAAGCCCTGTCCCTTCACCTAGAGGAGCTTCATCAGTGTTTCTATAAGAGGTGGACAGGGGTTTCCTAGGTGTGATGCCATGTTGGAGGATGAACTGTTGTGTGAGTGGAGGTGAGGTGGGGATTGAAGCGGCTGGATTTGAGTGCGGTTGCACACACCAGGGGGGTTGGGGCAAAACTGATACTGACCACGTCCTGTGAACTAGAGTTGAAACCGACCGCTTGCTGTGGTGCGTGGCCTGTGTAAATCTAGGTGAGGGTATTGGATACATACAGTCCATGTTACATATGAATGGTCATAGAGAGGGGAGCTCTTCTACAAATTTCAAAGTGAGTCAGTTCATTTTGGTATCCGACGTGCTCAATAAGGGGCAACTACCACAGCTTACATTTCATACATTGTGGACTTCTGCAGCCAAACATTTACTGAAGCAATTTGCATTCAGTGCCTCATTCCCGGGATAAAAAAGCAGTGACCCACCAATGATTTGTACCCGTGACCTTTGGTGTAAACTGTAAATCCATAGATAAAGAAGAAGCGCACCCAAAGGCTACAGATTCAAATCAGTGATAGGACATGGAGGAAGTAGCATGTTATCCAAATAATAGTGCTGCTCAAAAACTATTGAACAACAACAACAGCTACAACATAATCAACACAGAGATAAAACTTACATCAATCTCACTCAGGATGACATCCACGACACTCCCGATGACAATGAGGAAGTCAAACACATTCCACGGGTCCCCAAAGTATCCCTGTGCAGGGGCAGGTCATTGCCATTAATTTGGTAGCAAAGAGGGATATATTGACAAAAAAAGGAGGAAGTACACTTGTTGCTGCTGAAAAAAATGCCACTACAGTCAGAGGCCAGTTTTTTATGATCAAATTAAACATAAGGATATATATAAATGGTGTTGTAGGAAATGCTTGCACCAATCGTGCACAAGACAGTCACCTTTACTTTGAAGGCCATGAGCTTGAGGATCATCTCCACGGTGAAGAGAACTGTGAAGATGACGTTCAGGGTGTCTGAGAGGTGAGTGATGTGGTCAGACTGGTTGCAGTGCTGTTGGTTTGAAAGGATGCGGGGGACGAAGACAACATTAATTGAACGACCCCTTTCGATGACACAAGAGTTCTACGGATGAATAAAATATTGCATCAGTGTGGACCACTGTTTACCTGCATGCCCAGACAGAGGGTGTTCAGCATAATGAGCAGGAACATGAGGTACTCGAAGTAGCAGGACGTCACAATGTACCACACCTTGTACTGGTATGGGTTCTTGGGAATGTAGCATCGCAGAGGTCTAGCTTTGAGGGCGTACTGAACACACTGACGCTGTGGGGGAAAACAATAAGGAGATGGTTTTATTTTTTTCACCAGTCTATTTGTGACGCAGGAGTACTTGGTAGATTATACTGTTACACGTCAGTACTGCAGTACCTGGTTCTTGTCCAGCTCACAGTTCTTGTATTCCTGTTCACCCTGTTCCTGGAAGGTGACGATGACGAAGCCTACGAAGATGTTCATCATGAAGAAGGCGATGAGGATGATGTAGACGATGAAGAAGATGGAGATCTCGATGCGGTTGTTGTAGACGGGGCCCATGTCCTCGGAGTGAGAGTCGATGGCTCTGTACAGTAACCTACGGGATAGAATAGTGGGAGCAGGTGGAATGTAGGTTGGGAAGGAGGGTGAACTTTAAAAACATTTTGTTATCCTAGACCAGTGGTGTAAAACTAATGTCCAGGAGGGCCTCAGTGTGCAAAGGTCCTTGTGGATTCCTTTTAATCAGCACCCAGTTAAGGCCTTGAGTACGAGGTGACTGGATACGTCAGCCAGTCAATGGCTTAAATTAACCATTGGGGATGAAACCTGCTGCCCAAAAACGGCAGATACTGCAGCCCTCCAGTACTGAATTCTGACACCTGTGTCCTAGACTGATGTATCCCCCTGTGGCATAAGGCAATGACCCTGGTTCTCTCATGCCGGCTTCCTTCATGGGCAACACTTACTGTGGCCAACCCTCAAACGTGGACACGGTGAAGAGTGCAAGCATGCCGTTCAGCACGTTGTCAAAGTTCAAGTCGCTGTTGATCCACTCCCGTTTCTCGACCACCATTTCATGCAGATGGTTTTCCTGGTATTTGATGTAGAATCCCCTGTGAAAATGGAATGTAGAGAATGAATACAGTAGTAGAAAGGTGAGGGGTTATTACAGGGGAGATGGTGGCTGGCTATGTGAATAAAACATCTGGATAAACATTCTGGATAAACTGATGATATGATGAATAATTTTGAAAATAGGTGTGACAATCGATTTTGAAAACACGGCACATGCAAATCAAAAAAGCATTTAAGGCTCTTTCTTACTTGCACTCATTCTCAGTCATTTTGGAGGGATCTGTGCACATGTAGAATTTACCCTTCAGGAAAAGAAAAACAGTTAAATAGTTGGCTTGTCAGCTGTGTCAGTGTCAATGATGTAAATTCAAAAATCACACTTTCATAGCTCAACATTACAAATCTAATGGATAAGTTAAAAGTCTGAATCAAATCTGAATTTGGTTACATATCTGTATTAACCAAAAATCAGCATAAAAATGTTATCAAGTCTGATAGCCATATGTGTAAGCTCTTGCTTTAGGCGGTCTAAGGGCCTTATAGCTCACCTTGAAAAGCTGCACACCTATGCAGGCAAACATGAAGTCCAGCAGCATGGTGACCAGGACTATGTTGCCAATGGTCTTTATGGCCACAAACACACACTGGACCACATGCTGCTCGACAGGAGGGAAAAAACACACACACACACACACACATCTGTAAGACTGCTGCCCCCACAATAATGTTGAAATGATTAAATAGAAAATGTGCGTTTGTGTATGTGGCTCAACAGTAAAATGAGATGCATGCCCCTGTTCTGTAGCACAGACAGGTTTCTTAAGTCTTTGATTACTATCTGTGACCTACAACCCTGTCCATAAAATTCTGTCAATATTAAATGCTATGAATATTATATATTTTCTTTTTAGGCACTTATACATTTTATAACCTTTTTATGTCACTGAGGAATAATAGAGCAGCACTGGATTTTCAATACAGCATCAGATAATAATAAATAACGAATAATGGGTATAGATAAAGAGATAATAAATAAAGGGTTAAAGGTTTTGGTCATTGAAGCAGGTATGATAAGAAGGGGAAATAGTTCCAACCTTCAGCCCCTTGGCCCGATTGATGGCCCTCAGGGGTCTAAGGACCCTAAGCACCCTCAGAATCTTCACCACAGAGATGGCACTGGACCTTCATAAGGGAAAACAACACAGATACTGCATGTGTATTCACTCAAGGAGTACAGAACCAGCATATCATGAAAGCTATGATGACTTCCTGCTGCTAGAATCTGAGTCAAGACTGGTTCGCTCATCCCAAAGCCTTAATGTGAATAAAGGATTATTATTTTAGTGCGCCATCACCATGCTCGCAAATTCCAAACAAGCAATTCAAACCTCAGATGTGATTAAAAAAACTTGGTCCAAGTATTGGTACAGCGAATGAGTATATGTGTATAAAAAGACACTTTAACCATAGTACTTCTACATGTACAATTAGTCTTTTGCCTAATGTTGAGATCATGGGATAAATAAGGTGTTATCATGAGAAAACAGCTTTTGTTACGTCAAGATCGCAAGAAAACAACTTTCGTTTTATCGAGATCATGGGATAAGTTGCGATCACGAGAAAACAACTTTTGTTTTATCGAGAGGACGAGATAAGTCGTGATTACAAGACAACAACTTATATGGAGGATCACACGATGAACAGGTCATGCTCATGAGAAAACAACTTTTCTTATGTCAAGATCATGGGATAAATAAGTTGTGATTACGAGAAAACAATTTTTATGTTGCGATTACAAGTTAGGTTGTAATCATGAGAAAGCAACTTTATTTACATCGAGATCATGGGATAAATAAGTTGTGATCATGAGAAAATAACTTTTGTTCTGTCGAGATCCTGGGAGAAATAAGTTGTGATCACAAAAGAAAAAAAAAACGTTTGTTTCAAGATCTTGAGATAAGCCATGATCACGAGAAAACAACTTTATTTATATCTAGATCATGACATAAATAAATCATAATAAGCCAACTTTTGTTATGTTGATATCATAGGATAAGTAAGACTTGATCATGAGAAAGCAATTTTTGTTTTGTTGAGATCACAGAACAAATTAGCCATGATTACGAGAAAACAGCTTTTGTTACAACGAGATCTCAAGACAACTAAATTTTTATCATGAGAAAACTTTTATGTCGAGATCAAAAGTTGTCACCACGAGAAAAAACATATCGAGATCTTGAGATAAGTCATGATAACAAAAACAACTTTATTTACATCGAAATCATGGAATAAATAAGTTGTGATCTCAAGAAAACAGCTTTTGTTATATCAATACCCCATGATAAATAAGTTGTAATCATGAGAATAAAAATTTTGTTACATCAAAATCTTAAGACAATTAAAAGTTGTTATCGTGTAAAAACTTTTATGTCGAGATCACAAGTCAAGATCACAAGAAAAAAACATTTGTTATGTCGAGATCTTGAGATAAGTCAATATCACCAAAAGCCAACTTTTGTTGCGATACGTTATGAGAAAACTACTTCTGTTATGTCAAGAACACAAGGCAAATAAGTTGTGATCAAAAGAAAATAACTTTCGTAATGTCAAGATCACGGGATAATGTGATGCAAAGAAAAAAAATTTTATGTCGAGAAAATAACTTTTTGAGAAAACTTTCATTATGTTGAGATCACAAAATAAAACAGCTGTTGTTATGTCAAGATAAGAGGATAAATAAGATGCGATCATGAGAAAACGTGTTTATGTCGAGATCATGAGATAAGTCATGATCACAAGAAAATAACTTTTGTTATATATCGAGATCACAAGATAAGTCGTGATCACCAGATCAACAGCTTTTGTTCTATCGGTATCACAGAATAAATAAGCTCTCATCATGAGAAAGCAATTGTTGTTTTGTTTTGATCACAGGATAAGTTAGTCATGACCACAAAAAAATAACTTTTGTTAGATCAAGATCTCAAGACAATTAAGTTGTTATCATGCAAAAACTTATGTCGAGATCACAAGTCGCGATTACGAGAAAACAGCTTTTGTTACATCGAGATCTCAAGACAACTAAGTTCTGATCACAAGAAAACTTTTATGTCGAGATCACTTTTGTTGTGATCACTAGATAAATAAGTCATGCTCACAAAAAATTAACTTTTGTTAGGTTGAAATCTTGAGATAAATCGTGATTATGAGAAAACACTTTATTTACTTTAAGATCATGGAATAAATAAGTTGTGATCTCAAGAAGACAGCTTTTGTTGTTGATATGACATGATAAATAAGTCGTGATCAAGAGAAAATTTTTGTTAAAAGTATAACAACTTTCCTTGAGATCTTGATGTAACAAAAAATGTTTTCTAGTGATCATGACTTGAGATCTCGACATAAAAGTATAACAACTTTCCTTGAGATCTTGATGTATGTCGAGATCTCAAGTCATGATCACGAGAAAACATTTTTTGTTACATTGAGATCTCAAGATCATGAGAAAACTTATATGTTGAGAACAAAATGCAATTAAGTTGTGATCAAAATAAAACAGCTGTTATGTCATGATAAGAGGATAAATAAGATGTGATCATGAGAAAACGTTTGTTATGTTGAGATCATGAGATAAGTCATGATCACCAGGAAACAGCTTTTGTTATGTCCAGATCTGAAGACAACTAAATTGTTATCACGAGAAAACAATTTTTATGTGGAGATCACAAGATAGATTGTAATCACGTGCAAACAACTTTATTTACGTTGAGATCATGGGAGAAATAGGTTGAGATAATGAGAAAACGTTTGTTATGTGAAGACCATGAGATAAATAAAATCGGGATCACAAGAAAACAGCTTTCATTTTCTCGAGATCTGAAGACAACTAAATTGTTATCACGAGTAAACTGTGGAGATCACAAGGCAAGTCGTGATCACAAGAAAACAACATTTGCTACATCGAGATCACAAAAGTTATCATGAGAAATCGAAATAAGTCGGGCTCATAAGAAAAAAACCTTTGTTATGTAAAGATCACAAGAAGACATGATCACAAGAAAACAGCTTCTGTTATGTTGAGGTCACTAGAAATAAGTTGTTATTAGGAGAAAACTACTTTTGTTATGTTGCAATGACAAGATAATTAAGTTGCGATCACAAGAAAACAACATGTTGTGTTGTGATCACTAGAAATAAGTTGTTATTACGAGAAACCAACTTTTGTTATGTTGAGATAACGTGACACTAAATTGTGATCTATAGATAACGGACCAATTGGAAATTTTGCACTGCCTCTACATTCTTCTGTAAAAATGAAATGTGTGAATACATAAATCCGCTGACCTAAAAGCTATCAATACATTTAACTCTAAGTTTTACTTTAACTATATTCCATGTTCAAACACAAACGGATTTTAGCGTCGGTTTTACTTCACTCACTCCATTCCCATGGACAGGAGGGAAACGCCCACGACTAACAGGTCCAGGATGTTAAAGGAGTTCCGGCAGAAGGAGCCCTTGTGCAAAATGGCGCCGTATGTGGTCATCTGTCGCAGAGGTGCACAAAAAGTAGTCAGATGGATCCGTAAACATGTTGCATTATACGTATGATCGTGTCGGAAGGACAGCATTACACTCTTGACCATTAACAGAGACGTTTTACCTTGAGCACAATTTCAGCTGTGAACACTGATGTGAAGACAATGTCAGCGTAAGCCAAAACCTGAAATTGCATTAAATGATTATAATGAGATTATTACTCTAATGATTTTCCATGAATCAAAGCTTCTTTCCTTACGGAACACATTTCTAGGCCTGTGTGTGAATGTAACTGGATTTGCTGAATTTGCACATGTAGTCTTCTGGGTCGTGTTCTATGATTATTACTTTCAAACAGTTCAAGTGTGTGAGAAATCAGATTAAGCCAAAATGTCTAATGTGAAGAACACTAGGCCGGATAATTGACTGGCAACTATTTAATTTACTTGCTTATTGATTGATTTTTGACATCAAAACAGGCTGCTTGATCGAAAGACTCATTTGAGGATTACAATACATGAACACCTGATTTCTGAAGGACACGGGGTCAATGGGGTCTTCAGCTGCCAGAGAGATGCTGCTGAGCAGGATGAAGAGGAGGATGATGTTGGTGAAGGTGGTGGCATTGATGATCCGATGACATAGCTTTCGAAACCTGACAGGGTTACAGGGAGAGCTGCTTTAAACCTGGACAGAGATTACAACTGCACTGCACTGCACTCTCATCTAGTGCACATCTGGAGAGCTGCACTGAATTTAAAAAGAGCTTTCATTCATGTGGCTGTGAAATGTGCATTTAGCAAAATTTACAAAAACTCACTTTACCCAGTTTCAAGTTACTCAACCCAAAACTCAGTTGAAGTTGAGCACATGGATGCTATGTGACACACACACAACATATGGATCATATGACTATCCATGTGATTTGTAAATGTGATTTGTCCTTTATCTTTATTTGTACGCCTTTCTTAACCTATTACGAAATGATAAATAATCAATAAAGTTGTTCGAAAACCCAACAAGGAGCAGCACCTAAATCTGGGGCCTCAGCCGGCAGAGATCACATGGAACCATAGCACCAGCTGGTCACTCTTTACCTCATGACTATCTTTCGTTATATGCTTTTAAAATCGGTCTCAGAGGGATAAGCTTGACCATAGGCTACTTCTGGGCTCCAGTAAGCAGCTGAGCTAGCAGTATATGGTACTGACTTGTTCTGTGGTCCAAAGATGAAGAAGGAGCTGGCCTCTGGCATGGGCACGGCCTTCTCCTTCAGCTGCAGGTCTGCCATTGGACGGGGCCTGGGGCTCTGTGGAATCTCGGGGTCCTCCTCCTCATCGTCACCTTGGAAACAAACAAATAAAGGACAGGTCAGGAATCCTTCAGCACACTGTGTGTCGTTTGGCTTCATTTCTAATCACGAAACATGTTTACCTGGAAAATCGGCTGGGGGGAATGGGTCTTTGATTTCGTTGACATTCGATTCAAACTCATCCACTTTAAGCTATAAAAGACAACGAGAGCTTAAACCAAAAAATGGCTTTGGCTTATCTATTTTTAAAAGTTTTTGTAATTAGTGCAGTCTAAACAGTCATGTGAAAATGTTATGCAACGTTAAACCATTTATCAATGTCCCACTTAGGATACCTAACATGACATGTCTTTCATAGTCTGTGGCTGTGGTACTCAATCATTCTAAGCCCACAGCTGACTAAATGAGACCTCTTGAATAAGAGTATGGTAGTTTTTTTTTTGGCTGACCTTGGCTGTGGTGGGGATGCCTTCAGTCTTGGCCCTTTGCTCTGCCAGTTTCTTAGTCAACATGGCCTTGTCCTCATCAGCCTTCTCAGGGAGGTTTGCTCTGACAGAACCAGAACAGAAAGCCGTGGATTTACCCGGAAACAGCAGGGAAACTGAATGGGAGCTACGTGTGTGTGAATATGCAAGTGCAGAGGAGGTGCAGAGGTTACTGTAGGACAGGATACATGTGTGTACGTTAGCCCTCGAGGCAGGAGGCTAACGGTTGCCCCGTCAAATCCAGTGTCTTGTGACTAATGGTGATCGGATTGTCAGTGCTTAAGCATTTCTGAAACACCGTACTAATATTTTGCTCCTTTTCGAAGATTTTTTTAAATGAAAAGAACTGAATCAAACAGAATTCCTAAACAATTGCTCAGAATGTATATTTTTCAACATAGAGCCATCTCATGTTGACTGTCATGATTTGCAAAGCTTAAATTTTCTGAACCGTCTTTCTGAACCTCAGTACCTGAGACCTGCTTTGCTCACCTGAGCAGCTTCTTTCTCTTCTTCTCCTCAGCCTTTTCCTTCTGCGCTGAGGTCAGACTCTCTGCCTCTGCCAGGTTGTCAACAGCGATGGCCAAGAAGACGTTCAGGAGGATGTCTGTGTGCGGATACTTAAGGAAAATGTAGCTGGAAATCTGTGCTAAACAGCAATAATCTAAAGCCCAAGATTACATAATGACTATAGTTCAAATCTAAGCCTAAAAACCATCAGCACCCCCTAGTCAGTTGAACAGAAACAATTCAGATCTAAAAGGTGCTATTTGCTACTGTATATGTTAAGAAATATTGCAGATCCTCAGAATCTGCTCAGCAAGTGTTTTCTTCAATGAGGGTGTCCTACAGAAAATACAAGAAGATGCTGAACCTGGTCCATAAAAACTTTACAGCCATTCTGAAATTCACATAATTAAAAAAATAAATATTCCACTGAGACACAGTCAGTGAACCATGCATCTGATTCCCCATCCTGGCACTGCTTTCCTACAACTGAATAAAAAGAAAGAGTAGCCTACATGAGGAAAGTGGGATGTCTGCTGTCCTTCAAAAACAAAAACAGGTGCCATCTTTAACTGTGAATGGCTGGTGGGGGGGATACAGTTACCGCAGACAAAGAGGATGATGAAGTATATGCTGACCAGGATCCCTGGCATGACCGGTCCCCCATATGCCATGATTCCGTTGTACATCACAGAGTTCCAGTCTTCTCCTGTCAGTATCTGGGCAGAACAAAGGAGACGCACTGCGTCATAGTCTGGTGACTTTGTCAGAGAGCCATAACGACGATGTTTTTAAATATTATTGTATCCCTATTCAGATGCATGTGCAGTGAACGTACCTTTCAGCTGTACATAAAAAGCACTTTTTAAGATTGACAAAGGCATGGACCACACACTGCAGAGTTATGAACTCCATTAGACCCTATTTTTCTATTTGCGTGTTGACAGGTGACACCACCAAAACTGAGGAAGTCTCAAACCTACTTGCATTAAGTAAAGTAGTATCCCAAGATCATTTTCTTTGTGCATACTGAATGATGGCTACAAAGGAGAATAGAGGGCACTGCCTGAAGGATGCTGAGATAGTCGTGTCTGTGCAACCTCAAGGTACCCTTTCAGATTTGGGTCAAGTCGGTTCTGGTTTCAGAGTATGGACCTGAGGGTCCTCTTGCCTGTCCTGTACCTGAAAGACGCTGATGAGGGCCTGGGGGAAGTTGTCGAAAGTACTGCGTCGCACCTCCTGGTCGGCAAAGTTGTACTTGCCCCCAAACACCTGCATGCCTAGCAGAGAGAAGATGACGATGAAGAGGAAGAGAAGGAGGAGCAGGGAGGCAATGGAGCGCACGGAGTTGAGCAGCGAGGCCACCAGGTTGCTGAGGGACGTCCAGTATCTGCAGACAGAGGGAATTCATGTCTGAATAAAACTGTAACAAGGCAAGACAAGTTGTGACCAGTTGTGACTCATAGATACTCAAGTGAATTTATGCTCTTGAGCAAAGACCTTAGATATGGTATGAGACATGACTCTTGTTATAAATAAAACCTCAAATGAATCTTCACGGTAAATTGTTTCAAAATGTCACGGAAAATCAATAATTATCTTTTAAATGGTCAATCAGTAAACTAAAATCAGTGAATGGCTTATATGTAGCCCACAGCCTAGAGTTCCTCTACTCTAAATCTCATAAAGCTGACCTCTCAACCACCCTCCCCCCCCCCCCCCCCCCGACCTCCCCTCAACATTTACCCAGCATGCCGTCAGCCGCTTACTTTGTGACCTTGAAAAGGCGCAGGAGGCGGATACACCTCAGGATGGATATGCCCATGGTCGTCATGACGTCCATGTGCACGAGGATGAGCTCCAGGATGCCCATGCTCACCACGAAGCAGTCAAAGCGATTGAACAGGGACATGAAGTAGGAGGGCAAGCCCAGGGCATACATCTTCACGAACATTTCGGCCGCGAACATCGACAGCAGCACCTTGTTGGTGTTGTCTGCATTCAGGAACATAAAAATCAAGGGAAAGCATTTGAATAACATGATGATACAACTCCATTTTTATTAAAAGGCATCAATGTGTGCTGTATAAACACATTTTAACTCAAGAGGAAACAAAGGGTTCGGTTTACAAAGACCTTTGGCACGTGCAAAACCTTTCAGCACACACAAAACTAATAACGCAACCAATGATTGGTGCAAAACAAATATCTTGACCAATCATTGGTCATGTTATTGGTTTTCCAAAAGGTTTTGCATGTGATAATTTTTGAAAAATAACATAATACATGGACATAAAAGTAATTTAATAAATTTAAAATAAATCTGTGCATAATGTGTCTATTGTTACAGTGCAAAATGCTGGGAAGAGCTACTTCACACAGTTCCACAGTTGAAGTGACCTTGTAGATTAGTGAGGGATTCAGACTGGTGGTGGTGCTCCGTGGCGATGGCCAGAGTATTGAAGAAAACCAGCAGGATCACCAGCCAGTAGAATAACTTGGACTTCACCCACGTGCGGCACTTCCGGCGAAAAAAACGGTTCCAGCGACGCCACCGACGGCTGAAAATGGAGCACGAGAAGGTTCAGAACTACACCCTTCACTTTGGAGGGTTTGCGCTAAGTGCCGCCCCACCCAAAACTAACACAGAGCTCTGGTACTGTAGTACTCACAAGTAGTAGAGGACACGACCCATGCCCTCCATGTTGTACAAGCTCTCTGTGTCTGACCCTCCCTCCTCGAGAGGTAGGAGACCTATAAAGAGAATTACGCTAAAGCCCAGTGCATCACCAAACCTTCACCTCTATGGACGGGCGGTAATTTAAAGTTTTCCACAATAAAGGTGGTGTTTCCCCATTTCTGGGGTTTACAGTCCAACAATTTACTCACAACATTTCTCAGCCCATATTAGAGATGCAGTTGCCCATAATTAAGAAATGCATCTAATTTTTTTATTAATTTCCAATCAACTATGCATAACATTTCAGCCACTCCTGTTTGTAGTTGCGCTTCATAATGAGGCTAACTGCTGATTCTGACACTAGTGCTACAGGACTGTTCAAAGTGCATTTAATCCATGGTTAAAGCCAGATAGCTGGTATAAAAAAAGAGGGGGTGACACCTTGGCCGTTCTGGTCATTGTCCATGACCTCCGCTTGAGTGATCCACTCCATGTAGCCTTTCAGGTCCTCGTCCAGCTGCTGCCGCTCACGCAGTTTCTGGAACTCTCCGCGTGACTTGGCCTTCTCTCGCTCTTTGGTGAACTCTCTGGGGGCAGGAACAAATGGTGAAGGAGTCCGAAGTGACAGGGAAAGGAAGAGAGAGAGAGAAAGAGAGCGATGGATAAGAAGAATAAATGTTTGATTATGCTTCACATTTTTACCCCTTAACTTTTGTTTTTACTTCCCTCGCATTTTCTATTTACATTATTCCTGCCGATACTGTACTTAATTTCTTTTTATTTTCTGTTTCAAAAGATTTGAAAAATTACAACTTTTCATTTATTTACAGTTCAAGGTATAGCATCCAATACTTTCACTAAATTAAATGATATTTATTGATGGAAGGTTAATTTAAATGTTGACTTGATGTAAAGCTAGATTTAGACAATGCTAAACTAGGTGACACAGGCAAACTTAATTATGCCCTACCCTGGTGGGAAAAAAACTACACAACATTCTTGACACTACACACTCTGCCTAAGTGGCTCAAGACACAACCCCAGATCACAAGTAGAGAAAAATCATCACTTCGAAAATGAGTCGATTAATTTTAAAATCAAATAAATGTGAGTAGTTCCTGACCCGCTGAGCACACCAAGCACCAGGTTGAGCACGAAGAAGGACCCCAGAAGGATGAGGGTCACAAAGTACATCCAGGGCCACTCATTACCAATGGCATCATTCACCTGTACAGACAGAGAGGAGGAGGGATTGAGGAAGGGAGAGAGTGAAATAGAGGTCACCTTGGAAGGCTGGAACGGATTTTTGTCAAAACATGTCACCACCTTTTTCTTGGCCACAACAGCAGAATGTAAAGTGGAACTGCATTAAATAACCTAAAGGCCATGGAATCCTGGAATCAAATGCAAACCGTATGAAGATTGTACATAAAAGTTACAATGGTGGTCTACAGATGTACAGTGGTCTGCCGACACAACTAAACTAAAGGGGGAGCTGTACGAATAAACTCTTTATTGTCCAGAAAGGAAAGGCGCAGGAGGAAGTCACACCCAGTAGAGCACGTCGGTCCAGCCCTCCATAGTGATGCACTGGTAGACGGTGAGCATGGCGAATCCCAGGTTGTCGAAGTGGGTGATGCCATAGTTGGGGCCCGGCCAGCTGGCCTTGCACTCGGTGCCGTTGATGGTGCACCGGCGGCCATTGCCCGCTTGGGCACAGGGTGAGGCCTTCTCGTTCTCCACCGTGGCGATGATGTCTGGAGGATGGACACGTTGGGGTTACATTGTTTCTGGCAATTTGGTATGATCAATCATAATTTCAAGCCTATCCAACTGCTGTAATATTCTGTCAGTTTTGAGAAGGTGCAAGACCTCACAGGTGAGCTGACTCTCCATTAGCTTGTAGGATGGCATATCCTGAATAGCAGGTACAATACATTAATAATTAATAGCACTATACATTGTTAATTTCTGTGAACTCAACTGTGTAAGGGCATGAGTGAAAAAACTTTCCAGAAGGCTTCCTTTTCAAATATCCCATAGCATACTGTAATTTTGTGTTTGGTGAAGTTTCTGTAAACTCAACTGTATAAGGGTGTGTATGTATAAGACTATGTACTGTATATACAGTACCTGTATAAGAGTAAACTAACTTTCCATAAGGCTACATGTTGAAATGTCCCACAGTGTAATTTTGTGTTTGGTGAAGTGCCGGCTGAATTCAGGCTTGCTAACTTGTGCCGGTGTAGTAGCAGGTCTTGTGCATCTTGCATTTGAAGAGCTCCAGCCCTACTATGGCGTAGATGGTAACCATGAAGAACACGAGCAGGGCGATGTGAAACAGTGGCAGCATTGCCTTCAGGATGGAGTTCATCACCACCTGCAGGCCTGGAGGGAAACAACAACCACATTTCAGTAAGGCCACTGTGTAGTTATGGTACGCCATTATGTAGAAAAAGCTAGTGTAAGGTCTCGTTGGACCTTCAATGGCATAGAAGCAAAATCGGGTTATATTCCCGTCACTTCATATGGCTATTTTGTCTTTCTGTGGATAACACATGTACTCCACTACCGTTCATTACTCTGAATAAGAGCATCTGCATGATGTAAATGACAGAATGGTGTGGTGATACTGTAAATGGTGTGGTAGGTGTTTAGTAAAAGACAGAAGGGTATGCTGATAAATATAGGAGGCGCCCAGTAAAAGGGGACTCACTGGGGACCCCCGAGACAAGACGCAGCGGCCGCAGGACTCTGAACGCTCTCAGGGCCTTCATGTCGAACCCGCCCCCTTTTTCCCCCACTGGAGCCTCCACCCCGCTGATGTGGTTGATCGTGTCCAGTGCTATGGTGAAGAGCCTAGGGACAGAGTGGATTCGGAGGGAAAAAAAATAATACAGCTTAATATACCCAAACATGATGACTTCTTTCCTTTTAAGCCTAGGGAAAGGAATTCAGTTCAAAGGCTGTGATTCATAATAACTGAATTAAAACTCTGGAACGAGCTCTCGTTCTTCATCCAGCAGAAGTTTGCCAACTGAAGATAACCCCATTTCAGTCATTTTTCTCTATTTCTTTAACCTTTTGAAGAGTAGGTTTTTTGGAATGTTTATTTCAGAGTTCTAAGTCAATGTTCTAGAACACAATTGCTTACCCTTACCGGTAGTGATTGTTACATCAGCATTAGAATATTCAGTTAAGAACAGTCCAATCACATATTTGTGATCTTACACTGGTTAGTCATGTAGTTCATACTACTCTGCAGGGAATGGCCATGACGTAAAATTCAGGCAATGTATTACACATGTCACTGAACAGCTGCGGACTCGTGTTCAACCACTGTGAGTGACTGCGTGCTGTTTTTTTTTTTGTTTGTTTTTTTTTTGCATTTGTCAGCTGCAAGGGCTGTGCCAACATTTCCTTTATTTTAGAAGAAGGCCATGGTCTAGTCATGGTTCCCAGGAATGTTCTCCTCCTTGTTTCCCCCCCACCCCCCAGGGCTGCCCACCGAACCCAGCTTACCCCATGAACACGATGACAAAGTCCAGGATGTTCCAGCAGTTTCTCAGGTACGCGTCTGCGTGGAACAGGAACCCATAAGCCACTATTTTCAGAAAGCACTCCATGGTGAAGATGATCAGAAAGATGTACTCCAAACTTTCCTGCAAACGTGAGTGGAAAGAATCATCAGGTACTGTTCAGATATATGTACACACACACACACACACACACAGAGTATACCTGTATTGTAACTTTCTATCCCCCCATCCAGGAAGAGAAATGGATGTCTTGTCTTCACTTTCCAAATTCTTGACTTTAATTTGAGTGTAACATTTTAATGATAGATCATGATCTGATTTCCTTTCAAGCGATATCTGAATCCAAATGATACAGTGGCTGAAGCCAATGAACAGATCGTTTGAAATACACCATTATTTCTGTGCTTTACTTTTGTAAATAAAGTCAACTTATTAACACTGACTGAAAACAAAGTCAAGTCCAGAGGTACTATGGTAGCTACATTGGCCATGTAAAAACCCAAAGACCCATTCATAGGTTCCGCAAAGATGCTGTATTTTGCTCTTACTTTCACAAACCCAGTAACAGAAGAATGGGCACGTTCTAATTTAGCAGTGACATGTGACGTTGTATAAACATGATAGCATTTGCAAATTACTCTAACAACATAACTGAGAACATGATATGAGAATGTGTTAGCTGGAAGATTATAAAAATAAGTCTTTGACCTTTCTCTCACTTGCAAGGCAGATTTAACATGTACACCATCGTCCTACAGTGTATGTTATACAGATTTGCATGACTACAAATTATTTCACCTATTGATGCATTGCAGTGTGTTTCCTGCAGACGTTCCCAAGGGTTCAATTTGTTTTTTCAGTAGCCTGTGCAATCAAAATAGTCAAAATTGTATATACACAGATGCAAAAATGCTTAATAATGGCAAAATTCATTTGATGTTATTACTACATTCTCTTTCTTGAAATCACAGAGTTAAAACGGCGTGATTGGGAATGCTTATTGGTGAATGCAAATCATATGCACAGTGTTTTGTTACCGTGGCGATGGCACAAAGTGGATTTAGTGTTCCTTTTCAATGGTGGCAACGTGCCTCGATCAGCTTTTGCCAGTGAGGGGCTATTCTCTGGTGACCTCGCCGGGACTGCTGTCTCCCAGTTCGGGATTCAAGGGCGGCATCCCGAGAATGCACCGCTGACAGTTGAGATGGATGACGGATGGGACGGAGACACACAGGCCATGGGGAACTAGGCCATCTTGGACGGCACTCAGAAACACTGAAAGGGTGTCCTTTTTTTTTACCGGGCATATTGTTGAAAAGCATACGGATATCAGTCAGTAGCGTGCAAGTATTGCTGGCAGGTTTTCGTGACTAAGAACCAATTGTCTAACCCGAGTGCTCAAACCCCTTAACCAACAAGGAAATAAAGCAATGCAACCAGTGAAAATACAACGAACACAACACAATGGTCATAAACTATGACAGTCTATCCCACCATCAGGCATCCCTTTAAAAGAATGCCAAGCCTGCAATGATCAAAAGCTACAATGTTGTTAGCAGACCTGGGACAAATACATATTTGTTTTGGGTTCAAATACTTTTCTAAGCTTTACTGATCTTGCCTGGTGTATTGGAACCAATTAAATACTCTCAAAAAGTGCAAACCCTGTCTTCTGGTCATATTGGCAGGCTCAATTATACCAGAATCATTGGCAATATGCTAGAAGATGCTAGGATATCTTTAGGCCAGTGCTCTCTTGTCCATGGTTTACTGATTGTGCCGTCACACACACTCCTCTTGAGCAACATAAATTTAGAGGTGATCTAAATATAAAGCATTAAAACATACAGTGACACGAGCTAGAACAGGCACACCTGTCCCTTTCTGTCAACCTGAATCAAGGACATGGCAGTGACACACTGACCACTATCAATGGTCTAGTCTTTGCAACCCGAGATTTAGTCCACACTCATTCTGACTCACTGTCTTAACGTGATATAAAAAACATCAAAATACACAAAGCTATGGTGCTACTGCAAGGAATAGAAATATGAGTTATTTAAATATGAAAACTTTTGCAATATCTGTGATTATAGCTTAATCAGGATCCCAATCCTGCTATAACCATCACAATTACCATATTCTTAACCGTAACCGAAATTATACCAAACTATATTAATACATGGCTTCAAGATTTACCGTCAAAATGTTGAAATGATTTAATCTTAAATCAGTGATTTTACCTAAATGTTGTTTTAAAAATAAAATCTCTTGAAATTTTTGTTTGTGTTTTAAGTAATTTAATATTAAAACGTATATTTTACCAAAACAAAACATTGAAACACATAAAGCTATGGTGTTACCTGAAAAAATATATGTCTCAGTTATTTAGAACAAGAACTTCTGCAGTAACTGTAATTATAGCTTGATCATGATCCAAATTCTGCCATAACCATCGCAATTACTATATTCTTTACCGTAACGCTAATTTCAGCTATATTAATACATGACATGAAGATATGGTGCTCATCTCATACTGAGCCCAAGATTTCCCGAAGGGGACAATAAAGTATATCGTATCGTATCGTATAAAATAAAATAAAAACCAAAATCCTGCCCCTTTGCCATATATATTTAATTGTAACTCTAACATGCCTTCAAGCTTTACCATCAAAACATGGAAACAAATTCATCTTAAGTCTGTGATTTTTACATTAAAATGAGTTAAAAAATGAAATGCTGAAAAATGAACTATTCACCAGGAAATGTGTTTTAAAATATTTAATATATATATAAAAAATGAAAAAATATTGAAATACGTAAAACTGTGGAGTTACCATATTAAATCAATAAGATGCACTGGACTGTTGTGGTCCTCCAGGACCGGGGAACACTTCCATTTGCGAATTGCAAAAAACTGAGGACTTTTGTCCCTGTAAATGCTACGGGTAGGAAAAGAGGAAAAGGGCAGGAGAGATCATCTGTAGGACCCAGGCCAAAATCCTTGCATCTCATGTGACCGTTAAAGAAACGTGCTGTTTAGAGGTGGGTTTCTTTGGGGGGTCAGGTTACCCACCAAATATGTGCCACAGTGTGCCGAATTCCTGACCTCGCCCTCTTTCAGTAACCAAGTTTCATCCTGCCATCCCTTGAGCGTCCAATACTTCATCTGATAAATTACTAAGAGCGGTGATCTCATCTGTTGGCACTCGTAGCGAGGGATGTCTGTGGGCAGGGGCATGTGTGACCAAGCAAGACAACTACATTTCTTTGTACACTTCATGGCGCAAAGAGAAATCTGATCCCCAGTGCTGTCAAGTAGATATCATATGTCTTTGAAGCTGGTGTACGTCTCTCCAAGCAACAAATCCATGACTTTAGCTCGGCACTGTAGCTGTGCCACAGGTGACACTGTTGTGTATTTATTTATTTATTTATTGTATATTAATGAATGGAAATATGTCTTATGAGGACATGGGTGTGCATGTACTGTGGGTCGGTAGCTAATTCACGTGGAAAGTAGAGAAGAACACTCACCAGGTTGGTGTTTGTGTTGTTCGTGTCTTCTTCTGGCATGGGCAGGAACACGGCAAGCGCAACACAGTTGGCGAAGATGGTCAGCAGGATGATAATCTCAAAAGGCCTGAATGAGAACTGGTCAGGAAATCACTTGTGATTCACGGTGGGAATGGCTTGATACAGAAATCGGAACAGTCTGATATTTAGGCCAGTGATGAACAGAACAGAGATCAGAACAAGACCCTGCTTAGATATACCATCTAACAAAATCTATCAGCATATAATATCTAAGATGATATCTTTCAGCCTTGGACTATTTTGCTTTCAGGTTTTTGGCCAAACTTTTCCCTGCATGTGTTGTACCAAAATATAACCAATAACCTAACGCAGGATAGATAATAAATACTACAATCAAGTTATCAGTCCCCTCTTTTAGGTGTACATATTCTTCCACTGCATGGTACCGGCTCAACTCGACTCGACTCTACTCGACTTTTTTAGTTTTCCGTCGGGCAAAAGTTGTGGATAGTATTCGTCCGTCGAGGTTCCAAGCGAGCTGAGGCGATGCCAAAAGGCGACGTGAAAACACTGCAGACCACTGATTGGTCAGAGCAACGTGCTTCATGCAGCGTCGCTAATGACGACCAGCTACATTGACGGGGGTACTATCTGCAGTGGAAAATGGAGTACCTGGTAGACTGCGTTGTTGCCGTTCTCGTTATGTTAGTGTTAATCAGTTTAACCTTCAGGGTCCAAGTTGAACTATGCGGTTGTTCCCTGCACTTGGGCCGGTACTTCTCTCTAGGGGTTTCGTCATACTTGTTCCTGGTTATGGTTATACACTTTGTTGTACGTCGCTCTGGATAAGAGCGTCTGCCAAATGCCTGTAATGTAAAGTAATGTAATGTACCAAAAGCGAGTAGAGTCGAGTCGAGTAGCGTTGAATCGAGCCGGTACCATGCGGTGGAAAAGTGGCTAAAAATTACAACGCCGCTTTACTTAATTCATCTGTAGACTGCCTCTCGGCCTTCTTTAGCTGTGCCCTCACGGAGTAGAACGCCACCGCGTGCCAAGTCCACGGCCGTGGAGTCCGCGCAAGACAAGGCCAGAAGAATGGGGTCAGAAATGGCAGCTGTTCTCCTCTATTCAGGCATCGCAGTATGCCCATCTCACCACATCAGACTCCGATCTGTGACCGCCATGACAACTGTTCTCTACATATGTGTTTGAAATTGCCATTTAAAAAATGCGCATCAAGAAAAATGGCCTGTTTCTTATGCTTCCATGTCAGCAGCACAAAATAGTAAAGCTTTTTTTTCTTTTAAATCTGTCCATCTGGCACATTGTAATATCCACACTGCACTTGATATTGCCTAGTGTAAATCCCGTCAATCAGTCAAAGTGACAGTTCGTAACCAGTGAGATCACTGCTGGCTGAATTCAAAGACATGCACGCTGTCTGAGGAGCTACGAGCTACGAAGTCACACGTTATTGTACAATAACGTGTTTAAACTCTCAGTTATATTCAATAATTCACGTGGCTGCAATTGCAGGGAGTTGTGTTTCTGTATGTTCACTATTGTATAGTTCACTATTGTATGTTCACTTTTGTATAAGATCAGCTTGTCATTATTTAGTGCAAGAAAAGAAACACACAGGAGCAGCCAAAATTTATCAGCTAACCCTCCAGCGAAGCAGTACAACTTCCTCTGCTCTACCAGCTACAGGTGATAATTAACAGATCACTAATAACGGTGTAATAACCGTGCAAGTGTTAAGCTAGGTGGATATTTGTATTTAGGCTGGCCTAATTCTTTTGTCAGTTTTAGCCACAAGAAGCATTGTTCTGTATCAGTGAGAGTGGCATACTCACAGCTATAAATATGATGTCTAAAAGAAGGAATCTCTTTGTGTGTGCGAGAGCAGAAATGGGACGTAGGTTTATTTTAGCAGCTCCCTTGTATAATTTTCTGTGTCCGTTACATTATTTTAACAAGCTATGGAATTAATTTTAATAGAGGTTAAGCTGTTCCACTTTGCACTTTGGCCAGTTAGTCAGGAGGTCAGCATTTTGCCATCATTTGTCATAGGTTTTTTGAGGCCATTCTCCTAGTTTTATCACTGCGGTTTGTTTGTGATTTTCAGTTCCTTGTAAATGTATAAACTTCAATTAAAATGCTCAGATTTAAAGAAATAAATAGGATGACAACAAAATGTTATCAGAACTTGTTATCAGAGGTGATTACAGTATCTACACTGTTAAGAAAAAAAAAGTTTCTTGCCCTGCAGTTACATCTTCCTGTTTTTTTAAATGATGTTGCCAGAGATAATTTCTGTTGATGGTAAACTCTGCACAGTTGCTTGAGAGGTAGGTCTGAACGCAAATAGATCTAGGCAACGTGTAACACTGACTCCTGTGGTACACTATAACCCCATAAACCCACAGCGAATTGTTCAGTGTACTGTCATAATCCCCACTGTTGCTGCTGTCAGGTTTCATTGCCCATATCTACCAGCAGAGGGCAGTGTGTCAGAATTCTCCCTCCGGCTTAGCGCGTCCGTTTTTAGGTTGTGATGCAGCAAGAGGACAGCTGCTGGGCCATATCACAGCGCGGTCTGAATAAACCTAAACGGCCGTAAACTTTTATCATCATTTGTAATGAGTTATGGCTACGGCATTCCCTTATATGACTATCTGTAGCATTACCTTGTAAAATTCTATGAAAGACTTTTCGGTAACAATTGTCTCCCTTTTGATTATTTCTGGAACATTCTTCATTTGAGCTTGTGGTCCCTGGTCTTTATGAGCACCCGACTGGAAACACAGGTGGGAATTCACCTGTTTGTTTTGTTATCAGCAGGTTTACCAGGTGTCTAAATGAGGTAAAGTTTACATCCGTTAGCTTTCAGAAATCACCTAACAATTTCTATTCTCCGTCCTTAAATGTGAGAATTTTTCGGAATTCAAAAAATATGGTCTCAAAAGATGTGGTGTGGAGTAACAGACCCGAATGCACTACACATGTTTTCCCCATTGATCACTGCATACAACACTACAAAGATGTCTTTTATCAAACCCAGAGTTTCCGTTGCCTGACTGAAACGACCAGCTAACTGTACATCACAGAATGCTCACTGCCACCAAATCTGGCAGCAGTAACATGAGTAGACATCTTAGACAAACTGTGCAAGTGTGTACACCCAGTGCGGTCTCCATGAACAACTCAGTCCGGGACCTTCAAGGTTACCTTCAGTGCACTATTTCAGCTGTAGTATTTATATTGCTGCAAGAGAAAGCAAGTAAGCAAGCCAAGAATAACTATCTCTTTTTAAAAAGTTCTCAACCTAAAAAATTAAATAGGTTGCTTGTGGCCCACCTGTGGATACATACAGTGAGGTATTGAAAAGGCTAAGACTGAATGTGTTGAGCGTATTTCAAGGAGTCTATTTCTTAAAAATGAAACAAAAGCTCCTTTTTGAAAATGGTGGTCTCCATGTGGTCTGTGACTTATTATGTCTGTTACAGCTTTTATTCTTCCTACGAATGTCCTGTACGTCGATTTGGTCTGTCAAGATGATACAACAGGCAAAAAAACACACTTTTCTGAAACTTTCCCATAACTAAATTTCTATGAACGCTACGTCCAGTACCGGTGAATCCTGTACACAATGTGTGTGAATACTTTGCTCAGTTTACACAAATGTTCAGACAACTCTGCTTCTCTGTGTGCTGGGTTCTGTACTACTTTTTGTCTACTCTCTGACCGTGTTAATTCTTTTTAAGTGCTTTTTGAGAGAGAAAGAAAGAGAAAGAGTGTGTGTGTGTGTGTGTGTGTGTGTGTGTGTGCAGGGTTGAAGGATACTTCCACTCCACGATGCTGATGCAGGCTTTCCTGAAGGGGTTCTTCAGCGTGAGGAAGAAGAGGGAGCGGGCAGGTCTGGGGTTTCCCCCCGTGGCCTGCAGCTTCTTCAGCTTCTCCCTCTGCTTCCTCTTCAGCGTCTCCTCGTCCATGATGAAGGACGACATGGGCGCTTCGCCGCCGGCCTCCATGTTTCCTGCGCACCGTTCGCTTTCCGCCCCAAAAAAGTTTAACTTTCCCCTGCTTTCGCCGTATCCCGACAGGCACAGCCCGACGCTCAGTCCCGCCTGCGCATCAGCGTCCCCGATTCGTCCTCGCCAGGCAACCCCCCCTACCTCCGCTTCCTGCTCTGTCTTCTCACTTCCTCCCCGCTCACATCGGAGACTGCTGGAGCGGCCGATCTATTCCGATGGCGATCAGCAGGAGCAAAAAAAAAAAGGTCCAGGACCAGGAGGGCGAAAGTGCCAGGGGTCCGTTAGCGAGGAGGAGCAGTTGTTCGCCGGCAGAGAATAAATTTAGACAATGAGTGACGCCCACCAACCTTAGCGGGAAAGGGGGCCGGAGAGGACAGGGGAGAAGCAGCTGCCGTGCCCAGGGAGCACCTCCCATTGGCCGCTTCCCGAGACGTCGGGAGGCGGGGCGTCGGCCATGTTGGGGCCGGCGGCGGCCTTCTTCATCCGACATTGCGTGGATAGCGGGAAATGCCTGCGCGCTGTACGCGACGGCTGGAATGTTTATTGGTGCTTATGAATGCTTGGAAAGCTCAAAGATTGAAATAATGGTTCCGAAGAGTGGATTGAAAAAAAAAAACATCACAATGCGCAGCACAGTGCACTTAATTCACATTCGCGTGAAGCAATTTATTCATGCCTTCGTACCATTATACAAATATATTTCCTGGCTAAAGGCTAAAGGAACTTTTCAAAGATGGTATACTGTACATATTTACAAGCTTAGGAAACGAAACTTGAATAAACATTGTTGTAAGATGATATTTTGCTCAGTAAAGTCTCGGCTATTTTTGAAGTACACAACCCTTCGAGCTGAACTATACGAGCTGACCTTTGTGGGGGCAGAGCATTGATATCGTAACTTAAATGGGAGTCCGATTTGGCTGCGCTTGTCAAATCCCCCGAGGCAATGTCACTGTCACCAGTTTGATTCAGTGATACCTTCGCTCCGACTTACTCGCTTTGGGGTATGCCGTGGGGTTGGGTGTCATAGTTAGGACCCTTGGAGAAATGCTTGGTTTGTTATATTGCTTGTATTTTAGTCCTTCGCGGCCAAGGGGTCAATGGAGCCTCTGCTTCCAAACATGTGTCAAATCAATCATTTCGTTAATTGCAGCAATCATTTCAGTTAATCAGTCAGTAATGACTTGATCAGACGCATGAGAAAAACGCCGGCGCAATGTTTGTGTTACCTGACACTTAATCT
This sequence comes from Anguilla anguilla, assembly GCF_013347855.1. Classification (NCBI taxonomy): domain Eukaryota; kingdom Metazoa; phylum Chordata; class Actinopteri; order Anguilliformes; family Anguillidae; genus Anguilla; species Anguilla anguilla. Next base: position 33,237,442 of record NC_049213.1, on the reverse strand, counting down.
CTTTTCACTTATAACTCTTCAGGGAGGGGAGAGTCAGAGGCTTAACTGAGGAGGATTCCCACCCCCTGACATACCAGAGATGCCGTAGGTGTGAAATATGTGAAAGTTGATAGCAAGCAATTTCTGTTAATTTGTTGACTTGGTTTATTATATTTATGGGTGTTTTTTTTTTTTTTTTTGTTGCCTGTAATGTGAACCTGTTGTGACCACAAATCTGTTGCCCTGTCACTGGGTTGATGTTGTTGAGGCTAGAAAAACACTTTCTCCGACAAGTAAGGACAGAACCCTAAAGGACCTCTCTCTGCATCTGACGCATGACGCATCTGATTACAGTATGATTCTTGTCTGGCTTTTCTTTGGGCCCAAATTTCAGTTGTGTTTGTGCGGTGGATGGAGGGAATGTGTTGGATGACAGTACACGCGTTAAATGGGTATGGTGAAGATGATCTTCATGAATCCACATGAAGCAGATTAAAATGCACTCTGTGAAATGCCAACATCTAGTGGCCCTCATTTAAGCTAATTTCTAAAGTCTGCATAAATGCCACAGATTGCCTTATTTTGTGAGTGGCATATGAAAATTGGTATGTTTATACGGATTACTCCAACATTATTTGCAAAAACGTTGAGAACTCATGATCTCTTAACTTAAATTGGCATTACCCACGCCTCCCCCAAACAGACAAACATGAACAAACCAGCAGGGATTACTAAACTGTAATTTTTTTATTCGCTATTACACTTGCACAAGTTTCCATCCACTCATAAATGCCACAAGCAGAATAGAATTGGGAATGTTGGGTGTCCCTGAAGAACTTGATAACCCATGCATTTTAAAACCACTCTGACATCCTACGTCAAAAGGGAAATCATTGTGAGATTGGTGCCCTTCCCTCTCTGAATAAGGCTGAACTGGACATTTCATATCTATCATTCTTTATTCAGTCATACTTTGGGTTTATCAGGATTCTCCAAGAGACCTCAGTAATATAGACACAAACTGGTAACAACCTGTTCAAAGTTTTATTAGCTAAAAAACATGAAAATATTCTATAGAGGCAGTGAAATTCTATGCAAATAATGAGATGGCCAAGATCCTGGCAGTGTATATCCCGAAATATAGCATCATTTGTGTGTTTTCAATAGCAAAAGCACTCGGCCATTAAATACTTTGTGTAAGTGACCTCAGTTTTATTCTAGAAAAAAAGAAAACATTTTACAAGCTCTATAAGGAATTCAAACAGCAGCTCAACAGATTCTGCAACAGTCTCACCTCATAAATATAGAAATGCCACCACAGAAATTGAGTAATTCAGGCAGGAAGGGTACAGTGATTGGTGGGGTGGGGCGGGAAAGAACGCTGATTGCCGGGGGTGGAGCAGGAAGGGTATGGTGATAGGTGGGGTGGACTAGGATACAGTGTGGGTAAGTGGGTGGAGTTGGGAGGAGCAGAAAAAATCGTGCCAACTTGTGCCATGTTGTTGTTAGTTGCTGATTAACTGACTGCTGAGTACGGTGTCCTTCAAAATAATGAGAAATACCATGTGCTTGAAATCTTTTACAACAAAAATTATTTTATACAATGCAAATTTGTTGTGAGTGTGTGTCTGTGTCTGTGTGTGTGTGTGTGTGTGTGTGTGCTGCACATGCATTACAAACTTAAGAGAGGGAGGCAGAGCATTCAATTATGCATTTCTGTCGGGCTGTTCATCAAACTGCATTTCCTCAGCAGAGATATCCAGCTGTATAAACCGTATAAATGACATGCTATGCTAGGAACCTCTTTTATGAGATCTGCTAAGCTACCCTGTGATGTGGTCACTTTGAATATTCACATCCTTTTTATGAAGCAGATTACAGTGAGAGCTGAAAATACTTCTACAGAGCCTGGCTGAAATCCACAGGACCTCGTTCTTCTTTATGCCTCCCTGAAGGGATAGTTCACTTTCAGTATTCAAAAAAAAAAAAAAGTTATGTTCTGTGGATGTGTCAAATTGGCCAAGACAAGTTCTTGTGTGCAATTAAAGACACGTTGGGTGTTTAGGGAACTTCCTTAAGAAGTGTGGGCTTGTCAACAGTGGAGGAAAAGCACATGTTTAGGACACACCTCGTTTCACAGACCTCAGTCTTTTGATATCTCCAGAACGCAGACAGGCCAGACCCTCATAGCCTCGCCAGACCAGCTCAAAAGCTAAGGTAACCGCCTTTACCCATCCACGTCGAGGACGAACGTCAAAAAGAGCACAGTCCGCTGACACGGTCAGTCGTCAGTTGCTCGGAGGTTCGGAGCCTAGCTCCCTGAGCCCTCCGACTCCCCGCAGTAGAGCCCCGGCGAGGAGGACTCAGACGTGGAGCGGGGCGACCCGCCGTCGCTGTTGCCCGAGTCCTCCAGGCTCAGGGGCGCGGCCTTGGGGCTGGAGCAGGCGGACTCCCCCACCACGCCCTGCAGGTACTTGATGTAGCGGATGGCGGCCCGCAGTGTCTCCACTTTGCTGAGGCGCTTGTCGCCGGCGCCGCCGGGCAGGTGGTCCCGCAGCTTGGCGTAGCCCTGGTTGACGCACTTCACCCTCTGCCGCTCCCGCTCGTTCCGCTTCTGGATGAACGCCGGCTCGAAGGGGCACTCGTACACCCCGAAGTGCCCGTGGAAGGCGGGCAGGTAGGGGAAGAGGGGCGGGCCGCCCCTGTAGGAGCCCTCGTAGAGCCCCGTGTCCACGCTGGCGGGGTAGAGCAGGAAGGGCATCGGGTGCGTGAGCGGGTCTCCGCCTGGGTGGAGGTGGGAGGAGTGGCGATGCTCCGGGTGGCCACCAGGGGGCATCATCCCATATTGCAGGCTGCTGCCGCCAAGGAGCCCGGCCCGCCGCTCCACAAAGCCATGGGAGAAGCCAGCATTCATGGTGAGTCCAGCCACAGCGCAACTATGCCTGCCGCTAAGCCTACAGCGCCCCCTTGTGGAAGGAGTTGAATAACTATTTACTGAAGTGTGAATACTTCTTCTTGACTGGTTTATTTGCCTTTTCAGTCATTCAATTACACAGGAATCACCAACTCAGTTCTCCTCTACAATGGTGGCAAACTGTGGACAGAAGGTGAGTGATGAGATTTGAGGCTCTATGAAGCTGATCCACCGTACATGTTTATTGGGTGGCGAGATTGAGATGCTGGATAGTGATACATGGCCAGGAGACTCCTACACTTAGCGGTACTCTATGGTTAAGGATGACCACAGCCACCACTAAGCTCTACTATGTACTCCTTTCTTTTTGCAGGACTAAAAATGGATTCAGCTTCTTGTTCTGTTTTGTGCCACAGATTGTATGCCACAGTGGTCCTTGCACATCTTGGCTTCAGATAGAAACAGTGTGAGAAATAGAATCATTCCAGTTTTGATTCCATTTTCATATTCAACTTCAAATGTCTTCCTCTTCTCCGTGTCCAGCAACTGGGGGTGTAATTAAGACAGAACAAAAGATTAAACCTGCTGTATAAAATGAGGGAGCCTTTACACATTGGAATAACAAAGAATTTTATTAATTTTTTAATCAGGGTTTATTAATTTTACAAGCAGGGGAATAAGGAGACAGTGAGATGTACTGATGATGATGCACTTTACAACACAGAAAAGACCATTCCTATAGTACCTGAAATAATCTGTGTTCTGGTTAAGGACTGCGATGGTTAGATGATTTTTTTAAAAAGTGCAACAAAAAAAAAGGCTATTATAGGATCCCATTACCCAGTAAAGTGTGCAGTGCGTTTTTGAAGTGTAAAACGGTGATGGTGGTCTATGTCCATTGATGTTCATCACTTTAAAGGGATAAGCAGTGTTCGAATAGAAGTGCAGACTTGTAATGTCCCAGAATACCTTTTTTTTTTTTTTTTAAACTGATTTTAATCCTCCCCTGAATCTCCCTGCCCAGCCCCTAAAAAGACTCCCTCAGCCTGCCTGGCAGAGAGAGGAGTACACGGGGATTCCCCACCTTTGGGTGGCGAGGTATCAGATGTCCCAAAAAGAGCGAGTAACCCCCTCCAAAACCACCTGAGCAGTTCCAGATGACTGCTCTTATCCCGCCTGCACATTATGCCTCTTTACACCAGCTTAACCTGTGCTGTGTTTCTAAATTACCTCTCTCTCTCTCTCCCTCTCTCTCTCTCCCTGCACAGACAGTTTTAGCCTTTTAGCTGGATGTTTCAGTGCAAAGCAGGTTATTGCTTTGCACTGAAACAAAACCTGGAGTAATGTTGCTGCACGGCAGTATTTGAAATATAAATTACATGCAGGGAAAAAAATTGTTAAATGGTCAAAGAGGTTTTTTTTTTTTTTTTGTTTTTTTTACGATGCACACGTGCTGAATTGCTAGTGGCATGCTACTAGTATTCAAAACTCAAATAAAACACCAGGTCAAAAACCTGTCAGCATGTAGCAACACTATTACATGATTTCTATTCATTGCTATTATGCTCATGATGAGGCTCCAAAGACAATTCAATTCCAGTGTCACTTTGATGATAAAGTAACACATACTTTGCAGAAAAATATTGAGACATTCAAATGTTTTTCTAAGTGGTAGATATTCCCAAGTAGGACACTGCCGTTGTACCCTTGAGCAAGGTATCCAGCTGTATAAATGGATGCTATGTAATTCGCTCTGGATAAGAGCGTCAGTTAAATGCCAGTAATGTAATGTAGATAATGGTATAAATATAATTATACTTTTATTCCCCAATAAATAAGCATGGTTATGTAACAGGTCTGTATGCACGATGATTATGATTAATTGGTTAAAAAAAAAACCCTGTTTTCCATACCCAAAGCTCTTGGAAGTGGAAGAGAGCAGCAGTGAGGAAGACACACAGTCTTTAAACATCCATGTTTTCCCCAGGGCATCAGGGTGGGGAAGGCGCATGTATTTCCCCTCTCTCTAAGCTTTCTGGACCAGGACTAAAAGGCTTAATTAAGATTTATGGGCACGTACTGTAGTGGAGGCTGTGCTTCAATCAACAGCGTGTAGAAACACAGACTAAATGTGTGTCAAATAGCTGTCATATTCTGGATGTCTCAAAAGACCAGTCAGACTCTGCTGTTTTATATTTAATTTAAAGTTAAAAATGATTAATATTTTTTATTTTTTATTTTTGCAAGCTCTGTTATTGCTTGCCTGTTCTTCCTGGCATTTTCAACTGTGCTTATTATATTAGCATTTTAATATTATGGAGTTGTTCCATAACACGTAGCTGTTTCAGGAACTTACATTACTTTAAAAATGGACCACAGTGACACTGTATAATTAAACAAAATAATGTTATGGAGTGAGAATAGATGTGATCACAGACTATGAGATACACATGATTTACACACTAAATCTGAGATTTTTGTAAAAGTGGGAATAGATCATTCATCACAGTTTTGTCTTTGTAATCATTTCACAACTCTGTACCCTCTTAAGGGTCAAGAGATCGCAGTGTATGGACTGCTGGCCAGTTAGAGAACCACTGCATTTCAAAACAATTGAAAAAAAAGAAACTGTACTGAAGAAAATTAATAAAATCTTGTTTAAAAATAACGATGGCATATTTTTACAGATATGAATGACATCTCAAAAATATAAATATTAAAACGTTGCTGTGCGTAAAATTATGGATCTCCAGTTAAAGCATAAATTATTGATATGCAATATGCCCTACCATCAGATCCATAAGTCTGATGAGATCGCTGTCATGGAATTCTGGAGAGCTTTTTGTCAGTGAACGTGTTAGAGTTTGTGAGTTTTGCCTGGCATTTACCCAGTCACACTGTGGTGATTCACAGCAAAACTGAGGTAATGCAGAGCAAACCTTCTAGTGAACTCACCTATGGCATGAACTCCAAACACATCGCGACCGCGAACAGGAGATAGCATTTGATAAGGCAGCACTGTCACCGTATCAAATTAATTGACACTATGTTAGCATGCGTACTGTAAGTGATGTGGCTACCTTGCACACATTACTGATAGAGGCTTACCTCCTGGGGCCCGGATGAGGAGAGTGGTCAGACTGTGCAAGCCGCAGCCTCCCACTGCTCTGGGACAGGACCAGTCTGAACAGCAGCCAGGCAGGCGGTCTCTCTCTCTCTCTCTCTCTCTCTCTCCCTCTATGTCTCTCTGTCAGCTCGGCGTGCCTCAAAGCGCGATGCTCCTGTGCTCCGTTCCTCGCTCCGGAATCTCTTTTGTCAGGTGGGGGGTGTCGAGCCGTGTGAGAGAATTTGATTCAGTCCCCGCTCACCTGTCCCCGCCCCAGAAAGAGGGAGGGAGGGAGGGAGGGCGTGAGGAAGGGGGTAACTACTTCACCTGAGAGAGGTGAGATGGAAGTGGTTGTTCGGAGGGGTGGGGGTTGGGGGGGGGGGGTACGAGATGTATCTCTAGAGAGTGGTAATGAAATTATACCATTACACTATGGATTTTACAAACTGAAATTACACTCATAAATGTCACGAGCCCAGACCCTGAAAACAAGATCATAGAAAAGCCTGGTTAAACTCTTGCAACATTTTAAACCACTAACTCTAAAATAGGTAAAACAAGACCGTTTCAAAACCTAGTATATGGCTGGACCGAACAGGCCGACCAATGGTGTAACTTCATCAGTCAGTCACTCAGTCACAGACATGCGCGGTGTAACTTCATCACTCACTCAGTCACTGAGTCACTCAGTCACAGACATTCGTGTTTATAGGGCTGTTGCGGTCCAGCCAACAAGCAATAATAAAATAAGAAAAACATGCAATATTAGCTCCAGATATTTGGTTGGTAAAGGCTGTAAATGCAATGAATGAATATTCTGTTTATTTCAATTTGTTTGTGAAGTGAGACTGGTGAGACTGTGGCACTCCAAGACAAGATGAGTAGCCAGGACACTTGGCACAAGTGTGATGTGAATGACTGGGTGTGATTGACTACGAGTGTAAACACACAATCTTCAAGTGTCAGAACAGACAGTCTGGCGACAAACCTATTCTGCAGGCAAGCCGTATCAATTGCACATATCCGAAGGTACTAGGATCGCACTGAGGAATTATTCCTACTCACTGTCCAGCCGGAACACATATACCTTAACACACGAGTATAATTGCTTGTGTTAATTTGTACAGTAATTATAACTGGTGCACAGGCGTGGATGATTGTGACACTACTTTGGATGAGCCTAAGCAGCAAGTTAACCACCGTGTTAGGAAATACTATTGCAAAAAAGTTACGTTTTATGGGGAATGCCCCACTTCTCGAAGAAGTGCAGAAGTTATGTTTAGTTCTGGTAGTTCTGGAGTCCCAAAATGTGCAAAAAAGGTTTTTCAAATGTTTACAGTTTGTAAAGCAGGTATGTAATTGTGCTATCCAAAGCGACTTATAACGTTCATTATTTTACATATTATGTATATTTATATTATTTACTTGAACAAGTACTTGAACGATCTGGTAGGTTAACATAATTCCCATAGACAGCACTACACCACACTGCCCACAGGAATTATGGGATGGGAAAACCACTTGCTACTCTTCCATTTTTTTTTCTAACAGCACGAAACACCATGTTTAACAGCACAGCAGTCTTCCTCTGACTGAACATAAATATGATATGAAGTTCAGGTTCATTTTACACAAGGTCCGTATAGCAGAATCTGAAAGGTGGCTTTGCCATTGAATTACAATTTCTTTATTTTTACCCCCCATAGAAATGTAACACACCTTTTAAAAAAAATATATACACTTCATCTACTAATAATGAAAACAAAATAACCCTCTGAAAGCTATCTGCTGTTGGAGTGGGTTGTGAGACAGAACAAAAGCCAGGCTGAGATCAAACTGAAAACTTTAAACAGACATAAAAGTCTGTGGTGGGCTCTCTCGCTCTCCTCCCCTGGATTAGATGTCAGACCATCATTAGATCAGCAGGGATCTTACTGCGCTGTGCCTTGCAGTCTAGATCTTTGAAATAACATTTCTCAAATGTATCTTTTCATGTGCCAAAGGGACAGACCGCCTTTAATTGTTCTTAATATATAGAATTTGCTTGAATGACACACAAGGCAAAATTCGGAGAATATTTCATAATGCGTAATTAATTATTTGTATAGATTTCCCCAGCCATAAGAAACCTGAAACTCTTAATCCGCATGCAATTGTGAGGTCTCCTCCTGTATTCATTTTTGAAATGCAGTAAAAGAATAGTCTACATATTTAGGTCTATCAAATGCGCTGTAATTTTAAAAATATGTAACATTAAGTTTTATTGACCTATTCTTATGCGACCCTGTTTCATAAATGGGCTTAAATGTGAATATATAATATGGGTTAGTTCATCATGCAGAAAAGTAGTTTTTAGATTTTTAAATGTTCCCAAAGTACAAAATAATTATTTGCCTCATTGGTCGAATTATAGAATTATGTGAATATGAATGATTACATTGACAGATTTTCTGATAGATGCAAGCAGCCACGTTTAATCCATTACCATGACTACACCCACTGTCTTGAGTCACAGATGAGTGAATGAAAATAGCCCCTCTTTGATTTGCAGTACTTTCGGGTTAAGCCCTTATTTTCATCTCTACTTAAACTGTCTGGTACTTTGCACTCCGTCCCTAATTTAATGACCGGCAATTACCGATTGTACAGTAAACTGGAATTTGATTTCAAGAACAATACGAAGCAAGTCAACACATGTTTTACCGCTTTGAACTTGTCTTCCCTCGTAGCGTTGGGTTTACTCCGGGGGGTTGGAGTGAGTAGACAGAACCGAGTCAGCTCGTGTTGCAGCCACACATCAAGCGCACATCAAACACGACGACGCTGAAGAGAGCTGCGGCATCAATCACCGCCATTGCATCCACTCTACACGTACTCGTGGCCCATCGCTCCGAAGAATATTAATATTCCTCCTCTCATTTGAAACTTGGAATGCTATTCTAAATTAAGGTTCTATTAAAAACAGCTGAACAACTGTTGTATGCACACGTACAAAGGTCAACATATATTTGTTGATGAGACATGATGTGTCTATAAAATAAATCATAACATATGGTTAAATAGAAACAGCTTATTATTATTATTATTATTATTATTATTATTATTATTATTATTATTATTATTATTATTAATAATAATAAAAACAGTCTAGCGTGTTGAAAATTGATGAATCTCATAACTAGTCATTTCTAGTGTTGGCCACAGTCTAAATATATAAAAATGAACGTATGGTTGTGACATTTGGAACTGTAGTAATTATCAGAAAATAATTTCAGCATTGACAATACAAAAGGCCAGCTGAGAGATTCTTAAAGGTGATATTGCTGGGTACTGTTCTGCATTTCTTGACTGCATTGCAGTTAAATTAAATGGGTCAATTTACAAAGAATGAGGATGGTGCCATTGTGCTTTGCATGATTTAGAGCTCATTTTACTGCTTATTTATCATCCAAAGGTTTGTTCTGATGCTTTAGAAAAAATTAGCAGTGGTCTGAAAAAGTCTTGAGCAACTAATTGGAAATGAGCACTGTGGCTCGTCTGCAGTCACAAAAGGAATAATTAATCAATCAAATAATTCACTGACAACCTGGTTTCATCAAGAAGGATTGCACTGTGTATTATAATATATTGTTTTTAAAGGAAAATAAGAACCACATAAAATGTGTACAGCTAGCACACAAATGAATATGCTAAATTGACAAATGAATGGGTAAATTGGGTGGAAACAGTGAAGTTTAAATACATCACAACCAACATGGCCTGCACTCCAGTTTTGAAGTGCTGGATTAATGCGTCCTTGACACTGTGTGATAAAGGCGTTGAGGAAAGAATCAGCGGGAACTGAGACGTCTTCTTCTAGCTATTGGCCTGACGCCTTCGTGGATTACCCCTCCCCTGTCCCGAGCACTTAACGGCCCTGTGATGGCGTTGCCGTGATTTATTCTGGGTTAAAAAGAACAGCGAAGTTGTTGGGGGATGACAGGGTAAAACAGTGTCTGGATTGAACCCCTGTCTTCACTTGTAAATAAGAATTGTATAATTAGGAGAATATGAAAAAAAATATGAAAAAGGATATGCCTTTGGGTAAACTAAGCACTGTAAGTATTGGTATATAACTAGAAGACACGCCTGATTACAGCTGTCTCAGCTCACATGGACGTGTGTGTGTGTGTGTGTGTGGGTGTGTGTGCATGTGGGAGTGTGAGTGTGTGTGTGTGTGGGTTTGTGTGTGCGTGTGCCTGTGGGAGTGTGAGTGTGTGTGTGTGGGTTTGTGTGTGTGTGCGTGTGTGCATGCATGTGTGTGTGTGTGTGTGTGTGTGTGTGTGGGTAGATGAGGTGTGCTATACAGCTGGCCAAAAGTAATTAGAGTTGAATTACCTGAATGACCAAGATTGTGTGGTCTGTGTGGACTGTTTTAATGTTTCCTTTATTGGGTAACCAGCTAGCTGTGTTCTCAATAACCGACAGCATATTTTGTACCAGTGAGAGCAGATCTGAAAAGAATAACTAAAAAACAACATGAAATGGGCCAAGTGAGTACATCTGAGCTGCGTTAGATTGAAGTAAACACGTACGAGACAGAGTGTGACAAGTGGTTTCGTCTGGCAGTAAAAAGCCTGTCAAACAATCATAGTTAATATCCGCCAGCCAAAACATACAGACATCATTTGTTTTTGAGTACATTCGCAGGTCTCTCACCAACACCGGATATGAAACAACAGAAACCACTAACCCAAGAAAAAAAAACAAGAAAAAAAGTAACAGGTCTCCAGCCCAGAGCACCCCCCCCCCCCCCCCCCCCCCCCCCCTGCACACACACACACACACACACACACACACGCATGCGCGCGCGGACAAAAACACTTCTGTCAACCACTCAAATGTTTTGACTGAAGAAGAAAAAGGAGAAAAAAAAGAATCCCTCCTCTAGCCCTGTAAAAGGCCTCTCTCCGCGAAGATCAAACCGCAGAAGATGAACTTGCTGTAATGAAATCGGAGGAGGGTAGCCTCAGGAAAGGGGTGCGGAGTGGTGAGGGCCGGTGTGGGGCGGGGGGGGGGGGGGGGGTGCCTGGAGAAAGACAGACTGACAGCCCCCCCTCCCCCCCTCCCCTTTGCTCAGACGCACGCGCAACATGTTCCCGCTCCAAACCAAGCTCACTCATCACAAAAGCAAAACTCTTATGTCACCTCTTTCACCTGAACATCCGCTCTGCGTGACTCAATACATCCTTTCGCAATCTTTTCGCACGTTACGGTGGGTTTGGGATGTGGAGCTGAGGAGAAGAGGAAACGGTTTCGCACATTCCGTGGATCGATTTTGAATCTTCTTGAATCTTGACTTGGAGTCTCAACTTGGCTCACTTACTGCCCAAAGAATGGCGGACCCTTCCTGTAATATGACTTGATTACTTTGGCCCAGGGAATACTACAGAGATACGAATGCACTGAGAACAGCTATTAGCATTTCATATAGCACTGCAGGTAGAGCCTTGCAGGGATAAGGCAACATTGGCCTCTACGTTGATAATTATCAGTCTGCCTGAAAAAATTCCAACATCTTCATCAGGCCTTCATTTGCATCAAAACCCCGGCCTGCTGGTTCTTTCCAAAAATAAGAATCAGTGCCAAACAGGATGAGTTTGCGATTCCCTTCCAAAATCACCAGAGATGCCTTCAGACATGGCACAGAGGCCTCTGACAGCTTGTCCCTGTAAAATCTGGGCCCCGGGGCAGAAATTTTGGGATGAAGAGTGTGTCTCTGTCTCTTTTTCCACCACAGGTGTCATGGCTTTGTCTAGATTGGGACAGTGTGGGGGGTTTGGGGGGGGGGGGGTGGGGATGACCAGGTGTGGGTTTGAGAAGAGTGATGACGTACTGCTGTGCACTTCCACACCTATAAAGTTGTTGGGCCGGACGTGTCGATCAGTCCCAACCACTTCAAACATGAGCGCGATCGTCAAACTGCTGGGATTTCAGCGTGGAACCCAGATTTTGAGATGGGGGGTGGTGGGGCAGGGGAGGGGGGGGGGGGGCGGGGGGGGGTGGGTGAGAGGGAGGAAGTCAGAACTGCAGGTTAGATCATCGCGCCGCGCCGCTGACAGGGTGCGGACAGGCGGCTGCACTTAAACGGGGCCTCCCAGGCGGGGCCCTTCCAGGCTGTCTGTCCGCGCTCAGAACCAACAACAGCCCCTGGGGATCTGTGTGGGAAGCCCCGCTGATGGACATGGAGGGAAGGGGCGCTGGAACGCGCTGCTGGGAAATACAGTTATTTTTACAGTAAGGTTTTTTTTTTACAGTAATGATGGGAGCTGTCGGGCAGTGAGTGCCCTGGTGGATGCCCTGACATGGGTGCCCTGGTGGATGCCCTGGTGGGTGTCCTGGTGGATGCCCTGATGAATTCTTAGTTTAGGGCTGTGCCCTAAGGCCCTGTTACTGAAATCATGGTCTTTGAGGGCTGAGAAGTGCAGGTTTCCCATCCTCCCTTTGCCTGGGAGTCAAATCTGGCCAAGACTGTCTGGCCAATCAGGAGCCCTAATTGTTCGGGGGGGGGGGGGGTTAATATCAGTTCAAAGATGTGATGATCCAACAAATGTTCATTACTTCAGAGACAGTCTATTGGCTGCAAAGAGAATATTTCTGATATCACCTAAAGCAAGAGCATTATCAAAAAAGGTGAAATTGCTTGAACTCACCCACAACGCCCCAGACATGCATATGCAGAGTCATGAAAGAATTTTATTTCATTATTCTTTTTAATGCACTTTTTCCAGCTGGGAATCCCCAAGGATCATTGAAATAAATTTCAAAGTGGAGGAAAATATAAATTGGTAAGAAAATGTCATTGTTAAATGCAATCGTAATCAAAATTACATGTAGTAAAATACATATTTACACATATGCAGTACACTGCTCCCCCTGAGGAGGAAGGGGGGGGGGGTGTTGGGATGTGCTCTGATCACCTCCCTGTGATCGTCAATGTCTCTCCGCCGCTCAAATCTCCCTCTCCCCTGGACAGGATGCCTCGGCGGTAATTAGAGGGAGCTCTCCCTCGCCAGCGCCGCCGCGGCTTTGATCCGCGGGTTTCTGCGCTCTGTTGGTGGAGATTAAGCTCTTCGCTCACGGGCGGGGCGCGCGTGGGGCCAGGTTCTGAAGCTCCGCCAGCTCGTGAGGGGGGATTAGAACCCCTCGGAGACAGACCCAGCACAGGAAGAGAGCGCGCGGGGGGGACGGAGCCACTGTCATTACCGCGACGTACAGTAGCCTACCTTCCTTCTCTCGTATTTCCTCAATTTCCTTGGGGGCTTTCGAAGAACACGGAAAAGCGGTTATTTCAAAGGCCGTGTACGGGTTTGAATATTCCGCAAACGCGGATGGATCGTGGCGGTATCACGATTCACGGCGGGCGAAGGGGTTCACAACGAAAAAAATGGCGTATCGAGGCTCCCCCGGGGTAAAGACAGACTAATGAGAGATGTGTCAGAGATGCAGACAAAACCTTGAAACGCTGCCATTACAGATTCCCCATGCGATCCAATGACGATCACTCTCATCCAATAATGTCAGTCGAAAACTGCAGTCAAAACGGAGAATACAAGGAGGAACCACTCAAATTCTAATAACTCTATTCTAATAATGTCATGGCAACGGGATAGACAACATCAATACCCCCCCCTACCCCACCAAAAAAAAGGGAAAAGCCATAAATAACATATTGAGTCAATCACAAGAGAAAAAAAACCCAGCCATAATATAGAAATCATGAAAGAGGCCATTTAAAGAGACGAGCGATCTTTCACCAGGCAGTTCTGGTTTTACTGGAGTTAATTAAAATCGAATTGGATGACGCAGGAAGCGCAGGTCGTGACAGGCAGGCGCTGCTCGTGCTGTGCCCCCAGGCGCCAGATCCCCCGCTTCAAGCCAGGCCGCGCGAGAGGAATCGGGGTGAATATGCAGCTCGGTTGGGGACTGTTGAGTCTGAGGCCTCTTCGCTGAGGGCCTGGTATTGCTAACAGCAAATATAACGATTAAAAAAAAAAAAAAAAAAATCATACGGAGGCATTGATAATGTAGCCCACCGGATTTGAATGATTTGAAGCCAGAATGCCTGGGGCCATATTAAAAGATGAAGAAGAAATTAGAATGATTACTCATTGGTGTCAATGAGTGAGAGAGAAAAAAGAGATATAGAGCGAGAGAGAGAAAGAAAAAGGGGGGGGGGGGGGGAACTTGTGGAGGTGCGTTGTTATCTGTTTTGAGTATACAGTGTGCTTCTTTCCTTCCTCATGTACCCATCCATTTTCAACATTTCCTAATTGTGCTATTGCCATATCACTGCAAGCCTTCTGAAAAAGGATGCCCTGGATGTTTATGCTAAGATGAAAGGCCTGGTCTTATAATCTCTGGAATTTCCTTTTTTATACTTGTGTCACAGCACAAAACAAATAACTGTATGTACCAAAGGAAATTATATGTTCGTTTCATGATGCTACACATTGATTATTTGGAATCAATTGAAGGAGCCAAATAGGATTTAAACAAGAAATAAACAATAAAATTTGAGCATTTTGATATTTGGCTACTTACTATCCTTGATTTTACTTTTCTTTTTATTCTTGGCAGGTGCCCATAATATAAGCCAACTGTTATACCTGCAGTGAATCTACCTTTTTTTGTTACTACTCCTCTACTGTCAAATGTGCCAAAGTGTTTCCAGTTCATTTATACAGGAAACCATTTTATCATTGACAATGAAAGTCGCATGATCAGCAGCTCGGTCAAGTTCTTTTGTCAAATGGATATCCTGAGAGAGATGTGCAGCACCGTGCGTTGTGGTCATTATCACTTAGATGTGGGAGTAGGGATTGCCCTTCACTTGGATTTAACTCTGTCCACTGCGTCCACCTGCGCAATGGCCCTGTCTGATTTTGGGAAGGGGGCTGTGGCACAGGTGCTGTTAGAAGTGATTAGGCTAGTTCTGACAGTGGGGTCTGCAGAGGCTCAAATATGCATGTGCGCTACAAAGCTTTCAGTCACTGGGAGATTTCCTGATCGAAATGGGGTTACCCATTCCCGTTTATTTGTTGAAATGGACAGCACACTGGAACCGCTGTTTAGCTTGAGGATACAATGAACTTTGCCCATAGCATTGAAAGCCCCCCCCCCCCCCGGGCCTACCCCTCCCAGACACACAACTTGATCCCTCGTCTCCTTATCTCTAAGTCCCAGAGTGTGCCAGCCACCTATTACTGTAGCTGCTACACTGCAATTAGCCTCTAAATTACACCCCCACGCAGCGCCTCTGCGCATTTGCCCAAACACTTCCCCCCGGTTTCTGCCTCTGCCATTAGCGTCCCGTCACAGAGAGGGGTAATAATCAGAGAGACGCGTAATAATCAGAGACACGCAGTCACTTCCTCTCTTTGGTGAGACCACCCTGCTGCTCCCCGGGCTCCGGCCCCTATGGAGCAGCATTGGAGCAAGGTTCGAGCAAACGGAACGGGGTATTACCGCTGGTGCGTACTGTACGCTGGGGATGCCCTTATCCGGGGGGGGGGGGGGGGCAGCTCAGTCACAGACACATGTTCAGGGCAAAAAAACGCTGAATAAATACTACAGACTATGAGTGACGGAGGCCTCACTACTGCTCAAACAGCCTACTCGCTTTAGAGCCCTGTTACAGTTTGTTGCTAATGTGCATTGTTATTGCATAATGTATTGTTATTGACTGAAAGCTTTCATATATTGACAAAGGGACTTTATATTTCACACTGAAGTGGGGAATAGACTGTGGGGGATAGACAGCTGATCATGATGCTGATCCCTCCCTGGGTGATGCTCTGGCAGGTTGTGCATCACACAGTAGGAACCAATGGCAACAGTCTGCACTGACATGGTAAGAATTCTATTCTGGACCATGAGGTACGATGTTGCACTGAATATCTAAGACAGCGCTACTCAGCTCCAGGTCCTGTGGGCCACAGTGTCTGCAGGAATTTGCTCCAACCATGTACTTCACCACCTGTAGTCTCTAATGAGCTTACTTTGTGAGCCAATCAGGTGGTGTAGCGCATGGTTGGAGCAAATACCTGCAGACACTGCAGCCTGCAGGACCAGGAGTTCAATAGTGCAGATCTAAGACTTTACCTGGATGTGCCACCTGGGAGATCCTTATAACTCTATAATTATTTCAGTGACTTGTGATTAATATGGAAACAACCAATTGACTTTTAGTCGAAAATTTCTTGGTGCATGTTTTTAGGGGGCCTCAACACAATTACAATTGTGTATTATAGCACATGTTATGATAATTATATGGAACATTATATAGAATTATAACAATTCTATAAAAAAGATAGTGTAATTTACTTTGAAAATTCAAACAGAATGTATATATTAGAAAATATCAGTACCCTCAAAAGATGAATTCAGTCTATAAGGCATTTCACAATACCTCAAAGTTAAAATCTTTAAAAAATATATATATGAACACATATGTCCATGGGATTTGAACCATAATTTACTGTTCTTATACATTAAAATCATTGACAATTATGAGTTGAATAACCTGTGGCACAAACATACTCAGTTGAAAGGATATATAATAGTGATACATCAAACTGATGATTTTGTAACAGGAAGCCAGAACGTCTTCCAAAGAACTGTAGGGGAATTATGAACTGGAATAAATTAATACTTGTGTGATTTTCTACTGGCTGATTTTCATGAGTGTGAACATACTGCCCCCTAGAGGATGTTATTGTATTCCTGAGACTTACACTGATGTTTTTTACTTTTTTAAGGCACTCTGGATAATATAGCCTCTACTAAGTTATTTCGGTGCAGGCAGGGGGAGCTGTGGCGTTGCCGGGGTAACGTGCGTGGCGGTGCAGGGGCTGAGGGTGTCGCGCCGACAGATCTCTGCCCTGGAAAAACCGCTTTAGCGTCACAAAGAAGTGAGCAGCCAGAGCAACCAGAGAGCCCCGAGGAACCCAGAGAACCAAGAAAACCCATAGAACTAAGAGAACTCTGAGAACCCAGAGAACCCAGAGAACCCAGAGAGCCCGGAGGCATGGATCTGCGCTCGGAGCTTCTCAAGTCCATCTGGTACGCCTTCACGGCGCTGGACGTGGAGGAGAGCGGCAAGGTGTCCAAGTCGCAGCTCAAGGTGAGGGTCGGATCCATCTACAGGATGAAGAGGAAATGGCTAGTGGGGGGGGGGGGGGGGGGGGGCTCAGAGGTGCGGCTTTAAGGGGGGGGGGGAGTTGTTTACTTTCAAAGATGAGGGATGTGCATGGAAAACTTTCTCACTTACAACCTGAACTCTTCCAATGCACCTGCGTGATTCCCAGCTACACCAAGTGCCTGCTATTTCCTACAGTACATGAGAAATGGTAAACATATTTTGGTTGATAGGGTCATCTTGTACATTACATTCATTCAGCAGACGCTCTTATCCAGAGCAGCTTAAAGTATCGGAGAAACTCAGATGCAATCACCTGATTAATATCAGCAACAGTGCTCGACCTGGTTGACAACATTACCAAACTAGTGAGTAGATGCAACATCACTAAAGCACTAGTGGCCGCTAACATGCTAACCAAGAATCAAAATATATCAAAACATAAGTCATGAGCAAATTACATCTATAGCAAGCCCCGAGATAAACATAAGATCATTAAAAGTATCATACCCTGAATTAGTAAAAATTACTGTTATACTTATGACTTCCCTCTTTTATCGCCTCTTAGCCTCAAACAATTCTGCACATTTCTGTAATTCCATCTAGCGATCTACTGATCATAATTTAATCCAAAAATATACTTGATTAATTTAAGCAAATTGCAATTATTGTTATTATAATTCCTCTTTGGTGTTTTGCAAAAAGATTCTGAATGTTTTAGATTTTCTGTGATGTTTGTTTTCGTTTGTTCCTTGGTTCAACTGTGCTAGCTCTGCTTAAGCAGCTGCTAGCTGTAATGTGGCTGGTGTATTGTTATCCGCCTCAGACAGATCTCCCAAAGCATCAATCAGGCAGAGATAGCAAAACTGTTTCTTTTTCTTCATTATTAATAATCAAACAGGCAGACAACAGAACACTAAAGACAAGGATGGGGCACAACTAAACAAAACAGGATAAGACAGAGGCCTGATGCATGGTATTGTTGTAGTATTAGTTTGATGGTTGATGAATATTGTGAAGGTAAAAGTATGGAACGAGTTGTGTGGGGTGAATTGTAAAGAGGAATTATCTGCCAATGAACAGCAAAAATTGAATAGTAATACTGTAACATGGTAATGAACATTATGCCCAAGTTGCAGTTCCATTGCTGTCCTACGAGAATTTAAGATTTACAGCCTCCGCAAAGTCACTCTTTGTTTTGGATAAATAATGTTGGTGACTCACCACAGTCGTAGCCGCTCTGATTTATTTTAATCTAATGCATACCTGGAGGCATTTAATCTCATGCCCCACTGGTCCAAAGCTCAGTGCACTTGTGTACCACCACTGAGGGGCCGCTGTGTTTCTGCCTGCCTGCCTGCCGTGCCCTGACCAGAGGCCCCGGGCTCTTTGACTTTGTACAGTACGCTAGTGTTTCGCTGCATTTGGGCTGCTTGTGTGTGCGTTCCACACTGCAGGGGATCTGACCCCATGACAGGGCTAATCCCTGTCACGCAGAGGGGCTCCGGAGCCCTCAAAAGAGCTTTGTTACGTCCACCAGCTCGGCGTCTCGACTTTCACTCCAGGGCGGGATGGGGTAGGGGGGGTGGGGCAGGATGTGGTTAGCTTCTTGAGATGTCGGTAGTGTGTTTGCATGATCTGTCTGGGCCCAACACTCATCTGCAAGGGAATGTATGATCAATGTACACACGTTGGCAACGGACCTGTGTTTTGTAGTTGTCCCAGGGACGTTTCAGTATGCACTGAATGTGCATCGCTTTCGATAAAAGCCTCTGCCATATAAATGTAATGTAATGTAATGTTCAATTAAGGTTAAGTAGCTCTGCACTGTTTATCCTTCACAGGAAGTTCCCTTGCTCTTGGGTGTGAAACAGGGTTCTGTTCTGCCTACACAATGTTTATGTGACTCTGAACAGACTTTATATGAGTCCTGAATGTAATGAAATATACTTTTGAGTCAAATCTATCAGGATTTATGTAATGTTTTACTATATACCCACACTGGGAGACCATATTAATCGTCACTGCAATGTTCATCACACCAGCCTTACAACAGAACACTGTGGATTTATTCAGAGATATACAAAATATTATTTGATTTTAGTTCATTTAGATATGTAGTATTGTAGGTGCATACGCATGTCACCTGGATTCGTTTGCTGTTCATTTTTGCTGCTGTTCTGTTTCCAATATAGACCGACAGACTTCTCTCCATTAATTTAGGTCAGTGATCACAACAGAGGGACATTTAATTACACATGATGATATTGCTCCATATTCATTTACTTCTGTCATTTACTTCTCTCCTTGCATATGAGTCTGTGACTCGTGCCCTCCTCTGCCTGTCGGTATGTTGGAATTTGTGTTTTTCTATTTTTGTCTGATATTTGCATGTACTCTTATGTCCCTGTGGGCCTGTGTGTGCCATGCCTTTGCGTTCACGCTTACTCAGAGTTCAGCGTGCCAGTGTTCTCCTTTGTGTCTGTGCTGACGCTCGTCTCATTGTGGCTGTGAATCGCAGGTCTTGTCCCACAACCTGTGCACGGTTCTGAATATCCCACACGATCCCGTGGCCCTGGAGGATCACTTCAGGGAGGACGACGACGGGCCCGTCTCCACCCAGGGGTACATGCCGTACCTCAACAAATACATCCTCGACAAGGTACTGCCCCCCACCCCCCACCCCACCCCCCACTACACCCACAACCTCTGTGGCCAGCGCTGGCCTGGCAGGGTTTTAAATGTGACTTTCAATCAGTCAGTTTGTCAGTTAATCAGCCATCATTTATACTCGTGATTCATTTTCATGGTTGTTCAGTTGCCCCAATGAAGTGGTTCAGAACCCAGTTTGAACAAAGATCATACGTGTGCCGACCACAAGGTCATCTCTGACCTACAGCTGGCAGTATGATCAATACAATCAAGACTTGCACTTATGTAGTCTTACGCATTCTTATGTAGAGTTTTTGCCTCACCGCCATGGAGTCAGTGAAATGAAATGATGACTTTGGGCGTGCAGATGCAGGAGGGGTCGTTTGTGAAGGAGAACGTGGACGAGCTCTGCTGGACCCTTACCGCCAAGAAGAACTATCGCCCCGAGAAGAATGGCGGCACCCTCCTGCTCGACAGGGACTCCTTTCGCCTCTGGTGCCTCTTCAACTTCCTGTCTGAGGACAAGTATCCCTTAATCATGGTTCCTGAGGAGGTGAGCCGTCAGCAGTCGACCAACTGCTCCCTCGCCACCACACTACCTAAAATGAATTCACTGGTACAGGCAGGAAAAGTATCAAATGGTTATATAAAAATACAAAATGCCTTCCAAGTAAATGTATCTATATGCTATCAATATTGTTTGTTTTACAGAGATGTAAATTGTCCAAAGAAGAGGTGACAACACGTTACATATGAAAAAATATGCATATTTTTAAATATGTGTATTTCAAATATTGCCCAGTCCTGGGCAAGCATGACTTGATAAAAGAAACCTTAGAACAGAGCTGCCCTAACCCTGTTCCTGGAGATCTATCGTCCTGTAGGGTTTCATTTCAATCCTAATTTTACACACGCGATTCTACTAATTAGCAGCTTAACGAGATCTCTGGCTGTTGAATGAGGTGTGCTTTGTTATGGTTCGAGTGAAAAGCCCCTGGAAGGTAGGTCTCCAGGAACAGGGCTGGGCAGCCCTGCCTTAGAACATGGGACTTCTTAAGTGTGGCTTATGGTGGCAGACTAAACATCCTCTGAGCCCATTGGTACCATCTGTTTCACTGGAGGCGTGTAAATGTGCATTGCATTTCTAAAGACACATACAGCACATCAAAGATCTGCAATTCTAATACATACCTTGCCATCTCTAGTCTGCATGGTAGAATAGTTCAAATACAGTCCAAGTGTGGTCTGCTTTTTTCGGGCATTTCTAAACAAAATTAATTATCTACATTTGGGAATTAATATAGTGTATCCCCTTTGTGTGAAAACAGTTATTTGGAGGTATTGGTGGTGCAGATTTTTTATTCGTGTAGCAGTCCCTAGCTCCCCTATTTTTTGTTGCTATCTGTCTATGATCTCAGTGCTCTCCATCATTTATTCCCTTGTCCAGGTAGAATATTTACTCAAGAAGATCTGCACAGCTATGAGTGCGGAACTTAATTGTGTGGAGCTAGAGGACTACATTTCCCAGGATGCTGTGCAGCAGAGCGGATTTACTGTCTGGGTTTTCCTAGACATGATGAATTCTGGGAAGCTGACACGAGGCTCTGACAGGGAATCCCTGAGCATGGCTATTGAGAAGGTGTACAGGGAAATAGTTGGTGAAGTACTAAAAGAGGTAAATTACTTCCTGTGAGCAGGATTGCTTGTTCTGATAAGTAGTATAAGAAACACACTTATCAGTTTTTTAGGGTTCAAATTCAATATGTATCCCAATGCATTTTCTAACATTTTGTGATCACATAGCAACCAAGCAGCACTACTCTTTAAAAAAGTATGACATAGCTCCAAATTAACATTATTGTATTCTATTTGTATTTTGAATATTTCTGCAAACACGTGTACCCACATTTCCATATTTACTCTTCTGTTTGCTTTTTACAGTTTATGTGTGTTTTCTTCATTCACGTGTGTGTGTGTGTGTGTGTGTGTGTGTGTGCATGCATGTGTGTGTGTGTGTGTTTGTGCATTTGCACATGCAGGGCTACCTGTGGAAGAAAGGGCAGATACGCAGGAACTGGACAGAGCGTTGGTTCAAGCTCAGGCCCAGCACCCTGACCTACTACGTCAGCGAGGACTGTAAAGAGTGCAAGGGCAACATCACACTGGATCACAACTGCTGTGTGGAGGTGGGCGGGGCTTGGGGTCAGGGTTTGGCTGGATGGGAGGATACAAGCATATATCAGCTAATACACAAGCTCCTACTCTACAGAGGGAGTCTCCTACACTGCTCTACATCATCCTCCTTATAGGCAAAATGGCAAACTTCAGAGGCCTCCTGTACGGTTACTAGCAAATTGCAAATGTTATCTTATCAGTTCAGTTAACTAAATATTATCTTGTATGTTGCCATTTGTGGTTTTCACTCATAATTAAAATTTTAACATTTGGTTGAGTTGGGTAGCCACAATCTACTCACAAAATCTCAGACTCATCAGAGCGACTCTGGATTGGCACAAGCCGGACTGTGCAGTTTGTGTAGGCCTCAGTCATTATCTGAGGGACTGCAGGACTGTCTGTAGTGATTTTACCTTGCTGAGCGCTGGCTTCGTTTGGCAGGTGCTTCCAGAGAAAGATGGGAAGAGGTGCATGTTCTGTTTAAAAACGCTGACCAGAACGTACGAGATGAGTGCCTCCGACACCAAGCAGCGCCAGGAGTGGACCTCAGGTTAGTGCGCCTGAACACCATTACCCAGAATTCTCCTTTGCTATACTTAAGTTAGTAGAAAGAGTATAATGAAGAGTCATACACCCATGAACTGGGGTTTGTTTAAGCTGACATTTTGGTAAGGCAAGCTACATTTTTTTCTCTTTTTTGTTTACAAAAAGTTTTTTCATCCATTATTAGCTTTTTCTATCAGTTTGGAATACCCATCCCATCACTTCAACATCTACTTTTTTTACACAAGTTTCAAATGTTTTTTGAAAAAAAAAAACCCTGTAAAGCTGTTGTAGTGTATTGCGGTAATGATGTGATATGGATGTGTGCTAGCCAGGGTATCCCTTGCCAACCAATCCATTTTTAACCAATAAGGTGAGATTTGGTTTGAACAGTAACATCATTAGCACCCAACGAGCCAATGAAGTAGCTTCTCCTCCCTCCCCCGCAGCCATCCAGACGGCCATTCGGCTGCGTACGGAGGGGAAGTCCTCCCTGCACGTCGACCTGAAGCTCAGGCGGCGGGAGCAGCGGGAGCAGAGGGAGAAGAGGCGCGCGGCCAGGGAGGAGGAGCAGCAGAAGCTGCAGGCCCTGCAGGGGGAGAAGGAGGAGAAGCTGGCGGAGCTGGAGCTCCTGAGGGAGGCGCAGCGACAGGCGGAGGCCCTGCTGGAGCAGGAGGAGCAGCGCCGGAGGCAGCAGCGCGAACAGCTGCAGCAGGCATTGGAGGTGCAGCTGCAGGAGGCTGAGGAGGTCAGAGCAGGGAGAGAGGAGGAGGAGGGGGGAAGGGGAGGTTAGGGAAACAGCACAGGTAAGGGAACTAGAGGAAAATTAAACGTGAGGAAAAGAGGACAGGAGAGGAGGTGAAAAAGGGAGTAAAATGGAGAACGGCTAAGGAGAGGGAGGGGCAAGGGAACAACAGAGGAGACTTAAAGGGAGGGTTAGCATAGAAAAAGAGATGAGGGAGGACAGAAAATATGTGTAATGCAATCTTTCAACAGGCCTTCACTGCTCTATGTCTTACACATGTCTCTGTGTCAGCGCATCTCCTCAGTAAAATGTCCAGTGTTAATTCAGCTCTGATGGAGTACGTGTGTGACCCCCCCCCCCCCCCCCTCCTCGTGCTTTGCCTCCCGCTCCAGGCGCGCGCCAGCATGCAGGTGGAGATGGCGCTGAAGGAGGAGGAGGCGGAGCGGCAGCGGAAGAGGATCCGGGAGCTGGAGGAGATGCAGCAGCGCCTGGAGGAGGCGCTTCACCTGGAGATCAAAGCCCGGCAGGATGAGGAGGCCTTCCGCTACGCGCAGGCCAGGTGAGCGAGCGCCACACACCTGTTGATGCGCGAGCGCTGAAACACGCGCGGACGCACTTGCGCTCACACGCTACGTACGTGCAGGTTAAAGGTGTAGCGTACTGCAAAGTGACTAGAGGAGATGCAGCAGCCATCATTGTAGGCTAATCGTTTGGTCTGTGATCGAAAACACCAGACATTGTACACGAGTTCAGTTCAGCTGAAGTTCCTGAGGAAATTTAGCCTCAAAGGGAAGCTGTGTACCTGAAAGGATCATTGAATCCAGGTGTGCTCGGCTTGGCCTGTTTTCAACCCAACACGCTGCATAAATCAGTCAACTGATAGCCTGCCTGTGCACATAAATTTCTATTGGTTCACGCTGTTCTCACATCTTCACTTCACATCTTCACACCTTTTTTGCCTTTTTTCCCTGTGAAACAGATGAATACTCATTACATTCACTGTAAAATGTTTGCTTCAGCATCACTGTCATGCTCCAAATATTGGTTGGGCATGCCACTTTTTCACATCACATACTGTTACTGCACCTTCACAACACTTTTTATATTGTCTCCAGGGTTCTGTTCATTAATGTTACCTTCACTAATGGGGGCAGAATCAGAACACTGAAGTCGCCGATGCAGAATCACACGATGTACAGAATCTCGAGGCCAAAGGCAAACTGTTAAGAGAGTGCATTTCTTTTTTATGCCGCGTGCTGTATCTGATTCTTACCGTATGTGTTCATTGGAAATGCATCTACTTTCCCGCTTTGACTCCCTCTGTCTCTGTCCTCTGTACCCCCGCAGGCTGCTGGTGGAGGAGGAGGAGCGGATGAAGGCCCTGATGGCTCTGCAGGAGGAGCAGGAGGAGCTCATCCTGAAGACCCAGCGGGAGAAGCAAGAGCTCAGGCAGGAGATGGAAAGCAAATCCCGGGCTCTGGACGAGGCCCAGCAGCAGCTGGAGGAGGTCCGGGCCAACCGCCACCGAGTGGACCAGGATGTGGTGGTGAGCAGGCTTGGGTTTGGGGGCACTTAGGGGGGGTATTCCAGAGAAGATGCTCTTGTGGGTAACGGCAACAGTGGCCACCCTGTCTGACAAAAGTCTGAGTCACCGCACTTGCGTACTATTGAGTAATAGTTGTTGGGTACACTGGATGAGAAAGTTGTTATGTTGGCCAAATCTTCTCTAAATATAGTGCACTTCTCAGGATGATGTACTTATTTCCAGGGGTTTCGTTGCGCATATATGGGAGCATGCTTGTCAAGAAGTAAACAACCATTTTGGCCCCCTAAATATAACCTGCAGCTTTGCTTTAAAAACAAGACCCAGCTTTATGGACGTTTTCCTTCAACAACAACAACAGCGACACGTGAACGTGAAGGTCTTATGACACTTCCACAATACCACTGTAAAATAATATGGACCGCATGCACTCTGGACATGTACTCTGTACATGTACTATAAGTATTTTACCGTTCTGAGAGTGTAGGTGTGTGCACATGCGTAAGGCAGTCTGTGTATCTATGTGTATATAAAACATGTGCATTTACAGAGTCCATGCTTCGGTCCATCTCTGGTTGCATCCGTTGCCATTTCATGCCATTTCATGCTCTGTAGCGTGTAGCTCCTTTTTTTGTTTCCCCTCTTCGTGATGATGTATCTCATGGTAGAGGACTGCTCCAACCAGCTCACAAGTTTCACCCACAGTATTTTTTGAAAAGTACGGAGTCTCGCCGCCGTGCTCTGACATGATTGGTTGCCATGGAGATAAGATCACAGCAGCATCCTGTTTGGTGACTGCATGGGTGTTTCGTGTCTTTTTTTTTTTCCTCAAAACCGTGGTAACCAAGTCAATCTTACTTTCCTGCCTCTTGCGCATATACTAACCTAAAAACATGCAGGAAAGGATTTAAATATAGACATGGTATGGGAAGGAGTTAAAATGTCACTGAGGTGACAAATGCTTTGATCTCAAGTGCCTGAAAATACCTGCAGCCAGTATAATTCAGGGATACATCCTGCATACTGCAACCCTCCTTTCCTGCGTGAAGCTACTGCGAATTGTGTGCAATTTTTACAAAGATGCTTTCCCCCCCTTTTTCCTCCAATTTGGAATGTCCAAATGCATTCATTGTCAGTGCTCACTACTGCAACCGCCTCTAGCCGTGCAGGACAGCACAGACAAGCAGGTGCTCTCCTCCAACGCGTGTGAGGTTAGCTGCTGCTTCATATCGCTCTGTAGCGCACAGGCTGGGCTCGCACGCACGTGAATCAGAGGAAGACGCGTCCCGTGTAGCTCAACAGAGTGCGGGTGCCGGACCAGACTGGAAACCAGGCTGAGGGGCCCATCCATGCAAGAGGACAATGCCTTTAGTGGATGAGCCACCCGGCAGCACCTGGGCCTTGGGCAGGATTTAACATCAGCGTGTGCACTATAACAACTTGCGCTTCAGCTGGATAGGCCAACCAACCTTCATCATTCCACTGTAAACACTGACCCTCTCTCAATCGTGTTGTTCCAGGCTGCCCAGAGGAAGCTACGTCAAGCCAGCACCAATGTGAAGCACTGGAACGTTCAGATGAACAGACTCATGCACCCAATCAGACCTGGAGGTGAGGACGTGGCTCAAGATCCAAAGCTGACTCAACGGGGATGGATCTCATCGCGTGGTGTTTCACCATGGTGATGTCATACACTGAATGAAGTGAAACATTGGATCAACTTAAAATTCTTCAAAATTCTTCTTCAACTGGTCATATCTAAAAAAAAATTAATTTGACTCAACCAAGTTAAATTTTATTTAAAAATAAATAGGTTAATTTAATTTAATTCAGCTTTGAAAATTCAAGTTGAGTCAATTTAAAAAATTTTGATTTAACTTGTTGAAGAAGAATTTTGAAGAATTTTAAGTTTCACTTTTTTTCAGTGCGGCTTGTGAAGCATTCAGATTTCTGTAACCCGGGAACCTCCCCTCTCACGAAATGAGGTCCGAGACCTGCAGAAAGCGGAAACAGCTCTCACACTTAACTGCGCGGTCTAAATGTTAGTAAGCGCTCTTACAGCAGTGATCTCCGCGTTCCGCTCAGATTTTCTGTAACTGGCTCGTCTGTGACCAGCAGTGACACACACACTCATCTCAGCACTGCGCTCTGAAGTGTAGTTTTGCGTTCTGTGAGAGCTGCGGTTTAGGGCTGAGGGGCGCAGGCACAAACAAATACAGAAAAAAGTAAAACCCCACCCCAGACATACAGAAGATACTAAAATAAATGTAAGCATGGTCACATGAATATGTCTTATTGTGTGCTTTGGTATTTACTAAACTCCTTTCCTCAACAGCATCATCTTAAAGTAAGCAGACACGGGTGGTAGATTGCTTGCCATTCATGTGGACGAGCATTTAACTGAAGATGCTTGTTCACCATCTACATATAAACAATCCATGGGAACCTTAATATAAATCAAACTTAAGACTTGTATGAGCAGTAATGAAATTTCTTTCCAGTTTTTTATTTATTCCAGGTATTGGTGAATTACTGATTACCAGTACAACCTGTCACCGTGCTCTCTAGGACAAAGGCTTGATGTTGTTCTCCTGCTTTTTTTAAACTTTACTTCGGGATTAACGAAATCCAGCGCTTGATGTATTGAGATGCAGTGCAGTGAAGATTGCTTTCTGTTGTTCTCTGTGCTTGTTTGCAGAGAGAAAGCTATCCATCGGGGGCTCTTCCTTCCCCAGCGTCCACGCGCCTTCACGGAGAGACAGCGGACTGCGACGTCAGCGATCGGAGGGCAGTAACGAGTCCAAGGAGAACGTGGACAGCGGCGGCGGCGGCGGGGAAGCGGAGAGACGCCTCTCCCAGGCGTCCAGCATGGACATCCCCTGAAACTCCAGATTCCAAACTGGGGCGTTTAGCTGGGGGGGAGGGGGATTTGTTCTGCTCATGATTTTAACCATGTCCCTGGTTAGAACGTGTACCATCTCCATGACAACGTCCGCAACAGCATATGATAATAAGAAAACTCTGAGCCTATGAGACTGCAGCGAAGGAGTGTGTGTGTGTGTGTGTGTGTGTGTGTGTGTGTACTGTTACTGAATTCATGCAGCTGTGCTTGTTTCTCAGAGCAGTGTAAACCAGGTTTCAGTTGAGACAAATCCTATTGTGGTCTCAACGTGAGCACAAACAAGATCTCATTCGCACACTGCGCGGCTCAACAGGTCTTATCTCACACGTTACACGCTAATCCCGCGGCACAAGCGCATGCCGCTGGTTAATGCGCCAGTTGATGTTATTGTAGGATCTCACTCCCTTCTGCGGGAAATCTGACAAAATGTCAGACCTTAGCAACCTTTCAAACCGGGGATAGATTCTGAGTAGCCAGGAAATTTTCAAAGATGTAAGATATTTTTTTTTTGGACCTGGGTTGCTGGGTTCATATTGTGTACATTATTGTATTTTCCAGTGGTCTTCCTTGTCAGTGTCAGGGCCATGGCTGTGATTTTAATGGGTAGAGCAAGGCCAGAGGAGAAGGACTGAAACAGAGTACAGCACTCTAGGTGTTCTTGGTATTGTAAAATCTCTAACAAACTGTTTTTTAAAGAAAGTCCAAAAATCTTTTGATTAAATTAAGCATACAATGTAAAAAATAAAACATTTAAATAAATACATTTGAAAAGAGCTGGGAGTGTTTGTTGCCTTTTCTCCCTGGTAACTTTGAGGAGTACTGTGATACAGCAGCAGATGTTCAGACGGAAAGACTCTGAAGTAGACCTCACAACTTTTGTGGTCAGTCCCTTCACTTCCTGTTTCCTGTTCAAGTCCGTGCTTAGCCGTTGAATTGTGCTTTGCATGTTGAATTTTGCTGTTACATAAACAGCATGAACGGTGTGTAAACCAAAATAGTTACACGTTGCTCAAAAGGCAGAGCTGCACAATTTTTCCAGTGGTTATCCATATTTAATTCACTTAAGCATTTTATAATGTTGCTTCTTTTTCACAATAATGTGAATTGTGTGTTTTAGGTGTTAGATTGCTGATATTTCACTTTCAGCTTGTTGTAGTGTAATTGTTTTTAACATTGCGATCTGTGTGTTTTCGGTGTTTGGTATAAGCTGTCAGTTCAATAGTAACAGGTAGGTAGGATTTTAGATGTAATTATGTGCTGGGCATGGGCATTATGTGTGTGTGTTAAGGATGTACATGGGTATAGTGTGCATTGAGACGTGTGTGTGTAATGGGATGGTGTGGGTATCTGGTTTTGTTTAGTTTATGTAAATGAATTAACTTGATGTGTGTAACTATGGTGCATGTGTGTCTTTTTAACGAGCTGCGCTAAAGCAAATGCCTCTGATTTATGTAGATATGGCAATTAATTATTGAATCTTCAATGTTGAAGCTTGCATTGGCAAGAACGGCGCAAGTGAAAATGGTGAAAAATACTGAAACGATTTAGTCCGCAAAGCACATTCAGACCGCAGCCGAGAGAAACTTGGTGAACAGACGCCCCCTGCTGGAAACATTATTTCATGGAAACCAACCAACGGCGGAGACACCTGGCAGAAGCTTACAGCAGGCAGGCAGTATTGAATAGATTGCTATAAGATGAGCGTTAATAATTAAGTATCAGGAAAGGTTTTGTAGTCATTGCTGATAATCTTGCTGACATGTTGATACTGGTTGGATGAAAGTCAATTTCAAAAGAAGGTTAATGAGCATGAATATCCAATTGTCACCAATCAATTTCATGTTTGAGAAATTCCAAGTCTTAGCAGCCTATCAAGTCAAGAAACAATGATGAAACAAGAAGTGATTGAGATCATGATTGAAAAAAATGGAAAAGAACGCTCTACAAGTGTTGTTGGTAGGCTGACCATAGCATAGCAATTAATGACAAATAAAACTGAAGCACTTACTAGTGCTGAATTTTCTATGTGGAAATATGTGAATTCAGTTTATGAATGTTATAACAAACCTTAAAGACAAATAATTCACTTGGGCATGCAGATTACAAAAAGTGGACATTTTAATTAACACTGGATCAAATGTCATTGGAAAAATGCTAAGATCAATTCCCAACATTTATTATGATTATAAGTCAGAGACATACTTGTCATGTCCAAAGTCTATATCAAAGCTTGTAAATGGAATCAAGGTCTAAATCTACATTGTTAGTTTGGTTTGATACAGAACTGTGGTATAAACATGCCAGTGCCAAAGGAATTCACCATTTATCCACTGCTGTATGCTGTATTAACCTGAAAACAACTTCAGATACCCAGCATGACAGAATCATCTGCATAGCGAGGTTTGGCTGAACATTCAAAATGACCAGATCAGTATCTTTCAAATGAGTACAGCACAACTGAAATAATGCGGACAAAATACATTAATATAATTCATAAAACAATTTATTGAAATATGTACAAACTGCAGAAAATAACATTTAAAACATTAATGATTGGTTACAGTAAGTGTTGACTCAGAAATCAGCCTTTACGTAAAACTTTTTTTTTTTTTAAAGTACCATTACCATTAATGTTAAAGTTATTTTGTTTTAAGGGTGAGCTAGAACTAGCACTATACTTTGGAGTTAGTAGCTTTCCAGCTAAATAACTCTCATGGTCATATATAGATTCTAAATCCCAGCCAATTAATCATTTAACATACATGATAAAGGTTGGCACTCACAGTCTCATAAAATAAAGGCAAAGAAATTATCCTTGAACAACATAACAACAGCAAAAAATTTAATTAGGCAAAATAATGTGTAGGCTAGGAATCATGTTTTGACAAGCACACCTGAGAGGGAGAAAAGGCCTTCACAGATCTCACAAGTTTCATGTCTATACTTTAGCAGAGCTCAGTCAGAATAGACTCAACTCTTCCATGTAGAGGAGTCACAAAACACAACAAAAACCACAAAACAGTTTCCACAGAACAGTTTCATTTCACTCGCAAGCTACATTTGATGAACTTTAGCCCCACGTTGGCTGGTCAGGTTAACGTTAAAATAAATTATAGCTGTAGCCCTGGCTAATTCAGCTTGCCGTGGCATTTGGTTAACTTATGCAAGAGACGACCAGGAGACGTTCGCTAGAATAACGGGCATTGCATTTTCTTAATGCAATTTCAATTCAGTTCTACGTTTACAGTATCAGATGGAGTTAAACTGAATTGGAAGTCCTAAATTTGGTTCCGCTTCAGAGTGTTTCCTAGTTACGGCCACATGGCAGAATGTTGCCTACAGAGGACTACAGAGCAGTACAACATCCAGGGGTGCACAGCCAGAGTCATATATTTCTCAATCTAGCTTACATACAAAACTTCTGTGATTGATCTAGTCGTTCCAATGTATCATTCAGACCAATATGCTTTATATGATTACATATTAATAAAGGTTAATACTAATAATCATTTTTTATCAAAAGCGTATACGCTTTAGCTTTCAAGCTTATTCTGTAGAAATGCACCTTTGTCTTGCGAATTTAAAGACCCCGTGCAGTCACATTTTCTAGCATTTAAGTATTCATTTAGCCACAGGATGCAGACATACACTTTTCAAACTTATAAACAAGAAAATAATACCGTTTATTTTAATGTCAAGTGTCCATTTTTTTACAAATGAAAGCTGGAGGTCTGACTGCAGGCCTGTTTTGCATGTTCACTTCAAGTTGACTTCTGATTGGCAACCCACGATGGTTAAATCGTCTCCAAACGGCCAATACCAAACCATCCTGTAGTGGGCAGTGTAACTGCAGCTTTCAGGATGAAACAACAAGACTTTTTGCAGGAAACGGGCCTACATCTGGGTTGAAAGGCCAGACGAATTGGATGTTCGCAGGTGTGACAGTTTGCTGGAGGGCAGTTCTAATGATTTCAGGAATGTCAAATATTGTAAAGCGTAACCCAGGTTTCACGGTCATCCGCTTGTCAATGGATGAATTTACTTTCAACTTAAAAGGGCCAAAGGCACTTCTGTCCAGGGGCTGCAATTTATGTTTGCGGTGTGGGACAAAGGAGAGAAAAACGAGCGGAAATCTATGATCTGTGGTGAGCTGTGTGTGTGAGATGAAAGGTGTCAATGTCCCAGCACGACAATTACGAAGTAGCCTATACTATGAGCTGTCATAATAAACAAATTCAATAACGCAATTTCGCAACTCTCTTTCAAAAACCAGCTTCTCACAATCAAAAAGCACGTCGAGCTGCAGTAACCCACACTAAGCAGAGCGCGTGAAAGCTTATTTTTTTGCGTTTTGACGGAAACAGTCCCAGTCCCAGCAAATATCCCACTTCACAGTCACAGATCATATAGCCCGCTTCTCCCTTTTTCAAATGTATTACATTTTCTCCCTTCATTAACTTCATCAGATGTCCTCACCAGAAAATCGATTGCCACACAGGCTACCTGACCTGTTACAACGTCGCAACTGCTGGAGCAACCAGCTGAAACTGTCTTTCAAAAGTGTCCAGAGACAGGGCAAGTACGCTTGTGACGCGACAAGTATCCCCTTCTGTCAGTTACGTTATAGGCTACCACCATGCAGTAACGTTATAGCTGAGTAATAAGCCAGGGAAATAGCCCTTACAAGCAAGCGAAAAGTATTTTAACTAATAAAATACAGCCAGACGAGAACGTTGATATTAAAAATGTAACTTCTCACAATAGCTAACACTTGGACGAGAAAGTACTGCTATACGTGGCATGTGTGTTTAGGTACTGTTTCCTTAAAGCCGTGGAAGAGACGGCAGCTACTTGTTGTGGATAACCAACTTCGCTGTGAGTCAGATAGCTCACCACTTTCGCTAACAAGCAAACAGTTAAAGGCACAATAGCAGCAAATGACTTTATCTTGTTAACGAAATACTATTATTAACGACCAAGACAGATGTATACAATGCAATTCTTGTTGCAAAACCAAGTTCGCATATTCTTCGTACAGTTTATGGTAGCCTATATGCAGTTCAACAACAACAAAAAAATAACGATTTGATGACGAAATACTACAGCATCAACGTAACGATGTCACGCCACGCTGTGCGTAAGCGTCGGCTCCTATGACAAACAGTGGCGGATTCCTGACAGGGCAAACCGAGAAGGATTACTTAGCTAGCTTGTAAACTGTCCAGCTGGATGTTTAGAGTACAATAAACTTAGCGATTAAGGAAATGTAATCTTCCCTTTAACGAAGTACAACATGACAGGTTAAGTTTTAATTGTAAGGCGAGTCTTGTTGACTTGAGACCTTGGACAGCAGCGTGGAAAAATCTCTGCGAAGGAGAATGTGAGAGAACGATTTGGAGGATTAGGGAGCTTGCTTGCGTGATCGCGAGCTGTTACACCAAGCTAGCTATGAAAAGTGGTAATGTTTTAAAATCTAATAGCCTTACAAATGTTTTATTCATCTGATTTATGAGGCGGAAAAGTAAGCATATGTTATTGAAAATAGCTAGCGTAGTAGCTAGCTACCAATTTGAAACTGTCTACTCTCCCGAAGCAGTTTAGAAGGTAAGAAAAATATCACTTTTGTAACTGTAACACTGCGTTTCTCTGTCAGTCAATGCAAACAAAACAGAAAAACGGGGTTGGAATTTCCTAAACTCAAACTGCGCTTATTGAGAATCATACAGTAAGTGTGATTGTCGGTATTGCTACCCGGGGCCTCTAAATACCGACACAGTTTGTGCTTATCAGTAGTTTTTAGCTAAAATTATCGTTTGCTAAAGACGTTAAGCTGTGTTATTGTGTGATGAGCTGACTATAGTATTGATAGCCGGCTGGGTCATTGCATTTTAGTTGTGCAAAAAGTAGCTAATCGGGACAAAGACATTTTGTTTTTTGTTGTGGGAAGCTTAGATCCAGCCATCTCTATCACGTGAAGGATTAACGTCAGTAACGCTAGTTACTGTCAAGCTAGTAACCTCAATGTTGTTTAAAAATAATGCTCAGCTGAATGGTTTGTGTGAAAAATTGTCAAATGGTAGCAATTGCAGTGGCTATGGCACAAATATGACTGCAGTGTGAATGAACTGGAAAATAATCTTTTTTGTTAACTTAAAACTAATCGATGTCACCACATCCTACTGTTTACTACAGGAAAACACGCAATAAGTTTTCTCAACGTAGAGCTAGCGACCCCCAAATCAATAGGTCCAGCTTTGTAACTAATATCACCCTGCCCACGACATAGGAGGAGACATTGAAGCGAACTTTGGCATGCTAACTTGTGTGGCACAGTCTGTTTGTTTAGCTCCTGCAATGATTGGAAATCATGCGGGACTTTGAATAAGCATATTGTTTTTTGACTATGAAAATCGGCTCAGATGTATTCAGAAGGAAAGGTGCCCCAGAGCAGCTTTCATAGGTGCTTGAAATGTATCTGAAATTCCACATCAAAGGCTTTGGACTTCACCTCTAATTATTCTTTCTGTCAGATGTTTTTGTGATGCCGTGCCTTTTGAATACACACCAGTAGCCTACACTTGAGTCCACTAGCTTAGGGGACACTACTGATTTGCAGTGTACAACCCAGATCGTACCACAGAGAGTATCTGTTGCTGTTGAGCCGTTAAGCATACACAGCCATTATGGTCCGCGGTATTGTTTGACCTATAGGCCGGAGATAAAACCATGTATTTAACAAGGGCTGTCGGTGGAGGCGATATGTTGTATTTGGCTTCGGTGAGACTGGGAGAGTTAACTTCCTCCTTAAACTTTAACACCGTTTTGCTGAGTCGCGGGGACCGGGACTGTTGTCGACATCGCTTTTGCTTCCCGTCAGCCTTGTGTCTTACACCTTGCACAATGACGTGCATGTCTGACCGCAAGACTGGCCCGTTTTAGAACTAGACTGACAGCCAAACCACAGCCTTCCTGGTTGTGGTGCACAGGATCTTTCTACCCGCACAGATATTGTCCAGTGGTGGCTTGTCTTCTGCAGAGACAGGGATGGGGGGTGGCTTTTTAGAGGAGTGTGTGGAGGTTGTTTACCTGACCTAAAACGTGTTTCTGTCTATAAATATATCTTTATTTTTTAAAGTAAATTGAATGAAATTATTAGAACAGAAACAGAAAATGACCAGAAAATTTGGAGTATATGGTGGAATATGAAGCTCTTGAACTGCAATCCTGTGAGGGATTTGTCATTCATGCCCAGGGGAAGAGCTGGCAAGGTGTGCATCCTGAGTACCTGCCTTAGTGGACTGCTGTGGGAAAAAGTGAGAGAATGTACACAAGTGCACTGTCGGCAATAGTGTCCATATTAGCAGTGGGTTGCACAGTTGGCAGCGATGAGGCTGCTGGGGGTGTTGTGACTTGGCTTAATGTCAGTCCTCTGAACAGTATGTTGTCATGTTGGTATGTAAGGAACATTTTCTACAGTGTTTCAGTGTATGTGACTGTGAATATGCATGCAGGATGTGCATCCCTTGGGTGTGAGTGGCATGTGCACTTTAGCTAGATATTTTAATACTGGTAAAATATCACGGACTGTGGCCAGTGCATGCAGGATCATCAGGCTCATTAAAAAAAAAAAAAGCATGTTAATGATTAAAATAGAGACCACTCTCCCTGCAAACACACACATACACATACACTAGGCCTGACCTTGAGTAACAGGGTTAGTGATGAACTGACTGGGACAAGTTAGTCCCCCCACCCCTTTTACAATTTTGGATGTATACTATGTGTCTTGTTATGTCTGCATTTTCTCAGCCGTGTTTTATAGTTAGCAATGATGCAGGTACTTATCTGAGCCTGTAGTATCAATTCAAATGTTCTGTATCGGGCGTAGTCAAAATAAATCTGATATCTCGTCTTACTGTGGTAAAGTTTTTCAAG
This sequence comes from Anguilla anguilla, assembly GCF_013347855.1. Lineage (NCBI taxonomy): Eukaryota > Metazoa > Chordata > Actinopteri > Anguilliformes > Anguillidae > Anguilla > Anguilla anguilla. Next base: position 33,201,769 of record NC_049213.1, on the reverse strand, counting down.
TGTTCTGTTCTTAATGGCCTAAATGAATAAGGAAAGCAGGAAGTGCCTCAGGAAAGGGTTAGCTCCTTCTGAAATTTGGCTTTGACAAGGAAAAAACCTTCACTGGGTGAAGAGTGCGTAGACGTTTCCAGGTTGCCATGTGCCTGCTAGTAGTGTTCAAGTGGTAATTAGGGGTCCAAGCAGCGAAGCTGGTGGAACCCTATTGTATCTGTTAGGATTATTAGGGGTCCAAGCAGCGAAGCTGGTGGAACCCTATTGTATCTGTTAGGATTATTCTTATTATTTTTCTCCGCTAAAAGTGTCTGAGGCTCAGCACCCATAAGTCCTGGAGCAACCAAATTTGGCAGGTGGGTTCCTATGGCCCCCCACTACTCAGGCACTAAAAATCACGTATGTCAGCCAGATGGTGGCGCTATAACAAAGGGTAATGCGTAAAAGCCCATAACGCCCACACCATAAGTTAGATGAACACAAAACTTCATCGACCTATGCATCTGAACGTGCTCTACAACTTTGCCATTGGCCCCACCTTTGTCCGCCATATTGTTTGCCTGCCATTTAGACTTTTTAGTTGGGGCGTGGCAGTTTTCTCTGCAAAAATGTCTGAGGCTCAGCAACCATAAGTTGTAGACCAACCAAATTTGGTAGGTGGGTTCCTATGGCACCCCACTACCCAGGCACTAAAAATCACCTATGTCGGCCAGATGGTGGCGCTATAACAAAGGATCATAGTTTAAAAGGCCATAACTCCCACACCGTAAGTCAGATCAACACAAAACTTCATCGACTGATGCATCTGAATGTGCTCTACAACTTTCCTATTGGGAGCACCTATGTCCGCCATATGGTTTGCACACCATTTGGACTTTTTCATTAGGTGGGGTGCGGAAAAGCTGGAGCTCCAAATCCAAACGATTACGACATCGAGTAAACTTCTTTACGGCAAGCGACAACCATGGCGACGCTAGTTTTTATCAGTGAAAGCACGGTCTGAGACTGCCACCTAGCGTGCATGCTAAGATCGGCTACCCAAAGTTTCTTAGTAAAAGCTTTCTGAGAGGATGAATAATTACTTTTATTTGGCATGGATCCATTTGAAGACAGTATCGGGTGAGTTCGTTTAGTCTTTGAATCTGTCATTATGCTGAGAAACAGTTAAACCATTTTATTTATTGGTTGTGAGTTTCTGTGAAAACGCGCGAAAACACGCTGGTCTAATGAAACAATGACGGTAGCCTAATACATATATTGTCCGCTTCGTTCCGTTGCTATCATAACATAATGACCTACAGCTGCAGTTTCTCGCTGCATTTACTAATATTGAATATAAACAAAAGACGCAATTTATGCTGTAAATCGTATCCTCAATTTAATCTCTAAATCGACTGTACGTTTAGGGTTGTAACTAGGTAGTTGTTTCGTAGGTGACTTAACTCGTCTTAACTATTGCCGTAGGGTCTTGTTTTTATCAGTGAGGGGACCGTCTGACCGTCGGGAAGCATTGGAAGACAGTGACCGTGAGTTCGTTTAATTTTTATAATTTTTTAAAAAATAATTTTTTAGGTTCTGAGTTTCTGTGCAAACGCGCGAAAACACGCTGGTATAATGAAACAATGACGGTAGCCTAATACATATATAGTCCGCTTCGTTCCGTTGCTACCATAACATAACGACCTACAGCTGCAGTTTCTCGCTGCAATCACTAATATTGAATAAAAACAAAAGACGCAATTAATGCTGTAGTCTGCCAATGTCTAAATAAATAATACGGTCCATTTGAAGACAATATCGGGTGAGTTCCTTTAGTCTTTAAATCCGTCATTATGCTGAGAGAAATCGTATTCTCAATTTAATCTCTAAATTGACTGTAAGCTTAGGGTTGTAACTAGGTAGTTGTTTCGTAGGGGACTTAACTCGTCTTAACTATTGCATAGACTGCGTTGTTGCTGTTCTTGTTTGTGTTAGTGTTAATCAGTTTAACCTACAGGGTCCAAGTTGAACCATACGGTTGTTCCCTGCACTTAAAACGGTAGGCTGCTGCCCTCTAGGGTTTTCGATATACTTGTCCCTGGTTATGGTTATACATTTTGTTGTACGTCGCTCTGGATAAGGGCGTCTGCCAAATGCCTGTAATGTAATTTAATGTTCCGTAGCAACAAGATAAACCCCACGTTAGCCCTAAAATATGCCAATACAGCAGTGAAAACGCTGCTCACTGAATAACGACATAAACGAGACAAAGTTTTTTTTCAAAATTATGCCATGTCATTTTACATTCAATATCTGGGACTAAACATTGAATAAATATACAATCTGACCATTGGTTTTACGCGTAGAGATGTCCCTTTTGCGACTGAGTGGTCATATATTGTCTTGGACAATCCGTTTGTGATTCCTGTTGCTTACGGCGTTGTCGCCGTTTTTCGTACAATCTGGCTTGAATGGCAGTTCATTTATTCAGTAGGTGAGAGTATAAGCTTTCTAACGATGTATAACATGCATGATTTTTCATTTGGAATAGCGTTTTATAGTTCAGCGCAACGGAATATTTTCTTATCGCATTCACTGTGGCGTAGCATAAAAGACGATTCACCTAACTAAACGTTGTCAACGATTTTCATAATTTCTTGTAGAGTACTATTATTATTGAGGACTTCAGGGCTTAGCTAAGCAATTTCTTTGCTGATAGACCTATCTGAAATCGTTTTCTGACGCAAAACAGAAGCGGATAGGACTTTGTCATTGATTTTCTGTCTCTATACTAGGCTACTAAACACAGATAAAATGTCATGTTGCTATGTAAGTATTACTGCTCAAAATATTTCGGTTATATACGTTCTTTTCGTTATATACGTTCTTTTTGAAATTGGGTGTCTTTAAATAGGTTAGTGGTATTATATAATGTGGATTTTTCACACTGCAATGTAAGCGTTAGTGTAATAGTTTTTGTGACCCATGGAACAGTGATGACGAGAGTGTTGGAACGTTGCTAAAATGTGGTGGACGGTTGAAAATTATTTTCGTCCCATCTCCATCCGTCATTAGGCTATGCTGAGAAATAGCTAAACCATTTCTATTGATAGTAATTGAGTTTCTCTGCAAACGCGCGAAAACACGCTGGTATAATAAAACAATGGCGGTAAATATAGCCTATATATGTAGTCCGCCTCATTCCGTTGTTACCATAATATAACAAACTTTCTTGTGTCTACAGCTGCAGTTTCTCGCTGCAATTACTATTGAATATAAACAAAAGACGCAAATGCTGTAGTCTGTCAATGTCTAAATAAATAATAAGGGATTCTTCGCGCAGCACGCATGCTAGCAGGAATGTCCAGTTGATTTTTCGTTTCGTTTTTTTTAATGTCGTATTTATTAGGCTATATGAAATATGTATTATTATCCTATCTGTCTCTGAGGCGCTCTGAAATGTGCATTCTCTGCTAAGCTGAGCAATGGACTGGTATATGTGTCTGACATAGTGTTGCACAGTACACCGACACTTCAGCACTTTTTCGGTACTTAAAAAAAAAAGAAAAAAAAAAGAAACGGTTCGGTATTAGAATTTTCCGACGTTCGGTAGTTTTGCGTCAAATGTAAAAGCCAGGGACATGTGTCTCCCGCATTACCGATTGAGAGGATGAAAAGTTATGATTTGTCAGAATCTTCGCTAGATGGCAGTAGCAACTAAGGGTGGCAAGTTAGGTGACCTGTGCTTGTGCATTTTTCGTGGTTGATTCAGCGCAAGCTTAGACTCAGTTCACTTCAGTAGCAATACCTGTTCTTATTTGTAAATATTTTATTATAGGAAGATGCTGTATTGTTATTGAAATGTGCTGTTTTTAGATATATTTTAAAGTGAAAGACCTGTTTACAGATAATTCACTTTACAATTGTTTGATTTTTGAAATATATTTAATATAGTTTTCTATGTTTTAGTGCTGTAACACTATAGTCCCATGCTTATTGATATGTTGAACAGGCTTCAACTTAAAGGTTGTTAATAAACAGGGTTTTTAATAAACCGTGAATTCGAAAATGAGGTCATCCCTTGTGGACATTATGTTTCTGATCTATTAAGGTATTTTCAGTATCGTTAGGTACCGAGTATTGAATCAGTATCGTTTCAGTATCAATTATCGTGATACTCCACCTGGTATCGGTATCAAAGTCAAAATTTTGGTATCGTGACTACACTAGTGACGCCTTTTTTAGTTGCGGCGCAGAAACACTGCAGCTGTGCATGCACACTGGACCATCTAAGTGTTATGACATGCCATCTAAGTGTTACGACATAGTAAAGGCCTTGACGGGAAGCCGGCAGGACACATCCATGGCGACGTAACTAAGTCATCCGACAACGTCTCTTAGCACAAAATTGGCCATAAGTCATCAATATTTCATACGATCATCATGATATTCAGTAGATATGTTGGGTGAAGGCATATGATCATGAGGACAAAGCCATTTTAAAATCGTTCCATAGGGGGCGCGATGCTGCCAATGCTTGGACCCCTTCCAACGCCGCTTGCGGCTTTAATTATTCTTATTTTTCTCCGGTAAAAGTGTCTGAGGCTCAGCACCCATAAGTCCTGGAGCAACCAAATTTGGCAGGTAGGTTCCTATGGCCCCCCACTACTCAGGCACTAAAAAGCACGCAAGTCAGCCAGATGGTGGCGCTATAACAAAGGGTAACGCGTAAAAGCCCATAACGCCCACACCATAAGTTAGATTAACACAAAACTTCATCGACCTATGCATCTGAACGTGCTCTACAACTTTGCCATTGGCCCCACCTATGTCCGCCATATTGTTTGCCCGCCATTTAGACTTTTTAGTTGGGGCGTGGCAGTTTTCTCCTCAAAAATGTCTGAGGCTCAGCAACCATAAGCTGTAGACCAACCAAATTTGGTAGGTGGGTTCCTATGGCACCCCACTACCCAGGCACTAAAAATCACCTATGTCGGCCAGATGGTGGCGCTATAACAAAGGATCATAGTTTAAAAGGTCATAACTCCCACACCGTAAGTCAGATCAACACAAAACTTAATCGACTGATGCATCTGAATGTGCTCTACAACTTTCCTATTGGGAGCACCTATGTCCGCCATATGGTTTGCACACCATTTGGACTTTTTCATTAGGTGGGGTGCGGAAAAGCTGGAGCTCCAAATCCAAACGACTACGACATCGAGTAAACTTCTTTACGGCAAGCGACAACCATGGCGACGCTAGTTTTTATCAGTGAAAGCACGGTCTGACACTGCCACCTAGCGTGCATGCTAAGATCGGCTACCCAAAGTTTCTTAGTAAAAGCTTTCTGAGAGGATGAATAATTACTTTTATTTGGCATGGATCCATTTGAAGACAGTATCGGGTGAGTTCGTTTAGTCTTTGAATCTGTCATTATGCTGAGAAACAGCTAAACCATTTTATTTATTGCTTGTGAGTTTCTGTGAAAACGCGCGAAAACACGCTGGTATTATGAAACAATGACGGTAGCCTAATACATATATTGTCCGCTTCGTTCCGTTGCTATCATAACATAATGACCTACAGCTGCAGTTTCTCGCTGCATTTACTAATATTGAATATAAACAAAAGACGCAATTTATGCTGTAAATCGTATCCTCAATTTAATCTCTAAATCGACTGTAAATTTAGGGTTGTAACTAGGTAGTTGTTTCGTAGGTGATTTAACTCGTCTTAACTATTGCCATAGGGTCTAGTTTTTATCAGTGAGGGGACGGTCTGACCGTCGGGAAGCATTGGAAGACAGTACCGGGTGAGTTCGTTTAGTCTTTGAATCTGTCATTATGCTGAGAAACAGCTAAACCATTTTATTGATAGGTTCTGAGTTTCTGTGCAAACGCGCGAAAACACGCTGGTATTATGAAACAATGACGGTAGCCTAATACATATATAGTCCGCTTCGTTCCGTTGCTACCATAACATAACGACCTACAGCTGCAGTTTCTCGCTGCAATTACTAATATTGAATATAAACAAAAGACGCATTTTACGCTGTAGCCTGCCAATGTCTAAATAAATAATACGGTCCATTTGAAGACAACATCGGGTGAGTTCGTTTAGTCTTTAAATCCGTCATTGTGCTGAGAAATCGTATTCTCAATTTAATCTCTAAATTGACTGTAAGCTTAGGGTTGTAACTAGGTAGTTGTTCCGTAGGTGACTTAGTCTTAACTCGTCTTAACTATTGCTTGAATGTTCTCATAGACTGCGTTGTTGCTGTTCTTGTTTGTGTTAGCGTTAATCAGTTTAACCTACTGGGTCCAAGTTGAACTATGCGGTTGTTTCCTGCACTTGGAACGCTATTTCTCTCTAGGGTTTTCGGCACACTTATTCCTGGTTATGGTTATACATTTTGTTGTACGTCGCTCTGGATAAGAGCGTCTGCCAAATGCCTGTAATGTAATGTCATGTAATGCAATATTCCGTAGCAACAAGATAAACCCGACATTAGCCCTAAAATATGCCAATACAGCAGTAAAAACGCTGCTCACTGAATAACGAAATAAACGAGACAAAGTTTAAAAAAAAAATACCACGTCATTCTACAGTAAATATCTGGGACTAAACATTGAATATATATAGATTCTTACCATTGGTTTTACGCGTAGAGATGTCCCTTTTGCGACTGAGTGGTCATATATTGTCTTGCACAATCCGTTTGTGAAAAATATGCGCATATGTGACGACTGGGTCGACTATCTTCAAAAACAGCTGTGCGTAATACCACACCTGTTGCTTAGGGCCAGTGCGATTTGGCTATTTGACAATTCATTTATTCAGTAGGTGAGAGTATAAGCTTTCTAACGATGTATAACATGTCTGATTTTGCTTTTGGGATAGCGTTTTATAGGTCAGCATAACCGAATTTTTTCTTATCTGCCAATGTCTAAATAAATAAAACGGTGGGCTACTTTGCGCCCAATACGCAGATCGCGAGTTGATATTTGTCTTCTTTTTTTTCGTTTTTTCTCAATGTAGTATTTATTATTTGAAATGTGTATTTATGTGTTATTATTCTATCTGTCTCTGTGGCGCTCTGAAATGTCCATTCTCTGCTAAGCTGAGCAATGGATTGGAATATGTGTCTGACGTAGTGTTGCACGGTATACCAAAACTTCAGCACTTTCTCGGTACTTAAAAAAAAAAAAACAACAGTTTCGTATTTGAATTTTCCGACGTTCGGTAGTTCTGCGTCAAATGTAAAAGCCAGGGAAATGTGTCTCCCGCATTACTGATTTAGAGGATGAAAAGTGTAGTTTGTCAGAATCTTCGCTAGATGGCAGTAGCAACTAAGGTTGCCAAGTGAGGTGACCTGCGCTTGTGCATTCTCTTCCCTGATACAGCGCAAGCTTTGATTCAGTTCACTTCAGTAGCAATAGGTGTTCCAATTTGGAAATATTTCATTATCGATAGATGCTGTATTGTTATTAAAATATGCTGTTTTTAAATCTATTTAAAGGTGAAAGACCTGTTTTAAAAATTATTTACTTTACAACTGTTTAATTTTTGAAATATTTTTAACATTTTTCTATTGTTCAGTGTTGTAACACTATAGGCCTATTCATATTAATATGTTGAAGAGGCTTCAACTTAAAGGTTGTTAATGAACCAGGTTGTTCATAAACCATGAATTCGAAAATGAGGTCAACCCTTGTGGACATTATGTTTCTGATCTATTAAGGTAATTTCAGTATCGTTAGGTACCGAGTATCTAATAAGCATCGTTTAAGTTTCAAATATCATTTCAGTATTGAGTATCGTAATACTAAACCTGGTATCACTATCAAAGTCAAAATTTTGGTATCGTGACAACACTAGTGTGACACCTTTTTTAGTTGCGGCGCAGAAACGCTGCAACTGTGCATACATGCCGGACCATCAAAGTGTTACGACATGCCATCTAAGTGCTACGACATAGTAAAGGCCTTGACGGGAAGCGGCCCGGACACTTCCATGGCGACGTAACTAAGTCATCCGACAGCATCTCTTAGCACACTATTGGCCGCAAGTCATCAATATTTTATACGATCATCATGATATTCAGTAGATATGTTGGGTGAAGGCATACGATCATGAGGACAAAGCCATTTTTAAATCGCTCCATAGGGGGCGCGATGGTGCCAATGCTTGGACCCCTCCCAACGCCGCTTGCGGCTTTAATTACTTTAGTGACTGTGCAAGTGGGCTGGGAAGTCTTTGGTAGCGGATTTTGAATTAAAGGAAGAATATAGTGTCACAAGTCGTAGAATCACCTGTCCTTTCTAGATTTATGCTAGTTGTCTGTAGGGTGGAATCTGGCAGTTTTCCACACATGACAGCCAACCAGCTGTCAAACTTTGATGGCTACATTAGGCCATGGTTACATTCAGTGGCTATCCTAGACTGTTGTTCTTATTTTCCATAATCTATAAGCCAATCAAGGTCTGCCATTTTGCTTAGTTCTCATTTGTGTTCCCACTCGTGCAACCTCGAATGAGAGTTGTTTGTATTTTCCATGGTGTAAAGGAATTAATATGAAAAAATGTAGAATTGTTTATTTTAGTCTGAGGATCGCGCTCATGGTTATCCCAGTTACCCTTAACGGTCAGTTAAAGGCACGGCTGATGACATCAGCTGGGAAATCAGAATGCAGAAATAATTCAGAGAGTTGCTCAGTTTGAATTGTGGAGGAATGGAACAGACCTAGTTTTTATCATATGGAAAATCAGTGAAGTAGAAGAACTTTCCGTAATTGTTCTTGAATATTATAGATATGTACTGCTTGTGGAAATTCCTGGCCATGTGACTCGACGGGCATGTGACAGGTCTTTCAACCGTTATCCTCAAAGTGTCACTGTGGGCACTAGTCTCCAAAATTCCATATAAATAGCACAGGTGTGCAAACAATCGTACCATTAATGATTAATAAGAAAAAGCTTATCCGCAGAAGTATCTTCAAAGAGAAACATGGATGCGCCAATGTCAGTTACAAAAATTATAGAGATTATAGAGAGACAAGAGTACTGTAAGGGAGTATACTCTGTTGGAAATGACAGATTAGAGAGCTGGCAGACCTTTATTTACAATCTGACACTTCAACACTTCAGCAGTAGTATTCCCTGGGTACAAACAAATAACAAACCACATTTTAAAAAAAAATACTGGCTGTCCTTTTAATTAAATGTGAATTTTTGTTTTCTATATTTGCAACCACACAACTGGGAAATACCCAATCATTTTCTCTTGGTTATAGGTCTTGCATTTTTTTCATAACTGGAAAATGCGGGGCCAAAAAAGTCAGTTGGAAATTTTGAGGTGAATGTCTTCGGTGATTGTTGTTTACAAGTCTGTTTCCATACAGTTCAGCATCATGAATTTCCGCAACATGGAACTGAGAAAAAGCAATAACACAGTTATTTAAAATCTTCAGCTTACCTGCTTATGGTTGTTATAATTAGAATGTGAATATACTCTGAGGCAAAACTTCAGTATTACTGAATTCTTTTTTTTTTAAGTTTCACTTGATAGAGCGATAGTTCTTTTTTTTTGTTTTAAAGATTCAGTGAATACACTCGATAGAGTGATAGTCTGTCTGTGCATGAATACGCTCCGTGACGTTGCCAGTAAAGCTCGGCTCGTTCTCTAGCTCTCTCTCCGCCAGCTCCTGAATCTGCCAGAGCAGTAAGCATTGCTGGCCTCCAGTTACTACGTGATATTTTTCTCGAGTTCAATTTGGGGCGTTGCCTGTCCTTACTGTTGAGTTGAACCGTTACACTGTCAACACACATTTACTTTCAAATCAACCACACTGGTGTACTGATGTGACATTCCAAAAAAAATAAAATAATAATAATAATAATCGGTTATTAAATATTTTACAGTCTACTTCATATTGGAGTAGAAATGAAGAGGACAGACTATTGTTGAAAGTTGAGGAACTAGTGGAACGCACTTAAGCTGCAGGGATACTGCCTGATGAATAATCAGTACTGTTTTGTTGCCTAAACTTGTTGGCTTGCATGTGCATTTACAGACTGCTCGGGGTAAGAGCATCTGGTGAATGCCTTAACGTGAAATCTAAATTTCAGCGCTCCAGCAAATAAAACCTGACACGTTTGCCCCCATTGGTCATGTTCCATGGCCCAGTGCTGAAAAGGGACAGACAGAGAACATATTCACCAGTGACACTGGAGTTACACACAGCCTCATGCGGTGGTCTGGCAGTCCACTGTCGATATATACAATGGGGTAACTATGCAACCGTTTTTTTCCCCCCCGTAAGTATGCACTTTTCAGGACCGTGCTCATGCCATTCCCGCAGGGTTGTAGTTTTGTGAACGTCATGAATAAGTGTTTTTATCTTTTGGCGTACCTTTTTGTAGCATACATTCGCCTACTTCTGCGCTTGAGGTCAATGTTCAGTACTTTGAAGGTTTCGCGGAATGGAGGCCACATTCAGCCTTGTTTTAAACCCTCTTAAAATCATGTGAATGCAGAGTCTATGGCGGGAGCTGTGGTCTGTGGAGGGAGAAGAACGCATTGGGTGTGTTCAAGAGTTGATCGCTGGACGTCGTCTACACGTTAGCAACAAGCAAAGCTTTGACCTACTTACTGTCAGTGAAGGCTGGGGGGAAAAGGGCATTGAAAATTGGCAGAATATGCGCCACATAAATCTAACTCTTACCAAATAAGTGATACTACATCTGGACTAAAGCCAAGATTCCATGAACATTGGTCATAAACATTGACTGACTAATAGCCTAAATGCAAGTCTTCATTTTATCTGTTCTAACATGATTCCTGTAATTAATGTGGGTCGTTGCTGAGCTTGCCAAAATATACTTTTGAAGAAGAAGAAAATACCCTACTTGCATTTCTTTGTCCAAGAGTCTTTTAAGTTTAGGTTCAGACAGATTTTTTTTTTTAAATGACACATAATTTGTGTCACTCCTCACTTTCTAATAAATTGATTTAGTACTGAATACCTTTTGTTCCTTTTTTTGTAAAGAGCGTTTTGACAGAAGGATGTCACTGAGGGGGTGTTTCTCTTTGATGCAGTGTGTGCTCGCAGACAGAGACCTGTGGACGGTTCAGACTTGTCCTCTCGGGAACCTGTCGCACTGGTTCTCAGAATCTCATTAAGTCCCGGGGTTTCTGATTGGCTTTAGCCGCATGCCCATCGCTGCGTTACTGTGGCATGATCACACGGCTGATGGTGTGCTTCACCTCTGGGGAGAGCGTTGCGCAAGATGTGCAGTTAGGTGCTCAGCTGAAGGTGGTGCACTTCAAAAACACGGGAAGGTTGTGTACCTCAACTGCTCTGGTTTCACAGACATGCTTACCAATGTGCTTCATGCAACATTATTTTGTAATGTGAGAAGTTTGAAATGTACAGTATAAACACGCTTCCCCCCCCACCCCCAGGTCATTTAATGCAGCAGTTGGGTTTCAGGTATATGTATTAGTTATGCATAACGTCTATGTTAATGAACCAACAGCTCAGTGGTTTAAATGCCAAATGAGTGCACCCGTGATGTGAGTCATCACAGTAGCGTCTGCTGATAAAGATAGATATAGTCCTAATATGATGTAAAAACATCCATATAGCCTCAGGTATTGGACAATAAGAGTTAGCCTGTATAAACATAACTGTTTAAGAGCAGCAGCTTCCGGTTATTTGATACATGCCGGTGGTGTGTCCGATTGTAGCCGCGAGTGCCAGTCTAGAGATTCCCGTGTCGTTCCTGACTGAGAGCAGTGATCTGAGAGCTTCACATGCTGCGCATTAGTTGAGTCAACAAGTCCGGGGAGAGCTGGGCTCGGCAGTAAGAGATCTCTTTGCATGAGGACTGCGCATCTAAATGTAACGTGTCTTTGTGCAGCCCAGGCAGACTGGATTTTTTTTTTTTTTTTTTTGAAAAAGTAGTTTTCTTGTGAGCAAGTTTGTGTCTTCTGGATTCAATTTGCATTCCTTCATAATTGTGAAAGGACCCTATATTGCACCTTTGTTAACATGAACCTGCTGTGATTCAAGCCTATACTTACTGTTTTAGACAGAGCCGGCGCTAGCGGGTATGCAATTGCACGGGGGCCCGAGCTTGACCAGGGGCCCGCAAGGCCCGTTGAAATGGTGGGGGAAATGCATTGAATAGCCTTTGCGCAAAATACTCGCAACATCTCAGCTCTGAAAAGTAACAACACATTTTGTCTAATCAGAGAACAATATGTTGATAATGAGGGCGTGCCTGGTAACCGCAGGGGGTCTCTGTCCAATAGCAGCTTTCATTATTATCTTGTCATTATTTGAAGGTTTTTGATCGCGGCTGCGCGCATCAATGAACATAGATTACAGTAACGTTAGCTAACTTAGCTTACACGTTTCTTGACAGTTATTTCTCAAAAATGCAGAAGTCGGGCTTTCAAAAGCGAAAATACAATAAAGAAGACTTGAAAATACAGAAAAATAGGCTAGAAATGCCAAATTTATTTAACGTGGTCCACAGGCGCAGCACCAGCGGCGAATTTGCCGCCCACGGCTTCTATTGGAGACGATGCTAGTAATGCTATCGGCAGATGTAACGTTACCCCAAGCTGAGGCTTCCCTGGAGCCTGAACCATTCACAGTAAATGCACCTCAACCGGAGGCGACACCGCCCACGTCACTGGCGTCAGATGCAACTCAAACGGAGGCTAACGTTATCCCAGAACAAACACGCACGGCAACTCTGTGTACCGGTTAGTGAGTTAGTTCGCGGATCCTGTCTGTCTACTCTGCAGTCTGCTAAGGCTATAGTTATTAATTGGGATTATTTGTGTGGTTATGAAGCAATGCTACACACAGTAGCATAATGAATGTTGTTGATGTTAGTTTTTTAATTCAGTTGCTAGTTTGTTTACCTTCTCACTTTTGTATCTGGCGGTTATCTTAATAGTCTATTTGGTTGGGTGTCTGTGTGGGTCTGTGGCATTTGTAATTGTTTGTTGATCCATCAGTGTTTTCATCTGAAAATAAGAGATGCTTAATGCCCACATAACTTGAGAAGATATTGTATTATAATGTGCTATATAAATACAGTCTATTATTATTATTATTATTATTATAACGCGATGTGTGATGACGTAATTGAAATAGCGTTCGTCCACTAAAAAAATCCCCACTACACCCCTGAAAGTAACCTGATTATTGCGTGACTGTTTTCAAAAGCATTCTGGTACATAGGTAAACGTCGAAGCGGAGATACTGTAGCTCTATTTAAAGGGATCGTATACTTTACGTCATGGTTAACTCTTTTTTGGTAATTTCCTAATATTGTCCTTTGTGGGGGGCCCATTTCACCCGCTTTGCATACGGGCCCAAAGGACACTAGCGCCGGCACTGGTTTTAGATATAGAATGTTGTTTGTTCTTATTTGGCCGATACGGAGCCATTCAGAGCATTTGAGTTTGTAGAGTAAAATTCACGCTCAACAAATGAGGCTATATTGGCAGTGTTCACTGTTTACAGTGGCTGTTGCCTTTCTCAAGCGACCGTTTGTTTTGTGGCTTGTTACCTGGATCATTTCTGCTGAAGAGGAAATGGGGAGAGAGGGCAGTAGACAGATAAGAGCGCTATCACCTGAAATGTTTTCTGGACGTAGTGTGCAGGATTGCAGCTTGTTTTTCTAAACAAGCAGCCTAAATCTGCAGGGTGCATGTTAGGAGCTGAAGATGGCGCAGGTTATTATGACAGAATTATAATAGGTAGTGTCTGCTTAAGTCGCTCGTAATTAGTCGTGTTCTTGCTTGACTGTTTATTAAGGTTTTCAGCACTGACACTGCCTCATAAATGGCAGCTGTGAGATCAAGTTGAAGAAGGCTTGTTATGGCAACATTGGATGACTTTTCTCACCGGCCAAATGGTAACACTAAAGTGCTGTACACCGCAGTTATGGACAAATCACATTAGACTGTTTGTATTACAGCCGTTCTTTGCTGGAAAATACGCTTTGCTGTTTAAAATCAGTGGCGTGTAATCCGTTTGGATCGCTGAAGAGGTAAGACTGCCATTAGAAGCGTGAGTTCATGGAGCCGGACCACAAACACCGTTTGGAATTTTCGCATTAAGCCTGTCATTACAGGCCTGTCAGGACAGTCTTGATCCCGTCACTCTCTCCTTCTCCCCAGGATCTCAGATGAAGAAAAGTAATATTATTCCACCTTTCCGTGCCCTCCAGAGAATTTCCCCACGCTCTTCCAGAATTCCTGATCCACCCTGACAGGCTAGTTGGACCTAAATCCACAGATTAACAGGGATTTCGTCATCTGTTCTGAAAGCAGCACAAGTTTATTCCCTCTTCTGTGAACAGAGCTGTTGTGGACCCAGGGCTTTAGGTTTTTCTAACACCTAATGGGGTGCTATGGAGAACAGCTGCTCAATCCTACTTTGCACTTTTGAATCCAAATCCAGCCCATTTTCACCAGGCTGTGATTTTTCTTTTTGTATTTGTGCTAGACTTTCAGTGTAAAAAAAGAATCATGACACTAACATGCTAACAATGGCTTATATATTTTTGCTTGTTTTATCTATTGTAAAATGGTGGCTAATTTTAAGGGGGTATGTTGCAAAAGGAATGAAATCCTTATGGGTAGCCAATATAGAACAGTTGTGGTACCTAATTAGTTGTTCCCTGTCGTGATTTGTGGGTTATGATAATTTTATGTGCCATGGTCAATGAAAATGTAGAACTAGCCTTGCTTGGAAGGTTTCATTGATACATGATGTAACTGCATCTTTAGTTAACTATTCCACGAGTATGACTACTGGAAGATACCAGGAAGATCCCAGAGAGCTCCTGGTGGAAGCCCATTCACATTCCAGTCTGATCACTCTTGCTAACCAGTGTGTCAGGATGCCAGCATCCCTGCTAGTACTGGGGCAGTTTAAGTGATATTCTGATGGCACTGTGGCACCAAGTATTTAAATTCAACTTTTACCCATCATAAAGATACGAGGCTATTCAATTCACTTGTTGTATGACCATAGTGTTTGTCCACAACTGATTTGTGTTAGTGACCTAATTCATCTAATTATGCACTTCACTGAACATAGATAATACCCATCCAGACTCAGTCTGGTCCAGTGATGGGGGGAAGGGACTGGGCTGTGTTTGTGTAAAATTGTGGGCGATGAGTGCTTGGACAAGACCCACATTTAAGTATCCCATTTCATAATGTAGCCAGTGTAGCCTACGTTATCTTACAATTATACTTTTATACCCTTTAAAAACTTTTCTATTTCTGATTTTCTATTTCAGTTTGTAAACATTTGGAAGCTTGTAACGCTGTGATGTCAGTTCATTCAAGGGTTTGCCTTTGTCATTAACCTCTTTATTTACATGTTTTAATTTTTCAACCATGCACTGATATGAATGGCTCTGGGAATACCTGAGGAAGGATAGGTCGTAGCCTGTATTTTGTGGGAGCAACAAGACGGGAAACCAAACTGAAAGTCCAGTATCGACTCTCTCTCTCTCGGTTCATGGTTTTTCTTTTGGTTTTGGCTCTGCTTTTATCCCATGTCTTTTATTTCATGCGTCTCCCCCCTCGGTCGTCCCGCCTGATCTCGCTTCGCTCTCGGCCCGTCTCCTTGGCTGCGTGTCTTGGCTCGCGGTCGTTCTGCAGAGGTCCCGGAGTTCATCCCTCAGATTAAAAACGGCCGACTGGCCTGCTTGCGTTTCGGGCTAATCTGCTCTTATTTAGCGCGGGGAAATGAATAAACTCTTTGCAGCCACGTAATCGCTGCAAAGCTGGAGATTGTGAAATATGCAGAATTTGTCCATTGTGAGCCAGATCTATGTGCTGTGTGTGTACATGTCATGTGCACTGATTGCTGATTTGGTTACTGAGGCTGTCTCTCCCATATAGGCCTATATACAGCGTTCCTGTACTGCACCACCCCCTGTGATACAGTGACCCTCGTCTATCATCTGAGCAATTCCCTGTCTACAGGTGTCCTCCAGTAGGAAACCATTGTATGTCTACCTGTACTGTACCGTTAGGTAGAACGGGTTACGTAGCCATCTGCCAGCACCGAATTTGACCCTTTAAAAATTGCATTATTTCAGTCCTGAGCCTGGTGAGAGGTCTCACAGTCAGGCTGGTTAGTGCAGTGGACAGTTCTTGGGAGGACGGTCAGCTAGGTAGCATTCACAGATGTTGCTTGTTAACAGTTCAGGACCTGGCTAGTGCTAAATGCATTATCACTTATCACAGCCTTCTGCTAGCAAATTAGCAGGAATAACTGATAGGCTACCCTACAGTTTGTGAGTGCTGACTCAGAGATGGTCCTCTGCAACACCCTATAAGGCTCTAATTTGCATTACTGGTTGCACTGGTTATTATTTTTGGTACTATCATTACACGGTGAGTCTCTCAACCCTTTCACACCCATAATCCATTCACTGGAATCCAGCATCTTAGCAGGATGCACCATCCAGAAGCCCCCAAATGTATGGTGTTTCAGCGCAAGCCCCGCACTGTAAATGGTTTCTGCTGTATTTTCTTGACTCAACTCCGCCGGGTTGCTTCCCTGGGCTGAATTCTGCCCGGAGACAGAAGACAACGGCGCATCTCAGAAAGCATCCTGAGCTGCGGTTATTCGCACGCTTTGTTGTTGTCTGTGTGATATGCTTTTAGCGGTAAGGTTCCGCGGTGCTCCTCTTAACGTCAACGAGCTCTGCCAATGAGGGCCGTTCCTCCAACACGCCATTTTCTTTGCGTGATTGATTTTCGCAATCCGGACCCCGGCGGAATTCTGCACGGGCTTGCGAGCGATCCTTGTGCAATTACTCACGGAGTGATTGGATTCAGAGTGAGCCGGGCCTTCTATGGTGCCATTATTCTCGGTCAGAAGCCTGGTTCCATGCTCCCCTGAGAAATGTGCATCTCACGCTCGGCAGATAAAGGTCGAGGAGGAGGCCTGTGCTGTGTGAAATGCGCTGCTGCCATGGTGCTGCCATGTATGTGTAAAGTAGGGTAAGTCTGTTAGGGTAGCAGTCACAGTCTGTGTTATGACAACACTATGTTGTTTCATAAGCGAAAGGATTTGATCTCTCACATGGTTTTACTTGTTTTGGAATGGACATGTTCAGGAATAGACGTGTGATGAAAGTCTGCCGTCTCCAGAGTTGACTAGTGTGATTTGTTTAGTGCATTAAAAAAAATTAGGTTAATGATAAACCTTCAGAACCCTTATGCTGTGAGTATGTTTGTGTTTGGAAAAACTGTGTGGTGCTGTCCATAGGGCATCTGACTGAAACCATATACAAACCCCACTCCCCCCGCACCCCCACCTGTGCGTCCGGTGGTTCAGTTCCTCGCTGTGGCAATTTCTGTACTGTGATCCCATATTTATCTGTAATGATTTCTGCTTTCCCCGAAATAAAGTGGAAAGAGTACATACGGAGGACAGACTGTCCGCGCTCCCTTTTAAAAAATATTTGTGCTCAGGTAGGACGGGAGAACGGAGCTTTTGTTAAACTTTCATGCTCAGCATTCAAGCCAGGTTAGTTTTAGAAGTTTTAGAAGTTTTAGCGGTGTTAGCATGCTATTGACCAATTACATCGTTCTGGATTCCCCCTGGCCCAGTGCCCAGAAGTGCAGCTTTCCCTTGACTGATGTGCTTGTTTTGTTTACAAGCTTGTATGTGCTTGATTTGTTTACGTCACAACAAAAAAAAAGTGCAACTGAAATCAGCTAGCCAATCAACACCGTTGCTGCTTAGTTGTCTTTGTTTAAGTAATTGAAGGTACCTTGACTGGTATATTAGTACCTGCCAAATTGATGGGTATGGGTGATATTCACAGTTATAATTCCCTCCACTCTTTTTTGCAGTATTAAATGATACTGAAAGATTTTAGCAGTGCCTCCCAGAATTTTATGAAATCCTCTTACAGGTGGAGTTTAATAAAAATCTAGGACACCATTTTCACACCTCTGTTGTGCAGTCTTATCAGCCTAGTTCTGTTGTTGTTGTTGAAGCCATTTTTTGTGGTTGTGGTCTGCACTCTGCGAAGGCCATGACGTGTAGGTGAACCTTTTGCACAAAAAATAAGCCATCCACAGTGTAGCGCCTTACCCGGCTGCATCCGGTGCGTTTGGTGTGCCTAGAGGCCGCCGCAGCCCCAGCGCGAGGCTAGTGGGGTAAAGAGCAGGGCTCGGCCAGCGGGATTCGCGGAATGAGGAGAAAGGTCAGGCCTGATAGCTGATACTGGATGTCTTCAGACAAAACCAGACGCTCAGACCTTGAGTGCCTGACAGGTGCCGGGGGTGGGGGGGGGGGGGGGGGGGGGGGGGTTTGGGGGGCGTTGCTTCCAGCTGGCTTCAGTGCACATGCGCAGGTGCCGGCTAACGCTTAGCGTGTGGGCGTTGAGTCGCTCGCCGGTGGTTCTAGGGACCGTCACGTTTCGTGAGCGCATTTTCTTTGGCGGACACCCGAGCGGAGGGGCCTCTCCGCAGCTCTCCTGGTCTCACCTCTTCCTGTCCTGTGAGAACTACAATGCAGGCTGCCTCCTGGGAACTGCAGTGCATTCCTCACACATTTTTCTCCAGGCTTTTCCAAAACGCAGAGGCTGCTGATTATTTTGGTGCGAGGGTGGCTGAGGCCTGCTCAGCAGCAGAACCGCTCAGATTTTTTCATCTGTTGTTCAGTTGCAGATCCACTCTGTACGCAGCCCCCCAACTCTGTCACAAAGTAAAAATGTAATGAAAAGTATGTCGCATCTAGACTGAACTGTCAATACATGCGCATGTAGGAATAAATTAATGAAGCTGGCTTTTTGTCCTGCAGGGCGGCGACAATGAGGCCATGACGGAGGGGGAAGAACGTTGAGGACTGGACCCTGCACCATGGACGGGATTGAGCCAGCCACTTTGGACATCAGGAGCCAAGACCTTGGGGAGCTGGGTGCAGCCGCGGTGCGGGACATGGGGGGCATCTGCCTGGACAACGGGGACAGCCCGCCCTCCCGTGGCCGGGCGGCGCCCCAGAACAGGGCCGGGAAGCGGACGCCAGCGGGGACTGGTCCGGGCCGGACGCCCGACCCGATGGACGCCGTGAAGGAGCTGGGCTCGGAGGAGGACGGCAAGGGCAGCGGGGGCTCGGACGGGACGGGCCTGGAGGCCTCCCCCGAGGGACGGGGATGGGACATGGGGTCACAGAACGGGGACAAGCCAGAGGAGGACCGGCTGGAACAGAGCGCTAACAGCTACAGCACGCCGAGCGTGGACAGCCCTGCCCCGTCCAGCAGTTACACGGGTAACATATCCCTTCCATTTTACCCATGGAAGGGCACTGGGCTAATATGTGGCTGATCTATACACGTGCTCTTCCTTGGATCTATGCTGTGTCCTGTACTGCTGTATTACTTTTGTTGTTGTGCTCAGGTACCGTCGATGCGAATGAACATCATAGTTGGTGCCAAGTTGTGATGACGTGTAGCTGTTTTTTTTTTCAGCTCTTTTTTTCGCAATTCTTTTCTTGGCGCACTGCTACTTTCTGATTTGGTGTGTCCTGTTTGAGCAGACAGGTCATGGTTTTAGTAGTAAGACAAACCAACATTCAAACATTAAACGGAAACCCAGCCCGCAGTGGGCTCATAGTTCATAGCTGGTTTGATCAGGCAATTGGAATGTTTTTTTTTTTTTTTTTTCAAAATTCTATGTCCGTGTTCTAGAACTACGTTGCTTTAAGTTACCAGTAGTGATTGTTACATCAGCATTAGAATGTTCAGTTAAGAACATTCTAATTACGTATTTGTGATGTTACACCTTAAAGGGTTAATTACAGTGTAACACAGGTATCAGAGTCTGTTATGAGCCTGTTGCTGCCTACTCCCTTTACTAATTACTCGTCTGCAAGGCCGTAGCTCCGGAGAGCTGGATCACAGTGTTTCTGTAGAATTATTAATTTTTTTATGTTTGAGAGAAAGGTCATATTCTTCATATTGTCCGGCAACACCAATGAACGTTTGTTTCTTAGCATTCTTGCAGTGTCTCGGTTCAAAGCCACTGGAATGCTTCAGAGAAACGTGGTTATGAAACACAGTGTGTTATTGGAAAAGAACAACAGCACATTATGGATGTTTCCATAGCATCCCATTTAACTCTCACGTAAATGGTGGGGATCTAATGGAGGATGTCCTCTGTAATGCTTTTAAAAACATATCAGTCAGGTGATAAGTAATATAATTATTATGCAATATATGATTGACGTCTAAGGGCTACATCAGAATCTTACTCATAGATAACAGGATGCAACATAAACATAGCCACAGAACATGCTGAACTGTTGTTACATCGTCTTGAGTGGTTTTTATTTTTCTTTTAAAAAGGTGTTGAGGGAGTCCGCATCTAGGAATCTATTCACCTGAATCTATGGTTTCTCTGAACAAATTAGTAGTGTGCCTCTCCACTTCTGTAAGAGCTGCAGGAGATTGCTGTCTTTTTCATCCAGTCAGAGACCCTGGTACTGTATGGTACTCTATGGTATTTTACATAATTATCTTTTTATGTCTCAAATACCCATTTGATCAACAGCTACCCAAAACCTCCACAGAACATTCTGAGCATCTTAAATCATTGTAGAGTGGAAATGTGAGCATGGATATTTCAAGGGGTAAAAACTTAATTCACTTTTACCATGACAGTCTAACGTGAAGCGCTGTTCGGCCATTTCGTTGAAAAAAGACAAGGGTACAAGACTGTGTGCATAACAGTTTTAGAAGATGCAGAAACTATCAATCCCAGACAGCATTGCACTGGGAATCATGCAATCACAGAGCTCAGTTTTCTGTATGTCCACCATTTTGTTGAGGTAAAGTTAGACCAGACAACGAGGTTGCTAAATCAAATTCTTCAATTCCACAGGCTCTTGCCATAGGCTCAGGCCCACGCTTTCACCACTGAAGCTCATGGGTAGTGTAGTATTTTAAATACCTATCTAACAAAAAAACATGATTTCTCCTGAACAAAGTTGAAACATAGCGGAAGACCATAACATCAGTCTATCGTAACATTTCTCGATCTAGGAGAATCTCAGGAATCTCTGTTTTGTAATATTTTGCTTATTACTTTGATTAAAGTCTATGATCTGGAGTATCTGCATTGAAAAACATTCCGGAACCTGTAGCCTCAATCATGTTTGCTCTTAAATGTATAGTTAAAGCAACTGAAAGAATATCTCCATTTCATAACATAACCGGTATAATAACTTCATTTTAATGCTGCTGCTATGCATGACTTTTTGAGGGTTAATTTTTCTGTCCTTTATGCCAAAATGCCGTTTTCAACTTTGTGCACCGACAGACTGTCCAAATCATCTCCCACCACAGATTTTACCGCTGCCAATATTCTCTCGAGCCAGGAATCTGATTTAACATTTGAAGTGGGGAAAAGGTGATGAGTAATAAGCCGGCCTGTTCTTTCAGTTTGTTGTCTTCAACTGACGGGATTTTTTGAGTGCCATCTGCCGTCTGTTTATGCATTGTGGTTTCCCCTTGGCAACAAGTCATATATATATGCATCCGTTTATGGGTGGTGAGTTGAGTCCTTCCTTTGTGGGGTGGGTGTATTATTCTGCTGTGCTAGGCCTGATGGTCTTGCACTCACATCAGACACTATTTGGGAACAAAAGCATGTGACAATGTCTGACATGCAGCAAAAATATGAAGCTCCATATTTCTGGCGCTTGGATGGAAGATTCAACAAAGCTTTAACAAAGAATTTCTGTATACTGACCAGGGAATTAAGGTTCCGGATCCAAAAATGACCTGTTTGAGCAAAATAGGTAAAGGCTGTTGCTTATTGTGACCACCTCAAATTGGAATTTGTTTTGCTCTTCAAGGGAGGCCCTCAACATACTCTCAATTCATCAATATCTGGCTAATACATTTGTTTGTGAAGTCCTAGTAACAGATGTTTTCTCAGATGACGGTCCCTAAAGCTGTGTCCTCAGGTCCTCTTCACTGCAAAAAAAAAATGTCTGTCTTAACTCGTGTTTTAGTCTGGTAATGAGACTTTTGTCTTTTTTTTATTGTATTTAAAATTGTATTTCTTTCCCTCAGGCAGAAAAGTGACAAGTGAGAAAAATTGTCAAACTGTCTCACCTCAATGGCAATCTTTTTGTCTTAGCAAAAAAAGGTAGTAGAAATAAGTTTTCAAGTCTAAATATAAGACTAAAATGCTTGTTGGTTCTTGCGGTGTTGGTACATGCAGCACAACTGCCACACCTGGCTCTACATTGAGATGGGCCTACTGTCCATCACAGCCAGTCTGTAATGACACTCCTCTGTCAGTGGGTCACTGTGTCCCTCTGGCTTTCCGTAGACCTGTCTCAGACGTCCTCGCCCTCTCTGTCGGACCAGCTTCTTCTGGGTCGGGAGGACACCACGGGGGCGGGGATCAACGTCGAATGCCGAATATGTGGGGACAGGGCCTCAGGCTTGCACTACGGTGTTCACGCCTGCGAGGGCTGCAAGGTGAGAACTAGCACAGTGCCACCCACAGTCCCGGAGGACACACAGCCTGGCTATTCATTCAGAGTAGTACAATATGTTTTGGTTTAAAATTTAGATGTAGTTGTTTTTCTTTTACTTGTCGCTTCTCTTAATGGATGTTGTGGGTTTTTTTTTCATGGACAAATGGCAATTTCAGTATCAGTTTAAAATGGTGGACTGAACAATTGAACACATGAGGCGTATAGAGGTAACTGCTGTTCACCTGCGTGGGTGGAGATGGGGATAGGAGTGTGAATGGACTTGCTGGCAGTGTTGTCGATGTGTGAAGCCCCTCTCTTTGGCTGAACCTTTCCCCCCCACCTCCCCCCCCCCCCCCCCGCGCCTTTCCCCCAGGGATTTTTTCGAAGGACCATCAAAATGAAGTTGGAGTATGAGCGCTGTGAGCGGAGCTGCACCATCCAGAAGAAGAGCCGCAATAAGTGCCAGTACTGCCGCTTCCAGAAGTGCCTGGCACTGGGCATGTCTCACGATGGTGAGGGGGGGGGAGGGGTGGGGGGGGGGAAGCGTGGGCAGCCCAAAACGGCCAATTCCAGCCACGTAGGATTTGCGTCGTGCCAGTTTTAGATGAGCCTTGCTGCTAAATACAGGTCCCGTTACAGCATTTTTCACAACTAACTGTCCAAATAAAGCCATCAGGGATACGCATTAGAGACTTGGTTGGACAAAGGTTGTGCAGTTTTCTCTGCATTAATCAGCATTGGAGTGTTTTAGCATATCTGACCAAGTGCCTCTTTTGAGGGACTTTATTTGCAGTAGAACTGTTAAATATCTGGTAGGAACTACAGCACCAACATTTTTTATGTGCCAAATTATGACTGATGTTGGCTGTTAGCCCAGGAATTTGTCAAATACTAGCCAAAGCCTTAAACTAGTGGTCCGGATGTGTAAATGTAAATAAAATTTTAATTTAACATTTAGTTAATAACCAGCGTTGACAGCCACATTTCACACCTTCAGCGATCCGATATGGCCGGATGCCGGAGGCGGAGAAGAGGAAGCTGGTGGCCGGACTGCTTGCCAGAGAGACCGGCGTACAGAGCCCTGGCGGCTCGGACCTCAAGTCCCTCGCCAAGCAAGTCAACAGCGCCTACCAGAAGAACCTCAACATGACCAAGAAGAAGGCTCGCAACATCCTGACTGGCAAGAACAGCTCAAACCCGGTACGATTGACCCCCCTCCACCCCCATACCTGAACCTCCACGCCCCCATACCCGAACACCCTCCTGGGGGGGGGGAAACCAGCCCAGGCCCTCAAATCCCAGAATGCTTCTCCCTTTGGATGCGTCTTCAGGTTTTGTTCACTTTATTCAAGGATCCCCAAACTATGTTCCAGGTGCCAAATTGAGCTTTTTTTAGTCTTTTGACTGGCACGGCAGTAGCAGTGATAGAAGCATGAGACATGCACACCTCATGATATATTGCAGTATTCATGCATGTAGTGCATACACTGGTTGAACACACGTGACTTGACGTGTCATGGATCTCAGATTGACGTAACTAAAGGCAGTGGTGCGTGGTTTTTCCATGCCTGTTCATAGTCATTCAACTCACAGGATGTAAGCTGACAAGAGTAACTCACCAAGTGTTTAGCGATTAATTAAATGTTTGACCAAGAGTATAGCCTAGCGGTTTGCTAAGTGTGGCTCAGCTAATAATCAGGAGTTGTAAGTGGGACTGAACACAGGGAACTGTACTTGTCACCCCAAATTTGGTCGCTCCCTGTAGTTTAGTTGTAAATTGTGTTAGCCCTGTCACCCTGTGAGCCTGTCTGTGAGCGTGGCCCTGCTCTGCCTCCCCCCGCAGCCCTTCGTGATCCACGACATGGACTCGCTGTGGCAGGCCGAGAACGGCCTGGTCTGGAACCAGCTCATCAACGGGGCGCCCACCAACAAGGAGATCGGGGTGCACGTCTTCTACCGCTGCCAGTGCACCACCGTGGAGACGGTCCGGGAGCTGACCGAGTTCGCCAAGAACATCCCGGGCTTCGTCGACCTCTTCCTCAATGACCAGGTAAGGCACAGAGCCATGGCCAATGGTCATGGCGGCAGTATGGTTGGGGCTACAGGTACGGAATGCAACAGTGTGGACTGGTGGTCAGTAAACCTGTATGGAGAGTTTTCTTGAGCAGCTGTCCATCAAAAACGCTTGTTAATCGTGCAGGGATGCATCCCATGGATCAGAACTGCATCCTGATTGTGGAGGTATTTGCTGTAGCTGGAGGTCCTTGTGGCAGCGCATAATTGGCCATAGCATTGCCCAGGGTTTTTAAACATGTTTACCAAAAACAACTATGGCAACATCAAGTACTTTCCTGAGAATGGTGGATTTGAGTCGGCTTTAGGCTACACTGAAAACATTGTGTAGCACCAACTTGACCAAATTGGGATCATTTGCAATAGCCGTTACTTCCAGTTTTGCTGGTTGACTTCCAACTGAAGGGAACTGTAGAGTATTATAGATGGTTTTGTGTGACATAGAGCTTCGCACACTGCTGTAGTCAGCACTACGCATGACATGGCGGGGCATGTGACCGCAGCTCAGTGCGATATCTCGGCGTCCCCGTGTCTGAATCTCTGTTCCGTGGCCCGCAGGTGACGCTGCTGAAGTACGGCGTGCACGAGGCCATCTTCTCCATGCTGCCCTCGCTGATGAACAAGGACGGGCTGCTGGTGGCCAACGGGCGGGGCTTCGTCACGCGCGAGTTCCTGCGCAGCCTGCGCCGGCCCTTCAGCGAGATCATGGAGCCCAAGTTCGAGTTCGCCGTCAAGTTCAACGCCCTGGAGCTGGACGACAGCGACCTCGCCCTCTTCGTGGCCGCCATCATCCTCTGCGGGGGTGAGTGGTGGACCCGGCTTCCCCGCAGCGCCTCGAGCCAAACGTGCCGTAGCTGGCGCTTGAAATCGGGACGAGGAGGCGCTGAAGGGGGCAAAATGGCGCACGCGGCGGTCTTGAACACGGTGTTCCCATACGGAGCACACGCTTCAGGGTTTGGCAGCTCAAGCCCTTGAAGGCAAAAGTCCAAAGGGCCTTTCAATCAGTGGATAATTTAAACCAAGTGCAAGATGTGCTTTAATGTGCTTCAATGTCCTTGAAAAGAATATTCTTCAAATTGGACTGAGACCAAAAAGGAAACAAACAGTGTGGCCACGTTGGGGGCATGAGAACAGTGGGTGAAATTAAAACACTCCTTGTGGCTGACTGTAGCATCGTAAAGACTTAAAAAAAAAAAATCATAGTCTGTTTGTGTATCATTTTGTTTGTGGTGTCACTGACGTGCTCTCCTCTGCGTGTATGTAATCTGCTCCTAACCCTTTCCCTCCGCCAGACCGTCCGGGCCTGATGAACGTGAAGCAGGTGGAGGAGATGCAGGACAACATCCTCCAGGCCCTCAATCAGCACCTGCAGACCAGCCACCCGGAGTCCCCGTACCTCTTCCCCAAGCTGCTGCAGAAGATGGCCGACCTGCGGCAGCTGGTCACCGAGAACGCCCAGCTGGTTCAGAAGATCAAGAAGACCGAGTCCGAGACGTCCCTGCACCCGCTCCTCCAGGAGATCTATAAAGACATGTACTAAGCCCCGAGAATGCTCGAACTCAGCGAGGAGCCACAGACTGCGGAGCTGTTACAGAGTCGACTTGAAAAGGCTGTTATATTTTGGAGAGTTGTGGGCCGGTCGTTCTGGAGTGTGTGTTTTCGGGGAATACCACGCGCTGCAAACCAAGAGTCTCTCACTTTCTCTTTTTTATGGATGATCATCACTATTTTTGTAAACTGATTTTTTTTTTTTTTTAAACTAGATCCTCCAATCATAAACTTTTTACAGTGGCCCACCTCTTTTTTTTCCCCCTAGTGTAGAGGATTGTTAGTGTTTTTGATCAGTATGCTTGCTGTCTCAGTTGTGGAGACGCAGTAAAATCATCAGCTTGTCTGGAGCTGTTACAGATCTGAAAAAGGACCAGTGGGGTACAGTTACATCCATCTTCCTGATGTGGGACGGGCGAGGACCCTTTACCTGCTCAGGGTGGTTCTGACGTTGGAGGAGGGCACAAATCCGCACCGTATTCTGAACTGAGCCACACATCACTTCCTGTCGGGTCACATGACCACAATGGCACTTTTTCTGATTCTTCCCAGCCAGGTAGCCAAGGTCCACTTGGATTATTTAAAGCTCACTTGATCCGCTGTCGTTTTCAGCCCCAGGACTTTGCCAATTTGCCACTGGGACATCTGGACAAATCCATTATTGCTGCACGGACACCTTGTTTTCAGGGCACTTGGCTAATTCCCTTTTTTTGAAAT
The DNA here is from genome assembly GCF_013347855.1 of Anguilla anguilla. Classification (NCBI taxonomy): domain Eukaryota; kingdom Metazoa; phylum Chordata; class Actinopteri; order Anguilliformes; family Anguillidae; genus Anguilla; species Anguilla anguilla. Next base: position 33,174,906 of record NC_049213.1, on the reverse strand, counting down.
CACAGGATTGAAGTATTTCCAGGTACTGACCTGAATCATTGAAAGAAGAGTTAAAAGAATCCAAATATACCTCACACCCAAGATACTTACAGTATAACCTTAATGGACAAACGAGACTTCCAGTCCACCAGCTTAGTTTGCTCATTTTTTGTACTGATGGATCGATGGGTTTTTTAATTTTCAAATACTTGGGAGGGACTTTGAAACAGAGTTCTCAAGGTATGTTTATTACCTGAAAAGACGACTTAAAATTGAATGGGGAAAAAAAGTATTATTTGTTTATATTTCAGTAGGACAGATTCCTCCCCACCTTGTGATACTTAAAGTGATACTGACATGGGCTAGGCTGTTTCTAAAACCATCAGGTCATAGAGTTTAGGCCACTTTAAGCCATACAGCGTCGTGTTGCAATATGCTTTATTCACATAGATTTTACGACTCTAAATGATTTGATAAGAATATATTCTGACAGTCACACCAACAAATCTTACTACACTGACATCAGTTTGGATGTGGAAGGTTATCCAATGGGGCGAGCAGCGTCTTCATGTTGAATATCCCAGATCGTGCTGTGTTTGCTGTGTTCTTCTGAGTCACTTATCAGCACTACAATAGGTAGGCGAAATTCAGATTTGGCGGACATCACACGTGAGAGAGCTAGGCGGCAGAGAATGTGTGTGAATAACAGTAGCTCAGTTTAGTTCATGGAGTTAATGCACACACTCACATCTGTACAGTTGGTTAAAAAAATAAGACCTGAGGATGTTGCCTGAAATCAATTTTGTTTGATTATTTCATTATTTTTGTCTAGGCTAGTTAATAAGGTCAACTGAGGAATTGGCCATAGTTGATTCTTTTATTTTTATGAACATTAATAATTATTTTTCCAGATTTCCCATATTATTTTCTGACATAAAAAGTATTTGGTAGCCTGCTTGGCAGGTGTAACAGCAATGCCTGACCTGACACAAATGTCCAGCCTTCTGATGGTAGGCTTGGCTCCCTAAAGCCTTGCTCCACACCCAGACCAACACATGATATTAAACAAATATAAATACTGTGTGGCTCTGTTTCTGAAGTATTGCTGGAAAATGAATTCCCTGTTTTAGTGTTAACTATTTTAGTGTTATTATAATCACTAGTTTTATTGTTCTGAATCCCTCATCTTTTATATTAATATAAAATTAGAAAAACTCTTATTGGCCTGCGATGAACACTAATATTTCTTTTCTTGTATTGATGCACCCAGGTACATTCCATAAAGGCATCATTTCAGAATAACTGAAAGAAACAGTATTATGCCTAATCAAGCTATATGTATTTTACATTCATTCGGCCTATACACCCACACTGATGTCAGGAAGTTTGGCCTTGTCAATGCATCTCAGCCAGGAAATGATGTTAAATAGATGTTGGTTTTTTTTGTGTTTCTTTTTTTTTTTCCTGGAAAATAGTTGCAATTCTAGTTATACAACCACCAGCATCCACACTGTGGTTAAATTTCTACAATGTGTTTTTGTATAAGTTGCTGAAACCATGTCAGTGGAGCTTTAATAAACTCGACCTGTTACCATTTCTGTCTGAAAAGACTGTCCATTACATCTGGCTTCACCTTTGCATTGCATTTATGGGTGTTTTCCCCCCACACCCTCAGATAACTGGTTTAAAATTAAGCCCAGTTTACTTGAACCTGACTGATGAAAAAGGCTCATACAGTTGCACTGCCAACTTAGCAATGCCGCCACAGCGCTAAAGAAGGATCGTTATGAGAATCTGCTCCAATGTGGAAGAGATGTTGTTTCCCCCTTGCCTGTCTCCACCAGTAGAAAGAAGCTCGCCTCATATCCTGGTCAAGAAAGACATCAACAGCCAGCACCCACCACCAGGTTATTTTGAAAGAATGTTTCATTCTCTGGCAATGTGTCTTGTAGCACTTTTTTCAGTCTTCTCTTCTTAACTTGTTTTTTGCTCGGATATCATCCAGTGTTGCTTTTACCTACATTTTTATGTGCATGTCTCAAGAATTCATCCCAGAGAACAAATAAGGCCTTGTAATTTCATTGTAAAATGATATGTAATATTCTGTAATGATAATGATTTTAACTTAGATTTTTTATACTTTTGGTTGATATTCCAGTTGCATAGATAATTAAAAACCAAAAAGGCTAAACTGAAAATCCTAATGTTTTGCTGCTCAACCCAATATGAATCCTCAAAGATAGGCTAAATGGTAATATGGAGGTGCTGAGGAATCTATTGGAGCACCAAAATCATAGTTGGGCAGATTATAGCTGGAGGTATTAAACAAGCTGATAAAACAGAGTCCAAGCAAAGAAGTGCATATTAATGTGCAGGTCAGAAGGGTGTGGTGATACATCTAGGTTGCGTCATGGCGTGGGCTTAAACCAGGAGACGGTTGAGGCTGCATTGCTCTTTGCCAGTCACCCATGTGAGAAATTTGTTATATAAAAAGATTCTTGTGGGTGTGGAGTTGAGATTCAAAAGTAGAGTGAAGCCACAATGATTTCCTATTCCTCCGTGCAAGTCTCCACAATACCTTGTTCTTCCTCCAGATGACTGCAGGGTTCAAACCCAGCACCTGGAGTCTTACCTCACTTTTGGCAACCCAGCCATTCCAAAGAACGCCTATAAGATCTAGCTCCGCTCACCCTCTCAGTAGACAGACATGTTCTGGCACATGCAGAAATGTATCACAGTGCCATTGTTGTTTTAAAAAAGAATACAAAGTTGAACTTATATTGAGAAATCAACAATTGTGTTTAAATTGATATTCTTTTTATCTGAAATGCATTTTGGGTGGGTGGAGCCATTGCTTCAATGAATGCAACAGTGGCCTCATTCATGAAGATGAAATCTATGCATTTTCTGGACTGCAAGGAAGCTGCATATTGAACTTTGGAGAGGGGGGAGGGTGCCTCAGACATTTCAAACTAACATGTATCAAGGTCCCAAGTTCTTCTGTGTGGGTTCACTGACCACTGGTCTGACCACACTGTGATGATCAGTTAAATTTCTTATCAGGACTTTTTCTTTTCAAGACAAGCCCAGTGCCCCAATGACAACAACAACAACAACAAAAAGATTGGCACAGCGCCTCTGGATCTGTGTTTACACACACAATGTACACTCCATGGAATCAAAGAGTCAGAACCAGGTAGAACCTTTGTCCCAGTTGTCTTCTGTGAAAATTTTGTTCTTTCCCTTGTAACAGAGCCTATTTGTTGTGTTAGTGAGAAAACACTTTCAGCAGGTGTGTCAGACTGGAAATGAAGCTAACGGATGTTAGCTGAACAGTGTGACCAAATAGTGACCTTTGGCAATTGTCTTCATGAACACCCTGGGGTTTCAAAGCTGCCTCAGACACAGAACTGGCTGACTCTTTTTCCCCCCTCTTCCCCATAGGAAGCTTATTTTTAGGGGTGGATGGTAACCAGAGTCCTGACTTCCTATAAGGTTAACGCTGGACTGGAGCCAGGAACATGAATGTATATCACTGGTATCACATTGACTTTTTGCACTGTAAATAACCTTTACATACAAACTGAAGTGAGATCAAACATTCCTTTTGTCGTGAGAGGTGTCTATTTCTGTTTTTTGAATAAATTTGACTGGGGTATGAGAAATTGCATGGGCTTGTTATATGCATTAACTAGGGTTCATGTACTTGCCACCTTTATCCCTACAAAGTACAGTATTGAATGTGATACATTTATAAAACATTAATTTTAATAAAATTGCTGGTTGTTGTTCTAGAGTACAGCCTTGGGTGTTATTTAGGCTACATCTATATTCAGGAACTCACAATTCTGTAAAATACATGTTATGGACTTTATCTCTGCAGAACAGTGTGTTAACACATTAGCTAAACAGTTCAGGAACATTCAATTCAATCCCCAAGGTCACATTTTCTTGTGAGCTCAAGTCATGTAAACCCTTTGAATATCATATCTGGAAATGATGGAATGGGAAGCTACTTTACATGATAGAGAGCCTCATCTGATGTCCATTGTAATGAAATGATGATATAGTCTTCGAAGAGCCTATTAAGATAGTTTGACCTTGTGTTTACATAAGGTGCATTAAATCAAATGTTTTATGTGGGTCCACCCATACTGAAGGTTTCAACCATGTAGCTACTTTTTTTTTTTTTACATTAGGTCCATCTGACAGTAACTGGGAGCTGAATTCTCCTATTGTTCCCTACTCATTGTCTACTCTTTGTTTGTTGTGCTGGCAAAAGGTCAAGGGCAGCGATGCTGATCACCACTCGATCCGGAGCCAGGAATGTCCCCATTGTGTGCCGTGCCTCTAGGGCTACACCTCATTCCTGACCTCTGCTGGACCTCCAGCCATGTCCCACAACTCAGAATGATCATCACATCCATTTCTGTCCTCCCAGAGCATAAAAAACGTCAGCTCCAGGAGACCAATGCATTTCTCAGAAACACACTACGAATTTATGAGGTTAATTGGGGGGAGTTTGTTTTGGCATTTAACAACTGGGGTTATCACAGGTAGGCCTACTCCACAGGGTGTGGATGTGACTCATTGAACTCACTGGTGAGGTCAAACTAGTTTCCGATAATTAATTTGGCACCTTGCTATGCTTTTCTCCAAGAATGACCTATTTGGCAAATGCATCTGTGGGAAATTTGAAATGGGAACTTAATGGATCGTTCTGAACAATAGAAAGCAGTGAACATTCTTGCAATTTCAGAGAAGTATTTTTTTTCAAATCATGATATTATGAATATAGTATAGTGTTATCTGCAACATTCACCTATGAGGCTTGAGAGGATACTATAAATGTGATAAGAAACCTGCACTTGTATCATGCTGACTCATGTTTTATTTTTGTTATTATTCACCCTTTGTCAGTACTAAATTTACTATGCTTTGCTTGACTAAATAATCTTATTATATGTGTTGGGGGATGTATGTGAAAACCGGTGCAGTTACCTCCGTTAAGTTATACAGCACATTGTACACTATCTGTATGATTAAGTCAGGCAATTCAGAGATTTGATCTTTGGAATTTGAAAACGATTTTAGATTTGCATCGCAGTTTGTGTGCAATACCAGTTCTTCACAATTTCTTACTGAAAAAAAACATGTAGTAATTCCAATAACAGCGTCACCTGAATGTAAAAATGTTAAAATAACGAATCGACTGCTACATTCATTTAAACATTTAATAAGCCAAAGAAAACAAGGCATAGGAAAGTTTTATCGAACCGATAACACCTCTGTAGTACCAGCTTCTTATTTTAGCCTACAAGTTCAAACCGTTTCTGTTTTTAATATGTATGATACGCTGTAAGTTTGTTTGTGCGTATGACATTAACCACCCCATAGACATTATGTCTATGAACCACCCACTCTTTCCAGTAGTCTCATTAATGCCTGAATTTTCTCAACAGGCGTTTATTTATTAGCCTGTATACTATGGATAATGAAGTTATTTGACACTTTATATGAACTTAGTATGTATTAAGAGACTACTTAATCGCCTAATAATTTTTTGAGAACCTGTATGTTTTTTGTTTTGTTTCAGGCAATGTCACCAAGAGGTTGCTTTGGGTCCTTCGTTGCGGCTAGGCGCCAGTCGCGCTTTAAACTACAATCGGTAGTGGCTTCTATGCCTCCACGGCAATAATAAAAGTATAACTGTTTACCTAATCGTGAAAGTGGATCTAATTTAAGCTGTCTTGTGTCACATAAAAATTAATCATGAACCTGGAGTTGCTCGGTAAATATGCATTTGTTGAACTTCAATGTTGGCTAAATATCCTTAATTTCTAGTTTGCTAACTGTAACTGGCGTCTGAATTAGCAGGTGGCTAATGCTAAAGTGCTGAAACGTAGCTAGCGTTATTGTTCTAAATGTGGCACTATAGTGCTTTAAGCTATATCGGCGAAGTCTTTGGCCGAATTACAGATAAGCAGGGTATAAATTGCTATAAAGATATCTTTCACCTGCTGCTTATGTTTTTGTTCCGTATCCTATTTAACCACAACGAAATAGTTGGGACTTTAGCTGTTAGTTACGCCAACGGTAGCTATGTAGCTGGTTATTGGAACTGTCGTTGGCGAACAGTCTTATAATTTAAATTAGGCAGTTAATATTATTAATCGTAGTCAGTTAACAGGTAACTTGGCAAACACAGAGCTGGTTACCTTTAACTAGCAGAAAGAGTGTACCTAACATTTGCAAACCAACGCAGTGGTTACATCTCACTGCATGGACTGCCTATTTTACCAGATAGTTTAACAACCTCTAGGCTAACTGTAACCTGCCCAACCCATTTTATCGCTTGCTCTGATGATATCACTTGTGGCTTTTTGTTACGATTCATTCTCGCCACCGTTTGTGTTTTTCTTACCTATGGGGAGTTTTTTTTGCCGGTTTTCTTTTGTATTTCCAGTGTAAAGCGTTTTTATGTCAGTTTCTCTGTTCATGAATTTGAATTATATTGGTTATTCGTTTTATTGTACGATTATTGCGAGAATAGTGTCAGTTAACGTTAAATTACCTGTGCATAGCTAATTGGCGAACTAAAGTAGCTAACCTTTGTAACTTACCACCGACAGAGACGAGCCACTGCTAATTTCGGATCGCATAGTTCGCACAGAAACAGAAACAGAACGGTTCGCACAGTTTTTCACTTTCGCCTTTTGATTCTTTTCAGAGTCCTTCGGGCAGAATTATCCAGAGGTAAGCCATTGAGCTTCCTAGTTGGCGAGCAGTTGTTTGATGATATTGGTTTACCAGATAACTGACATATGCTTGCTAGCTAACGTTGGTGAAGTGGGTAATCATCAGAATCAGCTTAATTGAGTTGTGTTACTGACATTGCTAATGCGGTTATTTTATGTTAAATGTTTAATTCTTAATAGTCCGACTGAGGAGTGCACCTGCATTGTATATGCCTACAGTCTTATTCACCTGTTTGTGTGTTGTCACTGATATTGATTTTATAACTGTTTGTATATATATATACCAGCCCACCCCTCAAAGGGGTTATCATGGTAAAATAAATTAGAAATAACAAAAAAAAAAAGGTGCCAGTGCTTGGTTGGCTAACTTGCTATTAATGAAGTTTTTTTTTTTTTTTTTCTGTAGACATAAACCTGGGTTTTTGTGTTTCCCCCAGTAGATTGCATGTTTAATTCAAAGACATTTGCCAACTAGCTAAATGGGTTTTTAAAAAATGTATTTGTTTATCTTTGGAAGTAATATTCAAACTGCAAATGGAAATTTGCAGCAGATGTGCAGAGGTGTTTTTGTGTGCTGTTGGATTGCAGGAGGCAGATGGCACGCTGGATTGCATCAGCATGGCCCTCACATGCACCTTCAACCGCTGGGGCACGCTCCTGGCGGTGGGCTGCAACGACGGTCGCATCGTCATCTGGGACTTCCTTACTCGCGGCATCGCTAAAATAATCAGCGCACACATACACCCTGTCTGCTCGCTCTGGTGAGTCGGAGCTTTCATTTAGTCACCAGCGTGATTTAAGTAATGCGGTACAGTGGTCTAACTTATTTTTCTGGGTACTAACAGCTGGAGTAGAGATGGCCACAAGCTGGTCAGTGCCTCCACAGACAACATAGTATCCCAGTGGGATGTCCTCACGGGCGACTGTGATCAGAGATTCCGTTTCCCCTCCCCGATCCTCAAACTGCAGTATCATCCGCGAAACCTGTGAGTGCCTTTCCTCTTCCTGTGTGTGTGTGTGTGGATGCTGAGAGTGTGATTTTAGCGCGTGCGTCTGTAAATCTAGTCGTATGACAAACGAAAGGTCACTCAAAGGAAAATTTTTGGTTGATCTTTGTTTGTGCCACTCAGAGACAAAGTTCTGGTGTGTCCCATGAAGTCGGCCCCTGTTCTCCTAACCCTCTCGGATTCCAAGCACGTGGTCCTGCCCGTGGATGATGACTCCGACCTCAATGTGGTTGCTGCCTTTGATCGACGTGGGGAGTACATCTACACTGGCAATGCTAAGGGAAAGGTCAGGAGGGTCACTTCAGGGGTTTCCTCCCCAGATGTTTCCCTTATTAATGCTTTCTATGCGTGAAGCGGGCTCTCATTGTTTGATGGTTTGGGCCTCTAGATTCTGGTGCTGAAGACAGACACACAGGAACTGGTGGCTTCGTTTCGGGTGACAACCGGCACCAGCAACACAACTGCCATTAAATCCATCGAGTTTGCACGCAAAGGCAGGTAAGAGATCATCAGCCATATTCACTATTTTTCATTGGAGCCTTAGGTCTAGATAAAACTAAAAAAATCCAGTCCTTGAAGACTGAACTGTCTGGGATTATGTGGTTTGCTTTTAAACCAATACAGACATTTGAAATAAGGTTTGTGGACCCCTTAGCCAATTAATGATGTACATAAATCACTAGGATGCTGAAACACACCAGAACCCAGCAGACACTGCTGCCTTCCACATGCATGGCATAGAAAAATACCTGGGGAAGTGTTATAGTTTTTCAGACAACAGTTGGGTGGTTAGATCTCACGGGCTGGTAAGGTGGTCCTGGATCTGTCTTCTCTGGGGCAGCGTGTATCCCAGTGCTTATGAGACAGTGCTGGGCTGCTGTTCCTGATCACCCGCTCTTCAAACCTCCCAGCTGCTTCCTCATCAACACGGCCGATCGGATCATCAGGGTGTACGACGGGCGAGAGATCCTCACCTGTGGGCGGGATGGGGAGCCCGAGCCCATGCAGAAGCTCCAGGACCTGGTCAACAGGTGAGCTTACCGTTAGTGCTTCTTCCTCTTTCTGGTGTGGGGGGGTGTTCAGGGCTCTTCATAGGCTATATGGCGGGTGGCTTTGCTGATGAAAAGCCTTGTCTTTAGATAGTGACTTATGCAGAAATTACCAGTCTGGAGCTGACATTTAGGTCGTTTTAAATACACAATCTTGGACCTGATAGAATAGTGTCAGAAATGGAAAATGCACTGTTTTACAACGTTTACAACAAATACAACGTTTTCCATAAGGATTAGCCTGTGTGGTTTTTAGTTAAGTGGGGTATTGTTGGCAAATTCAAGTCTTTATTGTCTCCTCAGACCAGGTCAAAGTTTTAATTTAATTACATGGACACGTAAATGCAGAATGTTGAAAGAATCGGCCACCAGGGCACTACATCTGAAATGATGACAAAAAAACTTTGGACTCGTGATGTCACAACTGCCCTGTTGGCAATCGTATGTCACAACTTGCCATTGTAACAAGTTTTGAGAAATGGAAATGGAAAAACACCCGCCCACACATTCTCTTTCCCCATGGACAGGACACCCTGGAAGAAGTGCTGTTTCTCAGGGGATGGGGAGTACATAGTTGCTGGCTCCGCCCGCCAGCACGCCCTGTACATCTGGGAGAAGAGCATCGGGAACCTGGTGAAGATCCTACATGGGACTCGAGGAGAGCTGCTGCTGGATGTGGCGGTAGGACCCTTCCCTCACCGACCGCTGTTTCTCTGTATGGCCGTGAGCTGTATCGATACCATGGCGATAGAATTGTTCGGTGTGAAAATGATTCTGTTGTGTGCTGCGGTGGGCAACTGAAGAAAGTACAAAGTATGAGTGAGATTAGTTCAAGAGTCGTAAAAACATTTTGGAGAAAGTTGCCATCAGCATAAAGTTCAGGCTTCGCTCGTTTACCTTGCAGTAGTTCCATCGTCTGACTTGTGTCTTCTGGGTTTGGCCTCTTGGAACGATGTGTCCCCAGAGCTTGTTTTCCCATGTTGGTCCAGCTGACTCCTCCCTCTGTCCCTCTGCAGTGGCACCCAGTCCGACCAATCATCGCCTCGATCTCCAGCGGGGTGGTGTCCATCTGGGCCCAGAACCAAGTGGTGAGTGTCTGAGCATCCCCCAAAATAATTACAGTATTCCCTCTAATAATATTACCATGGGGAAGTTTTTACTTTTGTTTGTCCCAGGCCTTGTGTTTGTCTGAGTATACCAAGATGATAAACAGTTTTGTACAACATGGCCAACCAAAGAATAATCCAAGCTCACATACACTTGCCTTTGTGTTTTGTTTCCTCAATGCTAGTGTTATTGTTAATTGTACGTTTGAGTTGTGTGCGACAAAATGGTCAAGGGAACAGTAGATTAATGAATATATTCTTGTTAGTAAAAATTGGACTTTTAAGATTTGAAGGTTCCATGGAAAGCAGTCCCAACTTGTTGTTTGGTCTTCAGGAAAACTGGAGCGCCTTTGCCCCGGACTTCAAGGAGCTGGATGAGAACGTGGAGTATGAGGAGAGGGAGTCGGAGTTTGACATTGAGGACGAGGACAAGAGCGAGCCGGAGCAGACAGGTATCGCATGGGCGTATTGCAAAAATATACACGCCCCTATTTTCACTGTTCTACAGCTGAACGCACCATGTGGAATGTTCCTCAGCGCGTAGGGGTTTTTTCGGAAATGACTCTGTAAGAGTTTATATTTTGTTTGCTGTGCCAGTTGTAACTTTTTTTTTTCCGGGCTATCCCAGGCGCAGACGCGGCAGAGGACGAGGAAGTGGACGTTACCTCAGTTGACCCCATCATGGCCTTTTGCAGCAGGTGAGGCTGAGCTTGTAACAGTGGTCTCCGTACCAAAAGCTGAACGGTGGTGAATAGGCAGATATGGTAAAGCAGTGGTCCCCAAGCAGTGTAGGTTTTCACTCCAACCCTGTCAAAGCACACTTCATTGAACAGCTAGAGATCTCCTTTAGCTGCTAAATAGTAGAATCAGATGTGCCAGTTTAGGGTGGAAATGAAAACCTACAGGATGGTAGATCCCCAGGAACCGGGTTGGGTGGGTAGCACTGTGGTAAAGTGTTTATTAAATGAGTTTGTTGGGGGGGGTTTATAAAATGTCAGAATGTCCTGGGTTGATGTGGCTGAGTGAGTGTGTACCTGTGGTGGAGAGTTGTGGGTTATTGTGGAGTCTGATGCAGCCGGTCCGTTGGGCTGTCCCGCAGCGATGAGGAGCTGGAGGACTACAAGGCCCTGCTGTACCTGCCCATCGCGCCCGAGGTGGAGGACCCCGAGGAGAACCCCTTCGGACCCCCGCCCGACGCGGCCGGCCAGACCACCGCCGCCGAGGACGGCTCCGCCCACTCGGGGGGCGGAGAGAAGAAGCAGCGGCAGCCCTCTGCCGAGGGGGCCCCGCCCAAAAAGAAGGCCCGCACCACCACCATAGAGCTGCAGGGTGTCCCTAGCGATGGTGGGACATGTGCACCCGCTCACTCTCCTGCTAAACAACCAACACGAATGTCTACCATAGACAAACACACGCAATTACACGCACGTCTGCAGAGGCCGAGGTTAAAGCTGTGGTCCTCTAATCACGTCCTGCACAGCCACAGGTCTCGCTGGTTTTCGCTGTCACTCAGATTTGGCAAAATGAACAAATTTTTGTTCTGCATGAATTCTTGTTCTGAGCTCAAAAAATTTTTATGCATCTTTTTTTGGTTAATTAGATTGAGGAATGTTGCCTTTTTAGACAAATTCTATGTCAGTGTTTGTTTGCATACAATGAGCTAATGTTAATGGAGGATGTGGTGTACTATTTACACAACATCACCGCTTATTTTTGTGGTGTTGTGTAAATAGGATAACATCAAAAACGTATTTATTTATGCGGTCTGTGCATGCTACAAGTCAAGAGTATCATTCCATTATCATAGGATACTTACTTATGCTACTTCACTGTACTTCAAAAGCACAGGCAGGGTCTGAGTGATATACAAGGTGTCATATCGTAACTTAGACCCAGGCCATTAATAAATAACCTCAGCACCCTCAGTAATGGTCTGCTTTGCGTAGCTACAATCCAGACAAACTGCGTGTGGTTGAGGCCCGTATCTGTGCTGAGGATGTAACGCGTCCCTGACCAGCTTTCTACCTCCTCCGGTCCTCTCTTTGTACCCGCAGAAGTGCACCCTCTGCTGGGCGTGAAGGCCGACGGCAAGTCCAAGAAGAAGACGGCGGGCCGGCCGAAGGGATCGAAAGGTAAAGAGAAAGATTCTCCCTTTAGACCCAAAGTCTACAAAGGGGACAGGGGGTTCCCTCTGGATGGAGAAGGAGGCGGAGCTAAGGGCAAAGTGCAGGCAGAGATGCCAGGTAAGCACCGCCCCCCAAACCCAACCTGAATGCTGTGAGTGACGCTTGGCTTAGACGCTTGCCTCTCAGCTGCTCTGCAAAAAGCCGAGACACCCCCCCCCCCCCCCCCCAGCAACACCAGCTACCCCAGTACCCGGCCCCTGTCCTGCCATCAAATTCACCCAGCGTAGCAATGAAAGTTAGTATTTCCCAAAAGCATTTTTATCTGAATTTTAAACCCCAAAGTATTAGTGTGCATTAGTCTTCTTTTGAATGGTGAAGTAGCATACAAGTCTGTGTGTTCACACTTTTGTACAGTGATCATTTAAACAGGCTTCCGTTTCCTCTTTGAATCAGTTGGAAGGCAGAAAATATGGCATAGTCATGTAGTTTGAATGAGATCATCATTTGACATCACTTTTAGAATCAACCCAGTGAAATAACAGTTAACACCACATTGGCTTCCACCTGACTTGAAGGCTGACCGCTCCTCATGCGTTGGGCAGTTCTTCCTCTCACCATCGCTTGGCTCCCCAGTGGGAGCTGTGGATTAATCTGCCTCTTGCGCCCCTAACTCGTTGTCACTTCCTTGCAGCTGGTGCTACTTCCTGCTTGCTCCTTGCCCTTCCTGCTCCGCCCCTGTTGTGCCCCCCCCCCCACCCCTCACCCCCAGCAGCGGGGGCAGGGGGGGGGGGAGTGTATTTAAATGTGTGTAGACCTGTGGTGTCAGGTAGACGTGTGCGTGTGCATCTGTGTGCAGTCCAGCTGGGTCTATGTTCACGCAGTGTGCCCCTCACATCCATGTTAAACTGTTTTTGAAGGTTAACTGTGTCTCCAATATCTTCTGACAAAAAAGGCTCAAACACTCACAATGTGGCACAATGAAGAATCTGACCTGTACTCAGGTCACCTCTCCAATCTCACGTATAATGTCTTCAATTTTTTTTTTGCACTATGGAGTAAATTCTATTAGTCGCTCATCCACCCCGAAAACTTTACAAACCGTCGTGTTCAGAGAAGGGAACAGGTTTCTCTGCAAGTCGTGCTGTTCCAGTATCATTTCCCCAAAGCGACCATCAGTGTTCGTTCATTGGAGGCTTTGGAGAAATTACTAGGCTATAAGGCAATTAATCAAAATTCAAGTCGATTATTTAAAAAAAAATTGAGTTAATAAATTTGTTAGATGAATGCAGCCCCACTTTTCTCTCGGTTTCTGAATGAAGTTCTCACAGTGCACGCAGAGCCATGATTTTTGTATATCCTCTTTGTTTTTTTCTAATCTTTTTTCGTCTTTCAGTCAGAATGCTTTTTATGTGTTCTAATGCAGGATCTATCAATTAATCACACTAGCTTAAACACTGTGTACTATATACCAACAAAGTTTGTGGACAAGCTCTGCTAAAAGAGTTGTACAAGATTTGTGGTCCCAAATAGGACACTTAGGCTTGCTGGAAATGAAGCATGCTTTATAAAAGTGAAAAAATCGGTAAGTATATTGCCACCCGCTTTAATATCCAAAATTGCCAATACAATGTACAGAACACTAAGAGTATGAATTAGGCTTTGTGAGAGAAGGTTTGAATCTTAAGCAATCCGCCCAGTGGTGAGTACATGTTGTTTGAAATACAGTAGACACATACAGGGCTGTTGCAGTTGTCAAAGATCAGTGCTGATAAGAACTTTATGGAGAGGAGACTGAGTCATAATTGAACAGATTGGCAGTTCTTTACATGAAACATGTAGGCATTCAAGAATTGCATAAATGTTGTCTTCATAAACATGACTTTGCCACTTTAGAAAGCATGCATAAGGAAATGTAGCATCTAATAACAATAATGATACTGAGCAAGAAAATCGTGAAAATATACCCTATGTCATTGGGAATAAAAAGCACTGCATTTGGTCATAAATCCTTTTTCATGTAGCAGTGGCGTGCTCATCGTGGGGATTCACATGTTTTGAGAAGGCTGTAGTGAGCTGATTTATGTAAGGGATGATTCAGTGATCATTCCCACTGTGACTGTTGAAGTTTCTGCAGTAGTGCTCGATGCCGTGGCCAGTGGTGCCGCTGGCTGTCCTGATTTAGTCAGGTATGCGTGTAGCTTCGGTGGATGAACTCGTGTTATATTGTAGATGTAAGAATGTTTCATTATGAATATTAGCGTTTTTCCTAGCACTCATTTTGAGTGTGCGGTACAGAAAGGCTCTCCACCCGTTTCAGTGACTAAGAAGACAAGCTGTGAGCCTCTTGCCTCTTGTCCAAGTTCAGGCTGTCTAACCCTCAGACTGATCCAGATCGCTCCAGTTCCCCTTTAAAGGCGCACGTGCAGATCACTTTCTGCTATCAAAGCAACCGACTTGTTTCAGGAGTTATAAATCAAGTGTCCGTTCATTGCTTGGCCGTTAGATTCTTCTTTTGAGAAACTGTTTCCTTGCCGTTCAGTGACCTTACAGAACATTAATCATCTGAGATGATCATCTTATTACCACATGTGAAGCTTCTGATCATCTGGATGGACTTTTAAATAAATGTGTTGACGCTCACGTACAGTTCTGCTCTGTAGTAGGGCAAGAAAATGCACCGAATTAAACATGAGAGAGAAGAGAAATATTTAATACTTGCTTGGGCTCAAAATGTTTTACTGCTTTGAGAAACTCACAGCTTCATCAGTTTGGATATTGCTTCAATTTGTCTTTCATAATTATAAATAATTTTATTTGTCCATATTTCATCTCGATGACACGTCCCTTTAACTGTGTCATATTAACTTCTGACAGGTGTATTGTAATTAATAGTAGATGGAATCATTTGCAGCACCTGCTGGTGTATCTAATAATTTATGTGATCCCCTTAGGATACAGGCTGAAATACACATGGCGCCTCGTCAGATGTCTAGTGAACGGCATTTCCAGTTTCCATTTTACTACATTATAAGCCCTCTTTCCTGCCGTTGCTTGTGTTTCTGTGCGTTTTTCTATAAATGATTCTCTTGGTATCTTTTTACAGGAAATTTGGGTCCACCATCGTACAAACAGCATGATGTTCAGGGGATGGACTAAACATGTAAACCACAGCGCCACCTGGTGGCTGGAAGCCAAGAGACCACTTACTCCTCGCCCCCCCCACTCCCCCCCTGCAGATTCCCTGACAGTGCACCCAAGAGCACTGCCCATATTTCTAACAGTAATCCACCTTTACCGCAGTGGCTTCTGGGTGCTTTCGCAGGGTGCACCACCGAAGACGGAGAGTCTATGTCTCGGTAGGACTGTAAGATCATGATTGCAAAGCCAAGGTTACTGTTGTACATTTATTCTGCACAGCTGCCATGTGACTTTCACAAACATCGCTCTGATTGGCAGACTGCAAGATGAGAGCTGAAGATGTGTCTCTGAATGAATACTGTTCATAGAGTTGATGGAGGAATCTCCTTGATTTCTGGAGATCATTTATAACAAGGGGCTGTGCCATTCTTGTCCATTTAAAAACAAACAACAAAAAAAAAACTGAAGACTTCTTCTTGTCTGTTCTTTTTTTATTTTTATTAAATGCATCTGGCTTTTATGGTGATGAAACAAAGAGTATGACAGTGAATTTTCTACCTGTGAAATCTTTTCATTACTGTAATGATCCCCATCATGAGCTGTCCTCTCTTGTGTAAATGTTTGTTTTTTTTGTTTTTTTTAAATAAAAATAAGTGTTTAGATTAAACTGCACCAGCCAGATGGGTGCCAGCTGTTACTGAAACTTCTTCATTATAAAAAAAATGTCTTGCAGGCAGTTTGTTGTTCACACACTAGTATTACTTATTAGTAACACTAGGTGGCAGCGGCATACTGTAAAAACCCATTAGCTCTACAGTAAAGACAGTAGTACACATAAAACAGGATGGCAGTCGTTTATTCAAAGTCTCTTTCTATTTGAATGCTTTTGCTACTGATTTTGGACTCTGGTTTGACGCACCAGCCAATCCAAATTGACAGACCCAAGTAGAGATCGATGTTTTATTTTTGGATGTTGGCTGTAAAAGTCAGTGATTTGTGTTTTTATTCTAGACCTTGGCCTTGACAGTTCAGCCACATGTTAAGAAAATAAATTTAAGAAACAAGGTATTCCCCTGGACATACATGTAGGGTATAATCTGGCTTTACAGGATGTGTAGCTGATCACTGTAATGGCTGGGGTAGGCAAAGCTTGTCTCGGGCCTTAAATAACATTTGCATACCAGTAATCTTTTGCTTGTAAGACTTGTGTAGTACGTAACTATTTTAAGTTGTAATCGGGGTGTCTAACTTCTTTAGTGAGAATTTGAGACTTTGATTTGTGCTAGCATTCTGGGATAAAATGCATTTAGAGGACACCTATTTTCTGTGAGCAGTGTTAAGTACTTGGGAATTATAACTATTTTTCCTTTTATTAGGTAAAGAAGTCACTTAAAAGCATAAGCTTTTTTACATAAGGAAAAATGGGTATGGAAAAAATACTTTTATGCTTATGCTTTGTACATAAATGTTTGTTGTGTTGTGTAGATACCATTTTTATATTTTCATAAACGCTTCATAAATTAGTCCTGGTTGAGTTGATCCTTTACTTTTTAAGTTCAAAAACCTTGACACAGAAACAATAAGTGTAGTGTAGAGTGTAGTGTGCCAAACCAACCACATGCTCTTTGGTGACTCAATATAACTTCAAGAGCTTCACAGTGCTTGATGGACTGAAGCTTAGAATAACAGAGAGTAGATGCTTTCAAATGAGCTTTGCGTGGCAGGGTTGGTGCTGGTTGGAGGGCGACCATTTAGATTAACTTCATACATGTTCTTAGTGCTCACCATTAGAGAACCTAAGCAGCAGACATTTCGTTCATTTTGTACGTTGTGTTTACCAGATGATTTAGGTGTGATAGAAATGCTATCCTTCTGGCAAATGGCCACTAGAAAGAGCTCTACAGGATTTTTTTTTTTTTTTAAACCATTTGGAAATGTTTTCTCTGGTCAGTGAAAAGCTTAGAATTATGGCATTGGGAAGCTAATGCTGGGTATCACGCATCTCTATCCATTTCAGTTAGAATAGCAGAAAATGTGCTAATATTCATTAGCAGAATGCAATGAGACTGTCAGGCATGGTTAAAACAGGCTATACTTTGGAGGGAATGTACTTCTCATGATTAAATTTTACCTTTATGTACGTTTAGCCAGCTAGCTAATAAGTGAACATTTCCATTTAATCTGACTGCTGCCAAAGTCATGATTCAGCATTCATGGATTATGACATCACAGCCGTGTTACTGCATATTTGCAAACAGGCTGACGTGGTCCAAAATGGGTATACTGTAATCCTTTAAGTGACAGACATTAATGTGCTTAAGGGGAAGGAGTGTAGCGTGTAAAAGAAAATTATTGCGATCGTGTTGAGTATCCTGAGTAATAATGCCATTTTGCTCATTTTAAAGTCTCTGCTTCTTTTCCTCAGTTTTAGTTTTTTGGGGCCGGTAAGTGTTGTGGGCGAGCGACTGGGCTCGTTCTAGAACCGGGTGAGGCTGTCCCCTGCTCTTAAAGGCACTCATCCTGAATCACTCCTGCAAGTATGCAGCTGTATAAGTGGGCTGTATGTTAAAAATGTATACTGACTAAGGCCACTAAGCAAATAAATAATTTAGTGTAATGCAGTAATAAAGATGCCTGGTGACCAGGGACAGGATGAGCAGTTTGCCTCTAATGGCTGAAACATTTACATAATCAGGTGTTTTAAAGCGTTCAGAAGAGCCTGTTCATGTTTTGGAGTGCACAGTGCTGGCACTGTACGTTTGCGGCGCAGTTTATCAGAAGGCCACGGTCATGTTGTGTTTGGCCCCTCTACATGTTATCGGGGCTGCCATTTTGCGGTTCTTTCTACATTCATGTAAATTCACTGCTCCAAGATGGTATTACCTTCGCATAGCCTGGACCTGTCGGCTGACTGTCTGACTGACTGACTGACTGACTGACTGATTGTCGGGCTGTCTGACTGGCTGTCTGACTGACTGACTGTCGGGCTGACTGATTGTCTGACTGACGGACTTCAGGGGTGCTCCTTCATTCCCCAGACCTGGGTGGTCACCTTTTATAGAAAGGGCAGCGAGGTTGAGTGACGTTCACGTTGAGCTGTGCCTCGATTAGCGCGTCGCTACGCGGTTAAGGCAGGCTGTGATGGTGTGTATTTATGTAATCCCGTGGAACTGATGTGCTTAACGCAGAGTGCTCGAGTCGCGGCTCTGGAGAGCACCAGCGGCGATGTACCGGGAGGAACTGCGATGTGAATATTCATGTGCAAGCTGTTGGTCGTAGCTATTTTAATTCGGAGCTCAACAAGCCAGTTTCTCAGCGTCAACGCAAAAATAAAAGTCTTCTTGACGTGCGTGTGTTGTGGATGTACCTGCGAAGGCTCCCCCTTTACAAAAGGAAGGGGTGCAATGATCAGCGGTGATGGTTATTAGCAAATGTAATAATTCTGAAAACGTGTTGAGACCCTTTAAGCTGCCAGGCCTTATAATAATCAAATCGGAATGCTTTATGCCCAGTATTACATAAGCCCGCTAGGACTGTAAGCAATGCGTGCTGGAGTATATTGTGTAATTTGCAAATCCCTGTGTTCTGTCAGTGATAATTAAGCTAATAGTAGCTACTGTGCACAGAGCACTAAACTTCATTGCAACTACACCAGTGCTTTCTGAGAATTATACTACGGCATGACAGCTTCTAACACCCTCGAGATAAAAAACAAAAGAGCTTCCTTAATTGCTTATAGGCTGTGGGTTACGGCAAGGAGCGGTGGCTCTCGCCTCTCCGGCTGCTGTTTGTGGGTTCGTCTTTTTCCTGTGTAAATCCAGTTATGGATAGGTTACTGAACATGGAAATGCAAAAATTAACCTTTGTTAATATCATTTATTTGTTATTACTCTTAACGATAATCATAATCATAATAAAAGATGTCTTTGCTTAGGGTATTTCTTATAATGCTAAGTGGCATTAGGCCATTATACAGGTACAAAAGCATGCCTAGTTGTAAAGGTTAGTACAGAGTGGGTACAGAGTGGGTGCAGAGTAGATTTTGACCTCGTATTACCTTCCTGAGTGGCAGAGGAAAAACATGGCCAAATGAGCACAAACGGGGGTCGTTTGTGTTGTTCGTTTCTAATCCCTCTCATACGCACTTTGAAGATTTGTGTAAATTGTCTAAATTATCTTACAGTATCGGCATTATTACTGTTTGTACTGAAAATCTCTAAATCCCAAGTCTGTGGACGCCGAGTTGCTTGTTCACTTGGCGCCACAGGTTACTGTCAGCGGTAGGAACATGCGCCAGTGATGTCCTTCCTGGCCCTTGTGGTCTAACAGCTCGGACTTTCGAAAGGCTTTTAGCCGCCGTGGAGCGAATGAACGGACACTCCGGCGCCGTATCACTATTAAAATGTAGTCTTTATTACAGCCACATGTACATTATATTCAAAGGTATCGTCAAAAGTAGAAACAAGCAATCCAAAAAGAGTGACTTCACAGACAAAAGGAACCAGACTGGATCAGCGGGGGGTGGTGCTCGGGAGCCGTGGAGCGCTTCGTCGGTGCCCCGGGAGCCGCAGGGGGTCCGCTTTCACTCGACGGCCTATTTTTGGTGACAATGATCCTTACGCGGCGCGGAGCGCGGCATCAGACTCCTGCCTTCGCGCGTCGCTCAGAAGGCTTGACTCATGCAGCATTTGACGCGGCGCACAGAAATATCGATAAGCTCTGGCAGTGAAAGGGAAAAGTGTCGTGAGGGATCGCGTTCGAAAGAGAGAACCGGCCGCATGGTGGGGGGGGAGGGGGGGTGGGGGGGAGGGGTGGAGAAAGCGAGGGCTTTCTGGACGCCCCTAAAGTTAATGCCATTGGTCACATGACGTGAGTTTCGGGGATACCGTAGTCAACTATGTGCTGCGGGAGAGCTCTCTGAATTAGCGAGCCCAGCTTAAATACGGACAGGAACCCCTCGGCAAAGTGCAAAATGTGACACGCTGGGGTATGAGTGCCACCGAAAGTAGTCAATGGTGTCTCCTAGACCGTAGGTCCCATACGCAGGGGGTACATTATTTTAACCCCACGCTTATAAAGAAGTTCCTGAGTTTCAAGCAGACTGTTAGGAAATTGGTGCTGTTCTGGTTTTTTTTTTTTTTTTTCTCTTCACATCCTAGTCTTATTTGAAATCGTCCCTTTTTAAGCAAAGGCAACTGACCTAAGATGTTCCTGCTATCGACGCAGCTCGGAAAATGTAAACAGCCCCTCACTAATCACATTAGCTTCTGTGAAACTGGGATTATTGTAGTGATCAGGAGAGGGCAATACAGTGCAGACAGATCAACATCCAATCATATTCAAGTTACTGGCAGTGATGTCATGACTCGTAAAGAACCTTCGCCACTGTGACAATTCATTATAAAGTGTTGAACTTAACGGAAGGATTTACATTAGTCGGTGTTTGGTCATTGATAAACACTACTTAAAGATAGTAGAGGAGGTGCTATTATGTGAAAAATTAAATCGGAAAATGGCTTCTTAAGGCCAATGAAATTTACATATGTTACAAATAAATAAGGCTAAATTTATGAAAGTGGTTCAACATCACAGCCAACTTGATACGAATACAAGGTTTTGGATGCTCTATTTCAAAACAATGTCAAATATCATCAACCTGATCGCATTGACGCATTTCTGAATTATAAACAATTCTGACTACTGAAAATTCCACTGTCCTATTGGACATTTTCTGAGTAAAAAAAGTCACCACAGCGTCATGACACCGGTCCGTCAGTCGTCACGCTGACTGACGGCTCAAGTGACCGCTTTAGAAAGCTGTGATTCCACCTCAGTCCTTCACACTGAAAGAGAATCCACTGGTGTTCAACAATCATCGGACTTCCCACCATTTACAGAAAAAATTTACAGCGGCAGAGATAACGTTAGAATTAAAACTGTGTCTGTAAACACATCGAAACACCAAGAGCAGGAGGTAGCCACACCTGATGGAAAAAGCACAGGCGTGCAGACAGACATGCGCACACACACACACACACACACACGCACTCACACATACACACACGCACATGTAAATGCACACATACGTACACGTGTACACGCACACATACGCGCACACATGCCCACACATGTACACACGCGCATGTAAACGCACACACACACACTCACACGCACACACACATACACACATGCGCACATGTACACACACACATGCACAGACACGCACTCACACATGCACAGACACTCACACACTCACGCACTCGGCGGGGCTATACGGTGGTGACGGAGAGCAGCGAGCTGGGGCACAGGATCTCCTCGGTGCTGCCCAGCCGGGTGCCGTGGGTCAGCAGCTCCTCCACGGTGGTCCAGTTGTCCAGCAGCTTGCGGTTCCGCAGGCGGCTCAGCTTCCTGTGGCTGAGCTCCAGGACGGCGCTGCCGTAGCGGGCCTCCGCCCCGCCGGCGCAGGGCACCCCCCGGGCCTGCTGCTCCTGCAGCCGCTGCTCGCGGGCCAGCAGCATGTGCTGCCGCCGCTCCGTCTTGTTCCAGTAGCGGCCCGTCTTGACCTCGCCGTGCGACTCCTCGTCCGTGGTCATGCCGCCGCG